>NC_089912.1:65303847-65622955 GCF_040182565.1 Anser cygnoides | reverse complement strand
AGCTTGTGTTTACTCATACACCACAATCGTGCAGGTATTCTTGGCAACTGCTAGTCCAGCACAATGAGACCAGATTTGCACTAATAAATGAAACATGTCTGCATTCTTTGGCATTGCTGCCAAGTCGTAAAGACCAGTCTGTGTCCATGCATTACATTTTCTTAGCCTCTTGAACAGAGTGGCCAGATCCTGACTACTGAGAGGGATTCCTGGCCTGCGACCACTCCTGTACCACACTCAGGAACAGATTGGGAGCATTCTATTCACCCCTTCCTGAGGCCATGCCAGGAACCGTCCACTTTTGAGTTGGCAGTTTCCAGTGCCTGGGTGTGTTTCCCTGACCATATTTAATTTACTGGAGCAGGCAAAGCCTTACAGTTTACAGCCTGATGGGGCAAGCTTTTGGTTCCTTTTTTTTGGTAAGAGAAGTTAGGAGTATGGAGTGCCATTTTGCACCACAAATCTTCAAGTGTGGCCTTATATATCTTTGGTACACGGAGAGCAGGTTGTCTAAAGAGGAACCATGTTAGTGGTAGGTGTTCTGCGCCCTGTCAGAAGCATCATTCTTGGGACAGCCATGCTGACAAGGACAGCTCAGAAATGAAGATGCCATTCACAGAAAGTCAGGGTGTCAGTATATTATAGCTGAGGTTCAATAAGCTATTGCAAATAAGCTATTATACTAGAGGAGTGGAGCTCTTCATCCTTTCAAAATATGAAAGTCAAAAAGAAGTATGTTGGGATTGCTTCTCTTTATGGAAATATGGAAGCAAGTTTTCAGGAGTGATTTCTGCGAGCAGCTACTGAGGTCTTACCAGCAGGTTGTTTTTTGTACAAAAAGTTTTGGTTCATTGTTTAAAATGGAAAATAAAAGGGATTTGAGTGTAAGAGGGAAATGACGCATATGTTAGGGTGAGCTCTGAAACGTGATTTTGTTGTGACGAAAAACAAAAGGAAAATTAGAAAATGATTTCATATTAAAGGGCATTTTGCTCAAGCTTAAACAGAACATTCTTAATTTTTAGGGTGAAATGAAACATTCTTAGCTTTTATGTTTTTCAGCCTGTTTTAAGTAAACAGAACTGTACTTAGGCTGAAAATGGTTGCATAATTAAAAAAAAAAGTAATTTTCAAAATTTTGAAGTGAAACACGTGACTTTTTTGCTATTTCTTTGAATTAATTTTAAGGTATCGCAGATTACTTTGAAGCATTTCAGTTGACCTGAATCTCTTTTTTTTTTTTTTGACAAAAGTAGCAGACTGAATTTTTTCCTGCAGCTTTGGATGCCAGTATAGTACTTTCTCAGTCACTTTCAGTCACTTGAATTTACAACTGTAGAGACAAGCAATTAAGCTTTGTAGTAATGTCAGAAGTGAGTGCTTGAAATAGCGTTTTGATGGCTGCTCTCTCTGCTAACTCATAGCAGGTCAAGATTGTCAGTCATTACTAATTGCTGATACAGAATAGTGTTTTAGAACCTGTTTTTAGTTGCAGGATCAATTGGTTTGGATGAGAGAAAAATGAATATTTTGTACAGTTTTCATTTATGTCCTACTAAAACATCAGATAAGCTTTGAGTGATCATTTATATGGCTCTTATTTTGTTGGCTTACTCATATGTGTAGAAATATTAGTTTTTTGGACAGTCTTGTAGATGTTTCATGGATCATCAGTGGTCAAGAAACATAGTCTTTAACTTAAGGGAGCCAACTTGGTTCATGGTCTGAACTTTTGGGTAGACCTGTGCGGTATCAAGAGTTGGACTTGATGATCCTTAAGGGTCCCTTCCAACTCAGGATATTCTATGATTCTATGATTCTATGAACTTTATAGTTGACTAGTTAAAGAGCGTCAGATATGAGCTATACTATATGTCACTGCTGACTTCAACCTCTTGCCACATTTATCCCAAACCGTTATTCCACAAATACCATCAGTATTTGTTCTCTTCTGTCTAGGAGTGCACGAAGCAAATACTAAAGTTATAAAGATAGGTGAAATATAATGCCATTTAAGGTGCAACTGAAAGTAATCTATATGTGTAGAAACCAATAAGATAAGTATCTGGAAAATGAAAGCCCAGTGTACTGCTAATATTGCCCAAGTGGAAAAATAAATAAATAAATATTACTGTTTCTAGTAATTATGGCTGAGATGAAGAGAACTGCCACCGACTTCCTGAAGTCAGTGGGATAATGAAAAATGAAATGTAAATTTGCTCACTATTTTAAATATACAAGGTGATTTGACAGCTGTAGACAGTCAATTAATACTGAATACTGTGCAAGTTTCTGTTTCTTTACAGAGCCTATCGGGACTTCTTGTGAGCCCTCCTTGTGACAGCAAGATTTATGCAGAGATTGTGAAATTCCTTAGTTAACTAGAAAAGACTGCCCCAGATCAACTATTCAATGAGAACTATGTTTTCTATAGAGAATCTCTTTATACAGATAGTATATATTCATGGTACCCAGTAGGACGTCTGGAGGGGAATAGGCAGCTCCCATGGGCTTGGGAAGGTGTAGAGCTCCTACTTGTTGTTGACCTAAGCAGTTTTGACACAACTTAGAGTACCTGTTTTGGTCCCTAAATATTTCTGGAGCCTCTCTATTACAGCTATTCCTTGTATCAAGAAGTGGGCTCATCTCAGTATGTAATTTGAAGTGATTTATTCCACAGTTCACCTAAGACCTGGCAGATTTCAGTGCAAGCTTTTGACCTGAAGTTATATCCCAAGGTCCTGTATTTTGTAACACTCGGGTCACAAATAAAACTGACAAAACCTGCCACTTGTAAACCAAAGTTAATGCTGCCCTTAGGTGAAAGATCTCATAATTTAACATTTTAGCTGGGAGAATATAACTAATTAACTTAGAAAGTCAAAGAAGATCTGACAGGCACAACTGTCTGCTTGCTGGTTTTGAATATTACAAATATCTGGAGCTTTCCTGGGGGATTAGCTGAGCAGCACTTTCTGAGCTTTCCATGACCCAGCACAAGTCAAAGCAGGACAGAGGCAGCAGAGTGGAGCGTGCCAACATCTGAGACAGACATAAAAACAAGACAAGGAGTTCAGGATGCTTCAGCTCGTGAATGGGAGCTACAGTTGAACTGGAATCTTGCAGAGTACTTGGAGGGGAGCTGTTTGGCATTTTGGAAAGGGAGGAGGGGAAGTTAGGGCAAGAGGAACAGAAGAATGCAAAGAGATCAGGCCAAGCAGGAGGACACAGGTGGGTGATGTGGAATAGCTTTAGTTCAACAGCCACACTTTTCCCAGACAGTTGCAAAGCAATCCACCAAGATTCAGTTCTTGGGATTTGCTTTGTGAGGATGAAAATATGAGCTGGAGCAGGGTCACAACCCACAGGGAGGCTGCATCCTGTTTTGGGACCACCTGCCAGTCTGAGTAAACACAGGAGAGGTGGCATCTTGCAGCTGCTCTGCACCGCCTCTCTGCCTCTCACTTCCTATCCCACCGCAAGAGGAGGCAGGAGCAGCTGGTCTCAGCTGGTTCTGTACCAGACTTTGCACAGGGAGACACAAGTGGCTGTTTTGCTATATTTGCTGAAGAGAAAAGCCAGAGAGGAGTTCCTGTGGCACATGGCTCAGCTCTTGGAGACCTGGAGGAGGCTCTCAAACCCACCCAGCGTTTCTGATTCATATGCGTGGAGGAACATAAGCAGACAAAATAATGTTGGTCACGCTGCTTTTGTGGTGATGGTGACAGTACAGAGAGCATTTTGTGAAGGGTGTCTGTGTGGAGGGAGTCCTTACACAGTTATTGCAAGACTGGAAAAAAAACAGTATGTGCATCCTGGAGGTATGGAGCAGCAGTCAGTTCTCTCCAGAGAGGGGCGAGGAAATCTTGAGTTGTTTGCTGAGAGCTGAATACAAGTGCAAATCGGAAAAGAGGCCTCCTGTTTTCCCTCAAGGGGAATCCCAAACCCTCCCTTTCTGCTCTGCAGCTGTTTATCCCTGGTCAAACCCCAGGAAACTTGTATCTTGGCTGGAGGGTGGACCAGAGTGGAAAGGAGCACGTTATAGACCAGAGGAGAGCATTATGCTAATATACCTCTCTCCTTTGCTGTAGCGCAGCTCATGGTTCTGCTGAGGAACAGAACAAAATGTTTCTTCATTTAGGACTTCTGAGAGAGATTTGTACCGTGGAGGATTCAGCCTCTGATAAAAGAGCAGTTGCACAACATTTCTGAAATAAAATGTTTGCACAGGGAAGTGTGCCAGTTTGTTTATAATCCCAGAATCAGCTGTGATTATGCTCAGTAATTCTGTTTTAAAGAATGAACTGCTAACGTTCACCAGTTTAGGGTTTAGCTAGTATTATGAATTTAAATACGTGTACGGGTGCATAAGCTGCCTAGAGGCATGACTCTCTCCAGTCCTTGTCCAGCACCCAGTCTGCCTCTGGGTACATAGGTTTATTAATTCCCAGGAAGTGGAAGGCCCTTTTCAGCTGCCTCTTGAGTCTCTCTAGAGGCTGGCTGCAATTCTCACAGCTTTAAGACTGCATTGCTCTCCTGTCCTGCCTCATGTGGTAAGTGAACCTGCCATCTGGCTGGAAAGCTGCCTGGCAAAAAGGGACCTGGGGGTATTGATCAATGGCTGGCTGAATATGTGCCAGCAGTGTGCTCAGGTGGCCAAGAAGGCCAGCAGCATCCTGTCTTGGATCAGAAATAGTGTGGCCAGCAGGACTCGGGAAGCGATTGTCCCTCTGTACTTGGCTCTGGTGAGGCTGCATCTTGAACATTGTGTTCAGTTTTGGGCCCCTCATGACAGGAAAGACCTCAAGGGCCTGGAGCATGTCCAGAGAAGGGCTACGAAGGTGAAGGGCCTGGAACACAAGTCCTGTGAGGAGCGGCTGAGGGAACTGAGGTTGTTTAGTCTGGAAAAGAGGAGGCTCAGGGAAGACCTCATTATACAATTATCGTAAAGGAGGTTGTAGCGAGGTGGGGGTTGGTCTCTTATCCCAAGCACTAAGTGATAAGATGAGGAAATGGCCTTAAGTTGCACCGAGGGAGGTTTAAGTTGGCTATTAGGAGAAATTTGTTTACTGAAAATGTTGTGTAGCATTGGAACAGGCTGCTCAGGGAAGTGGTTGAGTCACCACCCATGGAGGTTTTCAAAAAAAATGTGTAGAGGTAGCACTTAGTGACATGGTTCAATGGTGGACTTGGCAGTTCTAGGTTAAAGGTTGTACCGGGTGATCTTAGAGGACTTCTGCAACCTAAATGATTCTGTGATTCTATGATCTAAATCACTCTGACTGCCCAAATCTTTGGAATATAATCCTAAGTAGTCCTTCAAAAAGAAAATAGGCACTCCAGAGGCCTGTGCTGCCAGTTTCCTGCTGGTTCATAACTGTCCTGTCTGTACATCCAAGAAGCTCTACAAAGCATGTATCCTTCCAGAGTTTCAACCCTTTCTTTCACTACTGAACACTGCTATATCTACACATGCTTTCCTACAGCATGCAGACTTAGGGAATACTGCAAGAATAAGATCCTTGGGGCTTTTTAGCCTTGCTCTTATTCCTGATGAAAGGAGGTTGGTGACCCCTGACCACCAACATATAAGCAGTTTATTTTTCTTCATTATAGTCTGAATGAAATTTGTGGAACATTAATTGAAATCTTTGTAGTCTGATTGAAAAGCTTCTGGATACTATTCTGTTAACCTCACTGGAGTATAAGTCAGCCCTGACAATGCACAGACAAATAATTCAAGATGTTGCTTTTAGTCACTTGCCTTCATTTCATGCAAATGAAGTTGCATACATTTATGTAAAAAGAAGCAAAAATATTAATAAAGCCCATATGTTTAAATCCTTGTTCACATCATAACAGTTTCACAAAACTACATTTTCTTTAACTGAGGTCAGCAATTCTTAAATTATTTGGTTACAGACGTTAAGATACAGACATAATTTATTGGGAATCTTTCATTTGTAAATTTGTTTTACAGTGAGATGTATTCTTTTTTAGAAGATACTTGTTTTCATAAAACAAAAATAGAAGAATTGTGCTGCGAGTTAAACTGATTTAAGATGCCATTTTAACAAGTGCTAGATTAAATTCATAGAAAAGTCACCTTGCTCTTCTCATCCACCACATTGATGTTATCAGCAGAATAAGAGGGACCTGCCACTAAAATTAACAGATGAAAGAGTATGGAGAGTTCAAGCCACATTAAGTAATGTACTCCTAGAACAGCATCATATGGACCTATATATATATTTGTCCCTTGTCCTTTATTGACTCGTATTTAATCCCTCAGGAAAAAAAAGGAGAATATTCAGACAGAAGGAAAATCTTTCCTGTGACATTGTTCTCTGTATACATCCTGACGCCAGTAGTCCAGAACATTTTTTCATTCCATCCTTCCATTGTAAGTGGTAATGAGTGACAGACACTTATCAGCAGCATCTAATTGACTGCATCAGTTAACACAATTTTTAACTTTATTCTGCATTAGAATGATGTGACTCCACTGTTTTATTGTTGATATTTTTGACAGCAGGAATGTTGAAATTAAAGTTTGCAAAGATGCAAGTTTTCTTTCCCTGTGCTTATTTTTGTTGTGTCTTGGGTGTTTATTGTCAACATGGGAAGTACATGATTAAATAGCTGTAGTAGCTTCCTTTGTGAACACAGTTTAACACTCACAAAGCATTTGTGTGATTTAGCTTTGTCTGTTTCAGAAATGCTCATAAAAAGAGCTGGTTTGGTTACCTGTTCTGTTTTAAAATCTCATCCTTTCTTCCTTGTTTTACAACAGTTTTTCTGTACAGTGCATGAATCTTCACTCTCACATTGTCAGCATCCAGACTTAGTTTTTTATTAAGGTTATTTTTAACTGAAATTGTATGTGTAAGAAGAGATCATGGATACAGAATGACTAGTGTACTTAGTGACACAGAGCTTTTCTAAATCCTTCCCTTATTTATTTCAGCAAAGAGAATCAGACCAGGGGATGGGGTTCACTTACTGTATTGAGAAAACTATTGCTTTTTAGTTTTGTAGATTAATAGTAAGTTCTTGCAGTAAATCGGCTGGTAGAACTGTGATACCTTGCTGCTCAAGGCGATGTATACTTCTAGCAACCAGTCTGCTGCATCTGAATAGAGCAAGCTATACATTTGCTGACAAAGCATACAGAGCCACCAGAGTTGTAAGTATGTAAGTAATCATAGGAAAGGAGTTTTTAGGAATATTGCTGCTTCCCTGCCTGGAAGGCAGGAGATGGACCTCTCTTTCTGGAACTACATGTGAATCCTGAACAATTTGTACCCAGTTCCCATGTTGATGAGGACAGTCAGGAGCCTGAGCAGACTGCTGGAAAGCCCAGATCATTGTGGGAGGAACAAAGGCTCCCATGCCCATGGAGACTGAGCTCACTGGGTCTTTCAGGGATGAGGCACGGTCCCCGCAGCACCAAGGGGAAACCTGTTGTCATCTGCTTGCAGCCATGTCCTGGAGCTCTGTGCTTTCAGGACATGTGTCCTGTGTCCTCACGGGAATTTTGATACAGCCTGGTAAGGTTGGATATCGGTTATGTGAGAAGCTTGTCCTGACATAAAAGCCAAGTCTTTTATTAGTTCTAGCCCAAAGCTGATAAGATGATGATCACTTTTCAGAAAACCATGTTGCTTTCCTCTGTCTTACTGTCTTTTTAATTCTTATTAGCTGAGTCACTCTTCAACCTTCCCTTTATTTAGTCTATGGTTGATCTTGTATTCTTTTCAACACTGGATTAGTGTTTATAAAAATGATTTCATATGCTTATTTATCTCCCCTTGTACGGTGACTGCTTTGCAACAGAGTTTATTGACCTCTTGAAGAACTCACCCCAAAACTGTGGTCTTTTTGTTAATGCTTAACCTAAGAGCATGTCTTAGAGCAAGACATAATGAGAAGGTTTTAAGAAAAATCATAGTTTAGGAAGTTCTGAACAGTATGGAATTTAATATTCTAGCATCCCTAGCGTTCATACCTCATGTCTAGAGATGTAGCATATTGACATAGAATAATACAGTGTGGTAAAAATGAAAGAGCTGTTGTGCAAAGAGAAAGGAGGTGAAGATAAAAAGTGAAGACATAAATCTGTACTACTATATTTTGTCTGATATCCTTCAGTCAAAGGTTGCGTTCTTCTCTCCTGGGAATTTACAGACATTTTCACTTTGCTTCTTCAAAGCCCTTGTGCACCTCCAAAGGTGTTGAAAGGTGTCTGTGTGCAGTTAGCACCCTCAGGTCCCTGTCTGTTGTACTGTATGCCGCACTCTTCCTTGAGCAACACCTGCGGGAAAAAAAGGTGGAAAGAGAGCCTTTGATATGGAAATCTCAAATAATGCCTGTAAGCCAAGTGAGTAGTATCAACTCTTCAAGGGAGTTGGGGGGTTAAAAAAAAAAAAAAAGAAGAAATTAACAAAAAAAAGAACAACAACAACAAAAAAATAAGCAACTTCTTGAGTGGATGAGTTGTTCAAAATGAAGAACATTTTTTTATAGTGCAGCTATCAAGATTACTCCTTAAAGATCAGAAAGCTCAATCTTAATAGGGGCTGGGCAAAATAACTATGTATTTCTGTTGCCACTTAATGTAAAACAGAATTGATTTGCTAAAAGAATATAGATTTGATTCCTTCCCAAAGGCCATGCAGCTTTAACCTGTACTGGATAATTTTTTTTGTACTTCTGTTTTTCTTATTTAACTGAGACTCACAGTTAACTTAAAATCTTGCTGCATATCTGAGAGATCATGTATGTTGTCCAGTTCAGGTAGGATTTGTATGAATAGTTTCAGGAGACATTTATATTTTTCACTAAAAACAATTGGATTTTGATTTTAAAAACAAACAAGAACAAAAACAACAACAACAACAAAAACACCTACAATCTTTTAACGATTCTAAAATTCTAACGAGAAGATCGTGAAATGTTGTCCTCTACACAATTTGTCCTGTGATATGGCTGGATGTCACATATGACCAACGTAACATTGTATGTGACCAATTTGGCCAAATCAGGTGTCTTAATAAAAACCTCACATCTGCAAAATTATCTCCCACAACAGACAGAAACTTCTGAATGCTGCTGCTTGAATTCATGCAGTTTGTTAACTGAATCTCTTACCAACCCTCTGTTTACTGAGTCTGTGACTATCCAGGGTGTACTTTCAGCAATGTTTTTTTTTTCTGTTCCTAGGGATTTCAGCACTGTATCTACCCATGTCTAGTTTTTCAAAAATGCATGGAAACCCCTTTCTCTGTTCTACTTGTGGGGCGTTCCCACCGCTTCAGTGGGAAGCAAGCAGGTTGTTTTCAGACAACACTGTGTGTTAGAAGGTTTAAAACTATCCATCCCTCCTTGGATATTCCTGAACTTGTGGACTCCTTGTTAAGAT
Source organism: Anser cygnoides (assembly GCF_040182565.1). NCBI lineage: Eukaryota > Metazoa > Chordata > Aves > Anseriformes > Anatidae > Anser > Anser cygnoides. The sequence continues at coordinate 65,613,534 of NC_089912.1, read as the reverse complement.
TGCCATTACTGGCCAACAGAGCACCTGGGGATTCTCAGCAACTCTGAAATCACTTGCAACACTTAGCAAATTTAGGGTAAAATTAAAGCGATGTTATCTTACATCAGAATGAAAAGCTTAAAGAGGCAATCATCGTTTGTGGAGATACAAAAGCAGAAGTAGAACCATGCTTTAAAGCTGCCTGTATGTTAGTGTAGCTCCAAGAGGTTCTTTCTGCGTCATCTCACTAACGAAGCTGCCAGGAGACTTAACCACAGCTGCGGATCTAGTTCTTCAACAGCATCCTGGGTCTAGGTTAGATCCCTGCACTGGAAGGGGTTAACACTTAGGAGAGGGTTTTGACTGCTGCACTTTCTTGCTACATGGCATTAATTGTCATAACTCAGATCTCTTCTCTGGACTTTCCTGCAGTTCATAGCCTTTTGCCTAACTGGATCAATAAACCTGAGGGCTGTTCATTGTTGCAGTCTGAATGGTTTTAAAATTTTTTACCTACAGAGCTATCACCTCTCCAGACAATAACCAAAAGTCTTTGGTGGATGTGAGTACAAAGCCTGACCTCTGACATGGTGTTTTATATGGCCATAAGCAAATGGTTTAACCAGCAGTCTGAGCAGGACCTTTTGTTCATATAGCTGTGGGGAAGGTCTTTCTCAGGACAAAACCCTTGAAAATGTAGCTACTGAGAAAAATAAGACTGCTGAAAACCACAGAAATATATGAGAGAGATCAATGAATGCATTTCATAAATAGCCCTGATAGTGGTGAGTATTGTGGTAACTGAACAAAGGTTGGGGAAGACTGCAGGAGTGATGCTGCAGCCTTTGTTAGTGGAGTTAGGGTAGGGATTATAGCAGAGATTATTCATTTCCTTCTCTTAAACAAACAAACAAACAAAACAAAATGAACCAATCAATTTATTCTGTTTGTTTTTACTCACAAATTATATTTTTCCAGGTAGATAAGAAACTATTTTTCCGTGCAGCTCATTCTTCAAGATTAATATACCAAAATGTATTGCTCTCTTTGAGTCCCTTGACTTGATGGGAAGAGAACTTTCTTTATTGAGCACTTTTTTTTTTTTTTTACTAGTTGGTATATATTTTCTGTACAGTCTGTGTGGCTACATAGGATGACACTGACATATTATTTGGGTTGGTAATCACAAAGGAAATTTATATTGTTGGGCTTTTTATTGTGACAGTTTATGGATGGTAAATTTAGCAGCTTATGTGCTTACTGGAATTCGTTTACATTTATTCAAACTTTTTGTTATTTTTATGAGGTTTGTCTTGCCAAGAAGGTAAAAAATCTTACAGTTCTTTGGCCTTTGCAAGTAGTATTTTCAGCATCTTTTAAAATGCAAATGCCAGTTCATACAACTATTTTAATTTATTTATTATATTCTGCATCTACGATATAGAATACATGACATCCTGCATAGTATATTAATTAATTAGCATAGTATACTAATGGAGCTTTGTACAGTATGCTTTAGAAAGCAGTCCAGGCAGGTACAGGCTTCCATTGAATACAATGAACCTGGATGGGGTAAGTTTGTATGTTTGTGTGCTTGTCAGTGATGCATGCCAGGTGCAGCACAGTGCTAAGAGATCATCATGTGTGTTAACTAACAGAGCATCTGTGTAACACACGTTTGTGTACTGAAGTCAGTTCTAATTGTTATATGTCTGTTCTAGTTTTGATTATTAATATGGCATGTTCCAATTTTATGAATAATACATCATCAGTACCAGGATTTCTTTCTCTATGCAACTTTCAGACTGAACTCAGAGAACCCATTTCTAAAATCCTGTGCATCTTCTGTTGCACATATACAATAACCCAAGATATCAGATGCCATTTATGCTGAGAGGTGTATTATACACATCGTTGATAGTCCAGTGGTGCTACATATAGACATTTAACACGTCACAGTACATTCTAACTGAACTTAGGTCTTGTAAATGGCAAACAGCACTTCGGTGACAGAGGCATAACAGGTCTCCTGCTGATGTGAACACACAGATTTGGGACCTAGCTACCAGGTCATCCATACCCGCAGGGAAGTGTGGTCCGGGAAGCCGTCCCTTATTGCTCGGTAGTGCTGGAAGATGGAGGTAATGCTTGATAACTGTCCCCTGCCACACAGTGGTGTGGGGTAATGCTGGACAGGCTGTAAGCATGTAGAGGCCTGTGAATGTGCCCTGTCTGGAACTAGGACATCCTATTCCATGAATGAGATGCCAAAGGGCTACTGCAGTGTCTGTAATAACAAGAAGCACTCCTGATCCTTCTTAGGACTTGGGGAATCCCAGCACCATAAAAGTATTTCTCTGGTTTCTAGCTTGGAAAAATGCCACCAGTTTCTGTCAGACTGGCATCTCTCATTTCTTTTTCAGGCCTAGGGATATTTACATTTCCAGTACTTCTCTGGTAATGCAGCTGGCTGGCATTCACAGATAATATGAGTGAAGCACAAAAAGCTGTGCCAGGGGTGGTTTAGACTGCATATTAGGAAAAATATATTTACCGTGAGGGTGGCCATCCACTGGAACAGGCTTCCTGGCAAGGTGGTTGATGCCCCATGCCGCTCAGTGTTCAAGCGGTATTTTGATAATGCCCTCAATGATATGCTTTAACTTTTGTTTAGCCCTGAAGAGGTCAGGCAGTTGGACTTGCTGGTCTTTGAAGGTCCCTTCTAACTGAACTATTCTATTCTGTTCTCTTCTGTTCTTGAGAGTAACTATCCCTGCTGAGTGCAGGGCAAGGTTGCTTGCAACTCAGCATAGCAAAAAATTCTTCCCAAAAAAATCTGGATGTGCAGATCCCAAAATTACAGTGGAAGCACTAAGGGTCTCACCAGTCAGACAACATGACAGGCAGCTGAGGGGCCACCAGCTCTCTGCCTCACTCTTATTTAGATGACACCTACTGGTAAAGCATTCCCACCCCTTAGGGTTTCTGGAGTGATATTTTCAATGTACAGTACAAACCATTCGTGGATGTGCCAAAGTGCTCAGCTTAATTTGCCATCCTGCTGAGGATAAGAGCTGCCTGTGGAGAAAGTATATCCCTTATCTTAAACTATGAACTGGCATCATGAGAAAGTTAAGAGCTAAAACATGGAAGAGAAAAACCTTGAAAAGGGCATCTCCATTTCAGCTTTTTGAACTTGGCTCTGACTTGCACTTTAGTGACTGGTATTTGAGTAGGGATAGCTGGATATATATCTTAGAGCACCTTTTAATCCATACTGGGGGGATATTCAGAACCTCACTGGACATGGCCCTCAGCAGGCTGATGTCACTTCGAAGTTTTTGATCAGGTGGGTGGCAGCCATTCCAACCTGTATCATCGTGTGATTCTACAATGCTGCCTTACTGTCTGCAAGTATTGCAGCCATACACAACAAATGTAAGTCAAGCTTGAAAATATTTTGAAGTCAGTGTTGCTTCTTACCACTCTAGATACCCTCAGCTTTTTCAAACAAGAAGAGCGTCGGAGGGAGAAATGGGAACAAAACCATATGGCTGTCAGAAAGGTTTCTCGGCGATCTGTCAGCAAGGAGCGATGGGTGGAGACGCTTGTGGTTGCAGACAGTAAGATGGTTGAGTATCATGGAAGTGACCATGTGGAATCATATATCCTCACTATAATGAATATGGTATGTAAAACATTTCCTTTTTTGTTTGTTTTTAGATGAATGGAGCAAATTTTAACTTTATTATTTTGCTAATCACCTGGAAACAAGTCGGTAACGTTGTTCACTGAAAGAAATGGAATATAGTTCATACATACTCATTAAAACTCTGTCTTTTAAAGCATTTTTTTTCCTTTTATTTTGCATAGATGTCATTTTTCTCTGGATTTTAAATGAAAATTCTGCAATTCTCAATTCTGAGGACTATACTACAAAGTTATAAATTCTAGCACTAACTTTCGTTTAGCTGAAATTTCTGTTCTCCCCTAGAACCTGTTGCTGACCAGTGAACAGTAGCTGCAGCAACAGAGAAATTCTACAGTTTTAACCATTACGGATTCTTTCCCATGTCTTTGAATGAGAAAGGTATACAGGAGCCCACTAGCAATTGTACTAACTTTGAGCTTTGCTCTAGTGTTATAAAGATAGTATAGTTTGGAGTCAGATGCTGTTACTGAAGTTTAGCCAAAAAACATTTAGGGTGTAGGTTTTATACCTAACAGAAATGATTTGGCTACTTACATATTTGACAGTACTGTTTTTTGAAATGATTTTTTTCCTTTCTGCCACTTTTGTTGCGAGTTAGCCCCAGTAGACAGCTAAGCCCTACACAGTTACTTCCTTCCCCCGCCCCCCCCCCCCCCCTTCAGTGGGGTGAGGAAGAGAATTAGAAGGGTATTAGAGGGATGCCCCATCCCTGGAGGTGTTCAAGGCCAGGCTGGATGGGGCCCTGGCAAGCCCGATCTAGTGTGTGGCATCCCTGCCTTGGCAGGGGGATGGAATGAAACTAGATGATCTTTAAGGTCCCTTCCAACCCAAGCCGTTCTATGATTCTATGATTGTATAAGTGAGAAAACTCCTCGGTTGAGATAAACACAGTTTAATTGGTAAAGCAAAGCTGTGTGCACAAGCAAAGCAAAGCAAGGAGTTCATTCACTGCTTCCCTCTGACAGGCAGGTATTTAGCCATTTCCAGGAAAGCAGGGCTTCATCATGCATAATGGTTAATTGGGAAGACAAACATCATAACTCTAAATGTCATCTCTCATTTCCCCCTTCCCCCCAGCATTTATGGCTGAGAATGACACTATGCCTTCGGAATTCCCCTATGGAATATCCCTTTTTGTCAGTTGAGATCAGCTGTCCCCCTGCCCAACTTCTTGCACACACCCAGCCTACTTGCTGATGGGCATTGTGAGAAACAGAGAAATTCTTGACACCGAATAAGCACTGTTCAGCAACAGCTGAAACATCTGTGTCTTAAATCAGCACCATATGAGCTACTATGAAGAAAATTAACTGTATACCAGCCAAAATGAGTACGACTGTTTTTCCAGATAAGTTTTCTGCTTCTAATATAAAGACCATGTTAGGAAGGGAGGGAGGGAGGGAAGATGGAAGGTAGGAAGGAAGGAAGGAAGGAAGGAAGGAAGGAAGGAAGGAAGGAAGGAAGGAAGGAAGGAAGGAAGGAAGGAAGGAAGAGATAAAGTTTAACAGTTTAACTTCCAATGTTTTTTACTGTGTAACAAATTTCAAAACATAAGTTGACCTGGGAAAAGCGGTAGTGTTTCCTGAGACAGACTTCAGATTATTTCATGTTGTTATCCATATCTTAACAGGTATTGACCTTGGAGAGTCTGTTGAAGATGTATTCTATGTCCTTATCATGGTGTGTGTGTAATATATGCAAAATTAATCACAGTGTAATTCTAGCCATGACAATTGATCTATCCCTTACATTTATACTGTGTGCTCCTGACAGTACCCTGAGTGGTCTGGCTAGCTAGTGAGGTAATGAGTCTCAGTGAAGAGACACAAAGATGGTTTGAGCATGTGAGGTTTTGTCTACACAGGGAAAACCTGTAGAGTAAAACACTGCCATGATTTGATTCAGGAACAAACAAGTCTTAGCATTTTCTCTGCAGTCTGTACCTGAGATATTAGGGTTACCCAAAATGATTCAATTTCCAGTCCCATATCTTGAAAAAAGATCGTAGACAAATCAAATCTTTGTATTTAAAATCACAATTTCCACTATATCTCAGTAATTTCTCCTTTATTGGTATTCTCCAAACCAATTTTGACCTAAATGCAATCTATTTTATCCATTCATATTTAATGTGATATAAAGCATAGCTCACCTATAGATACTCACCATATACTATTCTGATTCCATTTTCTTCTGCCTAATTCAACATTGTGATAATGTTTATCACATTTTATTTGGCCAAATTTTTCTGGAGTTCAATTCTTGCCTTAATGTTTTGCCTTTTTTTTTTTTTAATATGGATTCGTTATCTTTGCATTTGTTTTTTACATCCTCTTCTGTGCTGTAAGAACACAAGTATCCATCATTTAACTGATTTCTGTTTTCCTAATACAGAGTTACTAATGCTTTGTTGTGGCAGAAACTGATTCCTATCAAACCAAAACATGAGGATTTTATATGCTGTTCTTTTGTACCCTGAGATGATCTCTCCATCATTATTGTATGACTGCAGATGTTATATTAATTTCTGCTAATATTTTTCAATAACTTTGAAGTGTTTCAGCTGACAGTGAAGGGTGCAGGCCCAAAGTTGGTGCATTCCTCTAGAGGACAAATGGACATAAAATAATCTTGTGTGTGTAATCTGTGCTTTTGTTCTTCGGGTTAGTAATTTTTGCCAAATCCTGTAGCATCACTCATTTGACAGAGCTACCCTTTGTGGTAGCTCTAACGTTAGTTTTCACTAAATTTTCAGTGAAGCATATTGGGGATCTAAAAAATAAAAGAAAAACAAAACTACACCCCACACCCCAAGGTGATATGACAAGTAGATGTCGTATTTTCTCTCTAAAGTTCTGTTCTGCTATAGAGGAATCAGTTAATCTCATACCTCCTGGCTCTGGCACAGGTCACAGGGTTGTTCCATGATCCAAGCATTGGCAATGCAATTCACATTGTGCTGGTCCGGCTCATCCTCTTCGAGGAGGAGGAGGTAAGGTTTTAATTTTCCTTAAAATATTATTTATGAATCTCGGGAGTTGAGCCCTAATTGTGGAGAGGAGGGTTTGTTTGCTTAAAATAATTTGTTCATTTTACTCTTCTGTTGATCTGTTGGCTTTGGCATGTCTGCTTTTAGAATAAATCCTTTCCTAAACAGGAAAGTATTTAGCTCATGACTTCAGGTATTTCTGCATGAAGTCCTCAAGGAAAACATAATTAAAATGGGTAAATTAGGAATGGCAAAATGGAATCTCTTGAGTGTCAAAAGAACATGGGATGCCAAGGAAGACTAGATGAGAAACAAAAATTAACGTATGTGTCACCATTCAGAATCTAATTACCTGACATTATCTGAAGTGCATTATAACGTCTAATGCTAGAGTATTTGCAGGTCCCTGAAGAAGTAAATCTATTATTGTACAGCTGCAATACACGTTTTTCTTATTAGATCTCTTTCAAAGCTCAAAAATGAGGTCTACGTAGATGCTAATTGCTGTGAACTAGCTGTGTATTGGTGGTTTCCAATGTCAGTCATACACAACTATTTTGTACATGCTTAAATACATGCTGATTGTGATAATTTTATAATTATTTTTAAAACACCATGAGTAACATAGCCTGCTCTGACTGCAGGAACATATTGAGGGGATTTTCTCAGTGGCTTATGGTTTGTGGCCATAATCCAAATGGTCCCAATGCTATGGAAGGCAGTAAACAAAGCCATGGAGTGAGGCTATGCCTTGTGAATTAAGAATAAGCAGGCAAAAATAGTAGTTCCTGTCTTAAACAGGACAGCTAAGACCTTAAGTCTATGGTGACCTCCAATTAAGTGTACTTGCTAAATTTCTGTGTCTGTTTTGAAAATAAAGCATGGATTACTATTCAGATGAGTGTGGCAATGCTGGAAGCAAACATGGTGGTTATCTTTAAAAATTTGGGGGTTGGTTACTCAAAAATGAAAATCTGGTAGCAATGTTATTTAGATGCTATGTAAAAAGTTTACTTTAATAAACTAAGGAAAGATAGAACAGGTGCCCAAGAGCAGAAAGGGGAAAATAATCGTTCTTAATTAATTTAATTTGCATACTTTATATTTCAGAAGTTTTGGTAACTTGCATGTATGTATGTTATATAATCATAAGATGAGGAAGAAGCATCTATGACTGCACTGTCTCTTCTTGGAATTTAAAAACATTGTGAAAGAGATATGCCCTTAGAAGTGTAATTATTCATGAGTTTGTTCACATAACAATGAGTGACAAACATGCTAGTGACTAACATGCTAGTTAATTGTAACCCTCTTCGTCAAAGAAAGGAAAAGTTGCTTTTGAGAAAATACAGAATGTTTGTTCAAAAATTTCGATACTGTTGGATTTTATGAAGCCCACAAAAAAAAAAAAAGGTACATTCTGCCTTTTATTTTTTGTTAGCTGCATCAATTGTAAGCATAAAAACTGTATTTCAAAGACTTCATAGCTAACATTGCTGACACGTTATTGCAATACGGTGTTGCCTTTACAACAATATTTTCTTTCACTTCCCCTTAGCAAGGCTTGAAGATAGTTCACCATGCTGATAAGACACTAGCTAGCTTCTGCAAATGGCAAAAGAGTGTCAATCCTAAGAGTGATGTCAACCCTACACACCACGATGTGGCTGTCCTTCTAACCAGGTATGACAAAAGTTCAGTAGATGGGACTAGATATTGTTTAGTTGTATTTCTTTTGGTGATGATTTTTTTTTATAAGCTTATGTTGTCATTTAGTTCATTCTGCATTCCCAGTAAAGTGATTTATCTGATGAAGACATGCTGTTTCAGAAACACAGTGTTAATGCAAAAATAACCTAGTGTGAGCATACCTGACATTCACAAAGGCAGAGAATACGAGTTATATTATAAAAACATGTGGTTAAGGTTAGACCTGCTGTACCTTTTAAAGATATTGCTTTTCATTTGTTTTCAAAGTACATATAACACTCAATATACGTATGTGGGTGTTTTATTAGAGATGCATCTTAGTCAGGAAATTGAGAACTGTATGTCCCAAGAGATTAGCAGTTTACAGAGCTCAGGTCTTTCACCCCACCTGATCCTGTCTCATTTAATGCTCAGTCACTTCTTTAATCTTTTTTGAAGGAATATACCAAACAACCTATCATGTAGGTGATCAACTCCATAATGACAAATCCTAAAATAATACACAGGTGCAGTTCAGAATGGACAAATGTTTTTGAAGACTACAATTTAAACTGTATGATTTTTAATTACTATCTCAGTATTCAGAGGGAGAGAAAATATTTTTCTTACATGTGAGCAATGGAGGCACACAAAACTTAAAGGTGATAAATGAGGTTACCCAGGGAGTTTGTGGCAGAATATGAAGCAGAAGTTCTGTGAGCGTCTCAGAATGGATCCAATCTGCACAAAACTTAGAGGAAAGATTAGGTTCCAGAGTTAAGAAAATGAACAAATCTTAAAATAAGGACAAGAAAAAGAAGTCTCAAAATGTTGAGTGGTTTACCTCTCCAAATGAACAGGCTTCAGACAGTTCATTTAAATGAAGTCGATGCGTGGCTGGGTAAACGTTGTTGGATCACCACTCTGGCAACCCTTCAGTGGTTGCAAATGCATTGTACCTGGCAGTGCTGATATACAGGATCTAAATCGCCATTCTTAACCTAAGAGGAGACCCTGTTGCGGTTGGATGTTCCTCCAAAGAGCCTGAGATTAGGTTGTAAGCCCCTCTGCCTGCTCTGACTGAACTGGGAGAGGGAAATCCCAGATTTCTGAGGATCCCTGTGAGGATCTATCTCATTCCCTCCTTTACAGGTTTAGGCCTTGGGTTTTTTTTATTATGAATTGTCCTGTTCAGAGCTCAAAAATGCATGTCTTTCTTTCAGTTCTTCTAGCAGACTGGACAGAATCTGGCCAAACCTTTTGACAGAAGGGCCGAGTTTTTGACTATGTGCAGTTCCTTAATTCTGGCACTGACACAGCAGCTCACACATGTTTGCTAGGGGAAATACTCCATGCTGAGGGAGGGGAATTGTTGGCCTAAACAGCTTACAGGGATTTTGGCAAGACAGTAGTATGGAGACTTTTCTGTAACAGCACACTGGATGCTTGTAGCTGTGGGTCTGGTGCCCTAAGTGAGGTAGTGGAATTAAAGGGAGATTTTTCTTCAAGAAAATAAGAGACCTAGAGAAAGCTAAATCAGATTAAAGAGGCTGAAAGAGGATCGCTAGAGAGAAAACTATTGCCCTGACTAATAAATCCTTGTACAAAATTTGAAGAAAAGAATTTCTGCATGTCATTCATCATCAGGCATGTGCTAGAAAACTTCAGATGTGCTATAATCAAAACACTGTCAGAGGTGGAGATTTTAAAACCTTTTTTCGCAAGTTGAGAATAAACATATGTATTCAGGCACAACAGCAATGTCAGTATTGATTACAAATTATAGCACTGTAATACAATAGTACCAGATCGAGTGCATGTTGTTACGCATGTGTTTGTAAAATGTTATCACAATGCTTTGTTTAAAAAAATTAGCACAAATTAGCACTGATACATTATGAGAGGGACACTCAACCCAATATAAGGGACTCTCTGCAGTTGTTTTAAAACTGTTCTAATGGCAAGTCTTTTTTTTTGTAATTCTAGAAAGGATATTTGTGCTGGCATGAATCGTCCATGTGAAACCTTAGGTTTGTCTCATCTGTCAGGCATGTGTCAGCCTCACAGAAGCTGTAACATCAATGAAGATTCTGGCCTTCCATTGGCATTCACCATTGCTCATGAACTTGGACACAGGTATAGTAGGAAGTGAAGGGGGACCATGACGAGTTTAACTTACTCTTTGCTTATTAATAGTTGAATTGCCAGACAGAAACAAAACAAGGAGTGAGTTAATGTCTCTTTATTATTAAAATCAAAACCATGCTGGTTTTTAACGAGCAGAGGAATAAGAGATTCTTAAGCCTTTGACCTTTGTTTATACTTAGAATTATTTAGTATACCCCTTTTAACATTCTGCTATGGCAGTACATTTACATAATTAAGCTGCAAACAATCATCACTTAATGCCTTTTCTCTCATACTCATTTTTCCTAGCACATATTGAATTACTATGCAATTACTTCGTATGATCTTCAAATTAATCAAAACCATTTATATAAAACATTCCTATTCTATCAGGGTATTTGAGTATTTTGGATTTAGCTAGAAACTGTTTTTAATTCAACCAGCCAAACTTCACAGAAATATCAAGTCCTGTCTTACTAACAAATAAAGTCACTTTTTGTCTTGTCTTAGTAACTGGTTGTTTCCGTAGATTAATATTCCCATTGTAGATTCACATAGGTCAAGTTGACTAAGTTTATTAGGTATTTAGTTTTGGACCTGGCTAAACTTTTTATTTTTCTATGATTGGGTCTTTTTGCTTGAAACTAGATTTCTCAGTATTCCCACTTTGTGAGGGTGTTTTGGTTGGTTAGTTGATTTATTAAGCTCACCTGAAGTATTTTGATTTTTGAATCCTTTGAGGCTGAGTTGCTTTCCCCTGAGTAGAACATTCTTGTGGATACTTCAGTTTGGCTAAAATGTTGGCACTTTTCATTTGGGCCATGTTGCTTGGCTAGGTGACACGTTCATTGCTGTATCACATTACTTTCATTATGCACCCAACCTCCACTCAGGATGGAGTCTATTTCCTCATGAGATATAAAATCTGATAAAAAGATTACTTACATATTAATTGGCCTTTCTTTATTCAACCTGTCAGTTCTCAGAAAGGAAATAATATAAGCAAATAATGATGAAATCGTTCATAATTGGATCTAGGTGCTTTGAGGTTTAGTCTCTTGGACCCCACAACCTCTTGATGACAGGGAGCTTTTTCATTAATGATCGTTATCAGAAAACACTTCTGCCCCATAGAGCCATGTGTGACGTCCTGGTCTAGCCTACATGGCTGGTAACTCACTGTCTTTTGGATGCTGTGAGACAGAGTACTGCTGTACTGGCTTTTGCAGGAGTGCTGCAGGGCCTCCTTGCCTTTAAGTATTGTCTCCCCAAAGACGGTGGAATAATGTAGAGTTCATCGTGAACTTGAAACCACCCTTCACTCAAGCCAGCGTATATATATTAAAAAGTTCTAATATGGCTAATAAAAGTCTGTAAGAACAGATTAAAAAAAAAAAAAAAAAAAGAGAGAGAGAGAAAGAAAAAACCTGAACCCATTTTTAATGGATTCCAAAAGTCACTCTTCCACATACTGTCCCTCTAGATGTTCACAGCCTCCTGCATCACCAGACCCTGTTCATGGAAAAGGGCCTGTCACTAGGGGGACACACTTGATTTTATAGCTCAGGCCTGTTACTGGACTTGATTCTGACTGAAATCGTGCTCTGCGTTTGGAACATTTGAGTCATGGTACAATTACATTTTCCAGAAACAAAGTCTTAGTGGTTTGAACTCACCGGAAAGGTCTTTGTCTGAGTCATTACTGAATCATGACCTGAGTTAGTTTTCACTGCTCTTTTACACAAGGACATATACAACTTCAGGTGTTAAGAATGCAGGTGTCAAAATCCTTCATATACTAATATCTCTGTATATTATTGTTTCAGATAATCTCCTTCACACTGAGATGATGTGGAGGCATCTATGTTTAGTCAACTGAATCGCACACAAAGTTTTTTGTTTATGACTTTTACAAGCTGTTGAATAAAGAAATCTCTTAGTAAGTCGAAAAAGCTGAAGAGAAAGCTGTTGGAAAGACTTGCTTTGGAGATCTGTCTATAGGACACGACTGGAGGAAGTTAAATAGGAAGAAGTGAAGTTTGGAGGCTAATCCACTGAAGTTCAGTAATGTGGAAAATGTCTTTGTCTAAATCTACCAAGAGATATAAAAACAAAAAATAAAGACATAATAAGGGAATGTAAGAAAGTGTAACAAAGCCTGACCTTAGTTAAAGTAGTACAAGTCTAAGCAACTGGGGTCCACAAGCTAGGAAGCACTCTAGAAGCTTTGACATAACTTTTAAACTGGCACTCCTGGCCAAATTGTGCAATAGTGTTTTGACACCCTTAAAATAGCTCCGCATGTAATCTTTACCACTTCTAGATTTTTTTTTGTCTGATAATATTGCTGTGCATAACAGATATATTTGAAAGCCTGTTGGAGTGTAGATTTTTGGTACATTTTGGGTCAGATTTATATGTTTGTGTGTTTTTTTTTGACAAACAGGTATCTGCGGTTCACCAGAGGCAGAAGCAACCCTAGTGTCTTTTAAACACAACGTGGAACCTATAGATGAGTGTTGTGGTACATCCGATCAGCTGGAGTTATTAAATGTTTTGTTTTTCCAGTTTTGGTATCCAGCATGACGGAAAAGAGAACGACTGTGAGCCTGTTGGAAAGCGCCCATACATCATGTCCCGGCAGTTGCAGTATGATCCTACTCCGCTCACCTGGTCACAGTGCAGCAAGGAATACATCACACGTTTCCTAGAGTGAGTGATTGGGCGGTAGCATTTCCCCAAAATGAGTACAACTGTGTGTGAAAAGTTCCATAAACTACCAGAAAAAAGTGCTGTTTGTTAGTAGCACTTCAGCTGGAATCTGGAATTGTTGTTTCCAAAGGCCGTATCAAAAATTACCATTAACAATTAGATATTGCAAGTCTGTATAGAAGTGTCAAAAAGATGGCTTCTGTTTTGTTTAGTTTTTTCAATATGCAATTTTTGTTTTTTAGCCGAGGGTGGGGATTCTGTCTGGATGATATCCCCCAAAAAGAAGTCTTAAAGTCCCCAATCATTGCTCCTGGAATGATTTACGATGTGCATCACCAGTGCCAGCTTCAGTATGGCTCCAATGCTACTTTCTGTGAAGATGTGGATGTGAGTGCTCTGTATTTTTCTTCTTTCTCCTAATGACAACTTAAACATTTGGAACAGTGTGGAAGTGCAGTCAGTGAACCTCGGTTGCTAACTACATGTGTAGCATGTTCAGTCTTGTAGGCTAGGTGCACAGTACAAGCATTGCCTAACACAGTGTTTTAATTCTACTCCGCAGACTTGTTGCACCATTTGCCTTATATATTCCAAGACATTTACTGGATCTCCCCATACTTGATGTTAAATGCCTGTGGTTCAATGGTGGAGTCATTTTGGTTTGAAAATTACAATCCTGATTTTAGGTAAATTAACAATGGAACTTAAGTCCTATTATCAAAAACAAGATGCTTTTCAAGCATATAGCTTTCAAGTGACCAAATCATACTGGTAACAAATATTCAGTTTTAGGAAATGTTTTCTGAAGAAATCAGGGTTGTGCTCTCTTCCCATACGTCTTGACTTTTCATACTCACTATGGTCTAACTAATTAAAGGAAATTTCAATCCATAGACTTTGAAAATCTGTGTCCCCATAATATATGAGATTTTTATGTCTAAACAGGTAATTTGTAGTTACCCTGGGGTTTTATCTCACTGCACATTCGAACAGTGCTGTGTGAAGATGCATGAGAACAGTATAGTGACATCAGCACAATTCCCTGCAAGAGCTAGGAAGTACTGCAGAGTAGCAGATTATATTAGCTATGGTGTCATGCTGTGCCATTGTAACTGTACGTAGCTTGTTCAGAGCTATGAAGCTCAGTGCAGTCCTTTCCTATATAGAGGAGTTCAGAAGCAGTGGTTTGAAGTGCTAATCTAGCTAAGGGATCACTAGGTTTTGCTGAGTTTTGGGTAACAATATTCATTAAACTTTACTGGCAGCATAACATCTTCCTCTGCGTGTTAAGCAGGGCTGTGGCAGTAGTGTCTTCACTAGGCAAGGTATTGTGCACAACTCTGGATTGGGGACTGCTGATCTTGATTGTTTATTCCATTTAGATAATTATGTGTATCCTCATTTACTCTCCTATTAGAGGGATTACTTCTGATTAATCTCCCTTAGCCTTAATAGATAACATGATTACCAGTGTTGAACTGCAACTACTGAATTTGAAGCAGGTATTGAAAAATTGCTTTCATTTGCTGTTCCAGTTTCCTTAGCTAGTGTAATTTGTCCGACAGTACAGATAGAAAATTAAAGTGTAATTTTGCAGTGCTGGTTCATTCTGTGTCTCCTTGGGTTTGAACCTGTGGGCCTTTACGTTCAGCATCTCTTGATGAACCAATTTTACAGCTAGATATATGTCAGAAAATTAATTGATATCATCTTATTTTGCTTTTTAGTGCAAGGACTGTGTTTTGCAGGTAGCTGCACTGGCAAGAAAATTAATTGTGAATTAGTATAGTTTGCATGGCATTTCATCTAAGAGGTCAGACTATTATTTACCTTTCCACTATTTACTTAACATTCACTGACCAAGCTACGTTTGTTGTGTAACTTTTAATGTCTGTCTGAATTCAATCCACAGATTCTTTTTTAGGGATTTAGTATATAGTATATAGTATTTAGTATATATCAGTATATAGCTGAAGATGCCCAAAGGTTCAGTGATTACACTTACAGAAGTCCTCTAGTATCCTGTGAAGTACATAAATGTTGTCACTGTAATGTGAAAATAAAAGCAAAATACAGATTAGGGGGAGGAGTTTTCCAAGTAGTAAGTGGATCGATCCCCAGCTTTCTATAGGACAGACTGCAGGAGCTTAGCATCAAGGCACAGACTCTCATCTCACAGATAGAGTGGAAAGTGTACACACCATGTTGCTGATTATAAAATCACTTGCCTTGCAGTGAGTCCATATTACAGTCACGAATTTCTGACTGTTCTTCATGTACTTCCAAAAGTACAAAGTAAACAGTGCTCCAGTATTTTTAGAGATGGAGAAAAGCTCTGGTACATGGAAAATTCATCAGCCAGAACATTTGGTTAGCTCTTTCTTTACATGCTGACAGTGATGGTTCCACAAAGAGTTGCACAGTAATGCTACTCTTGAACTATAAATAGGGAACTGCAAAACAATCTCTGGCTCGTAAATATCGGCCAAAAGCAGCTACATGAGCAGAGATGCAATATCCCAGACAATGTATTTCCAACTGGACATGTAGAGTACTTAGAAACATTTTGTATTATCAAATTTCTTTCCTGGTGAACATACAATGCAGAACATAAATAACAGCCATCTCTATCAAAACAGACCATGCCTAAGCTTAGCTATTTTAAGTAGAAGCAGCTCAGAAACCAGCAGCCAAGTTTTTGATTTCAAATTCAGCCAAACGTTGCTGCTAGCTCATTGGGGCTGCATTTTCCCAAGTGTCCAATTTCAGTGTTGGCTCCCAAGCTCAGCATATTTTTTACTTTGAGAATCCCAGTGGAAGCTGGTAGTGGGATAGTTCTTGTTGGTTCTCCTATGTGATGACACAGAGCTGTCCTGGTTTCACAGGTGAACGCTGCCAGGTTTGTTCCCTTTCCCAGTACTGAACTCTGCAGTTCAACACCCTCTGCCAAGACTTGGCCCAGAGCTCCTGGGCTTTTGCTTCTGCTGTTCCAGTTGGGACTGCACAGTCTCTGACACCCCTGGTTTCTCCAACTTGGAAATGGTCTTCCACAGACTTAGGATTTCCTAAGCATGCAGGGCTTCTGTACGTGAACCAGAAGAGAAGCTGATTTGTATGTGAACTGTGTCAGGTCTGCATGAGATGTATTAACCACCTCTGTCAAGGGGGAATTGCCCTTGATGTCTCTCCTTTCTGTATAGAAAATAGTTCTGCTTGAGTGAAGAGCAATTGTTGTAAGGTGGCTGTAACGATTCTTGACATGCTATCTTTGACTCTCAGGAGTTTCTGTCCCTTGTGTAGAGAGCTGACCCCTGCATGCAGAGCAGCAGCTGAAATTCTGTGCTTTAGTGACAGGGAACTGCATTGAACTGGCACCTGTTTCTGAGTTTGTTAATCTGCCAGTATGCACCAACCAGAGCCCTTGCTCTTCCCAGCCTACTAGGCTTTTTTTCTCAGATAGATAGCTTGGACTTCTTCTTTTAGATCATTCCATCATTGTCTGATTGGCTGATGTTTTAAGAGACCTGTGTTTTGATCTCTTTCTCCTCCTCCAATTTTGGGAGCTAATGAATGTTAACCTGGCTGTTGTACTTGGAGATGTGACATTGTTTTCATTTACCTGTGTGGTTTCTGTCACCTTTTATTTCATTGTATGTTTTCAGGCAAACAGCAATACAAAATTGAATACTGTATTCATTAGTACTCTTTAAACGAAAATAATGCAGACTGTTCACTTTCAACGTAAACAATACTGGCCAAACTTTGTAAAACCATTTTTCCTGTGTGTAGCTAGGAGGTGAGCAGCCTATGAGGGGAATATTTAAACTCACAAATATAGTTTGGTTAGTTAACTTGGTAGAAAGTACTGACTGTTTTGTATTTGTCATGTAGTCCCTCCTTGAGTAGTACCTGAATTTGGACCTTTGGTGGGTCCTAACTTGTGGAAAACTTTGAACATGTCTCTGGAAATACAGCCCTTTTAAGGCTTTCTAAATTGATGTACAAAACTGTGAGAAATATTTTGAAACTCTTGGCCATTGGAGTTCTTCAGCTCTGTTTCAGACTGCTGTAGTTTTCTTTCTTTTCCAGAACCTTTGCCAAACACTCTGGTGCTCAGTGAAAGGCTCCTGTCGCTCCAAACTGGATGCTGCTGCAGATGGAACTCGATGTGGAGAAAACAAGGTGACCGTGAGCTGTGGTGTCTGCAAAACGGAAGCAGAAAAACCATGAATAGCTCTGCTATGTTTAGTGTAAAAGAAGAGTGTCCTGTGACATCTCTGTTTCAATATCCACTAAGTTGTCAACCTTCAGGGACTGAAATAACAATTCATGTAACATTTTTCTGTTTTATTAATCTTAACCTGTTTGTCCTGTTTGTTCTCTCGACAGTGGTGCTTCTCTGGTGAGTGCATTACAGTAGGCAAGACTCCAGAAGCAGTCCATGGTGGATGGGGTGTTTGGTCATCCTGGTCCCATTGCACAAGGACCTGTGGGGCAGGAGTTCAGAGTGCAGAGAGACCATGCGATAACCCAGAGTAAGTTGAGTGCACAATCTTTTGATGCTTATTCAAGATCTTCAAGGTACTTATGATGTTGGAGACACTTTGTGTGATGCTATTTTACCAACGGGTAAAACCTCACCTTTTAAAGTCATTGTCTTATACTTTAATCCTTACCTTCCATTGTGTTTATTTCTATTCAAAATGAAAAAAAAAATCCTGTTATTTTGCATGCAAGCCTTGTGTAAATGTTAGAAATGTTGTTTTAATAATACTGTCATACATAAATAAACATCTTCATACACAGGAGAGGAGCAATAGGTAGCATTCTGTTCCTGAGGGAAATCAAGGACTTGCCTTTCATGTTTTATTTTAGTCATCAGTTTTGTTTGAGCTTCATATACATGAGCTGATGGGTACAGAACATGAAGGGCAGAGTTTTCTAATACGTACTTGAATTTATGAGGACACTACATCTCAATTTGAAAAATCACTAAGAGGGTCCCTAACAGTTGAAATCTCTTGGCTTTTTTGGAAAAACTGTCAATTATTCTGGAAAATAAGGAGTTTTGGGGAGTTCGTTTGATAAGGTAATTTGACATAAGTTCAGCCAAGCAGTTTACCAAGCACTTCTTTGTGCTTGTAACAAGATACAAAGTGCCTCTAGATTCCTATACTTCATATGGTATGTTTGGGTAGTTGAACATGTGAACAGTATGACTACTCTGTAAAGGATTTGGATTCACCTTGTTATCCCGTTGGAACCTGAAAGTAATTGCGTGTTTGAAACTACTTTTCACCCAGAATATCACATCCCAATCTCAATGCTTCTTTTCTAGACCACAGTTTGGAGGAGACTACTGCACTGGAGAAAGGAAACGCTATCGCATGTGTAATATTAGCCCCTGTCGAAAAGGCTTGCCCACCTTTCGTCAGATGCAGTGTACTGAATTTGACACAGTTCCCTACCAAAATGAATTCTACCACTGGGTGCCAGTTTATAACACAGGTATGAAGCTCTGAATTTTTTAATGTCTTGAATAAATTCCCAAGAGTAGGCAATCCCACTGTGCCACAAGTCAAGCAAGTGGGCAGAAGAATGGCCTGGCTGAACAGGGAACTCCTTCTGGTACTAGGGCAGAAAAAGAAAAGATATGAGGCTTCACAAGGAGATGAGAGAGCTACATTTTGCAAGTGCAGGGAGAGAACAAGAAAAGCCAAAGCCCAGCTTGAGTTGACACTGATCACTGTGGTGTCAGACAACAAAAAAAGGCTTTTTCAAGTATGTCAGCAGCAAGAGGAGGTCTAGGGAAAACAATGGACTGATAGGTGGAGCAGATAGTGACCTAAAAAGTAAGGAGGAGGAAAAGGCACATTTAATGCCTTATTTTTTGCCTCAGTTTTTAACAGTAATGACAAATCTTAGGCTGCCTGGTCCTCAGAGCTGGAGAACCATGACTAGGAGCAGTAACTTCCCATCTGTGGTCACCAAAATTGTAAGTGAACAGCTATATCAGCAAAATATTCATAAGTCTATGGAGCCTGACGGAATTTCTCCCCAGGGTGCTGAAAGAGTTAGGGGATGTTACAGCTGGACCTCTCTCAACAATTTACCAAAGGTTGTGGGAGTCTGCAGAGGTCCCTGATGGCTGGAAGCTAGACAATACTATACCTTTCTACAAAAAGGGCATGAAAGATGACCCAGGAAACTATTGACCTGTTAGTTTAACCTCAATCCCTGGAAGAGCTATGGAGAAGATTGTCCTGGACACTACTGAAAGTCAGTTAAAGAACAAAGCAATTATCAGGCTTCATCAACGTGGGTTCGTGAAGGGAAAGTCCTGCCTCAGTAATTTGATCTCCTTCTATGATAAGGTCACCCACTCGGTGGATGAAGGGAAGGCAGCAGACATAATTTTTCTGGATTTTAGTAAGACCTTAGCATTCCTCAAAGCATCCTACTGGACAAAGGGCAAGAGGAGGGCAAGAAAGCTGATATTAGGGCTGGAAGGCTTGTCGTATGAGAAGAGGCTGAGGATGCTTGGGTTGTCTACTTTGAAGGAAAGGAGGCTCAGAGGCAACCTCATTGCTCCCTGCAACTTCGTGAGCAGGGGAAATGGAAAGGAAGGTGCAGGTCTCTACTCCCTGGGAACCAGTGACAGTACATGTGGGAACAGCACAAAGCTGAACCAGGGGAGGTTCAGGCTGGACATTAAGAGCAATTTCTTTACCATGCTGGTGGCCAACCACTGGAACAGTCTTTCTAGCGAGGTGGTTGATGCCCCATGTCTGTCAATGTTGAAGATGCATTTGGACAATGCCCTCATTAACGTGCTTTTACTTTTGGTTAGCCCTGAAAAGGTCAGGCAGTTGGACTCCATGATCTTTGTAAGTTCCTTCCAACTGAACTATGCTATCCTATTCTATTTGAAACATCCTCGATTTTGGTGACCTTTTGCCAAATCCTTCAAATATCAAGCAAATATTTCTTCTGTGGCTTACAAGATTTTTTGTCTATTTTTGTCTATTGTTTTCTCAGCAGCCAGAATTTCAGTGTAGATCTGCATTTCTCCCTCATGATCTGTGGGGTCCACGAAATAAATATAAAATAAAAATTAAATATAAATTAAAAATAACGTTTGCAAGTTTATTCTTATGTTCTATTAACATCAAGTGTTTTCTTGCTGCTAAACTCTATCTTACAGGAATCTTGGCTTCCTCAGGTCAGTTTTCAGGGTATGTGCATTTACACAGAGAGTTGGCCAAATCCTGTGCTGATCCTTCATCTAACATCATTTTGTATTTTTATGGGGGTAGGTGGCTATTGTGGGCTCAGTGCTTCCAGTTTTGTTCAGCCATGTCCAGCTATTGCACTGCAGTACATCTGGCAGTTTTCCAGTCATCTCAAATTTTAATTTTCTTTCACCTTTCAGTGTTTTCTAACGGTGTTCTAGGCAAAATAACTTCAAGTAGGTTCATCAGTCAGTTCTCCGTCTGAGATGGAGCAGTTTGAGCCTTTCCTGTGTTTGTCCAAAACAAAACGAGACTTTGAACAAAAGCAAACCAACAGTCTCTTGTAAACCCCCACAAAGACAGCTGACGCTTCAGGGCTCTGGAGGCTGAATCACCATGTCTGCCATAAGTCAGCCAACCTTTCTCGGTCTATACCATCTTCCCTTACTTTTCCCCCTAACTAATGCCATCCCATTTTCAAGAATTTTTGGAGCACTCTGTTCCTACTTGAAGCTTGCTGCCAAGAAGGTTTTGGCTTATGTTTTATTATCAGGCATTTTCAATTCCCTCACCCTGCACACGTGATATAAGGGGAAAAGAAAGTGTTCTGAAGCTTTACCAAACCGTGACAGATGTAACAATTTTTGTGTGAAAACATTTAGTTGAGATGAAACCCTGAGACAGAAATTTTCTAGATGCTGTTAATTTCTGCATTCCTTCATCCTTCTGAAAAAATGGTGAAAGAAACCTTGATGACCATCTCTCCCATCTTTATTTACATAGTTTCCTTAACCAAGTTATAATTGTCACTTAATTAAACACTGTTTAAGTGTTCTTTCCCACTGTGTAAATTGTACCTTCATGAAGATTCTCTTGTGAATAGTGAGATGCAACAAGTAGCTTTAACAAGCAACTGGGAAGGAAAGAAGTGGATAATACCTTGCTGTTTCCTACGCCAACTGTGGTTAAGGTTCTAAATACTTCGAGATTTTTCCCTCCCTGTTTTAGATGAGTTTGAGCCTCCTTTGGGGACTTGCACAGTCCTGTTGTAGAGTTGCCCTGGAGCACAGAAACCTATGTGCTCTTGCTAGAGCACCTGAATATCAATGGGAATGTCAACATGAAGGGAACTTGCAGGTTCAAGAGTGGTTAAAGCATATGGTGGCTCTGACCAGGGTATTTACTGAATTGTTCTCATAATTCTGGCCCCTGCATTGACACTTTAGTCAGACTTCGGTGCTAAATTACTTCTGTTGTCATCAGGCTGAGCCCACATCTATTTTTATATATATATATATATATATGTATATATGTATATATATATATATACACCTTTATATAGGTGTATATATATATATACCTTTTGACAAATTACATTTATCTGAACCTGATAGCTTCCTAGGACTTAAAGTCCACATAGTCATCACGAGTCTTACATTAAAGTGATTAAAATAATCATATAAACACCATTGTTTTCTCAGTGAGTGCCGGGATCATCTAATTCACTGGCATAGGGGTTATGTAGCTAAAGAGTGGGAAATTTCGTATTCTTCCAAAATATATCTGTGTGTCAAGTAAGATCTGTACTGATATAGTCACAAGGTTTCAGCTAACAGTGCAAGATAATGCATCTGCTGCCATTGTTTTGGAATTAGATTTTCTTTTGCAGTTCCAAGTTTTTTTAGTGTGATAAGGTAGTTTCACCTTAGTTTCTTTTTACCTGTTTTGTCTGCTTGGCAATTGTCTGTTCTAATTTTCTTTGTTTTGGATTTCCTTATCCAGTTCTGACATTGGCAAGGATTTCAAGAGTAGAGGCCCACCTCTTTTATTCCTTGAGAAGTGGGGAAAAAATTATTGAAACCTTATCGTATGCTGGCAGACAGATTAATCACATCCATCTCAGTCAGGTTAAGTAGGACCCTTCCTGCATTCAAACTCATGGAAGTCAGCTGTAAGGGAAACGTTTGAATTTTGTATTTCTGCTCAGAGCAGGGAACATGTTCTTTCCTGGTTATCTTCACGTTGTTTTGTTTACAGTTGGTGAATCTGAATTCTGTTCTGATATATGCAGGAAAAAAAAGCACACATGTTCAACTAGGGCCAATGCAATGCCAGAAGGATACAGACAATCTGGAGGAGGTTCACAGAAGAGCAATGTGAAAGACAAGCAATTTAAAAATAATAGTTTAAAGTAAAGGCTAGAAAACGGCAAGTGCTTCTCTAGAAAAGAGAAGATTGAGTGATTTAAATGCAAAGTGCTTGAAGATTGTTTCTAAAGGTGCATTGCATACATATCCCTGAGCTAGCAGAGGTACAGGCTAGCAAGTCTGCATGGCTCCATGCAGTGTTGTGCTCAGGTCTGGAAGCTACAAAGCCTCAAGCAGTTTTGTGCCCTTGTTAGCTGACTTTGAAAAGCAGGACCCCATGGTCTTATTAGCTCGTTGTGAATGTAGCTCTTCTGCTTTAACCATCAAGTGAAAAGTTTCAGCATCAAGTTTTATGCCATTGAACTTCATGCTGCAGCTTCTGAGCCCCTCAACTCAAGACGGGGGAGAGACAGTACAAAGAGAGTCAAGGGAGATCAGGCTCCTGCAGTTCTTCATGTCTGTGAAAGGTAGGAGAAGCAGTAACAGCCAAAATAATACAAGAGCACTTCAGATTACACATTAAGAGTTCTTTATTGCTGGTTACGTAGAAGGTTAGAGGAATTAATATTATCATTTTATATTACAACACAATCTGGGCATGAGCAATCTAAGTGGCTTTGATCCTACTTTGGTGTGGAGGAATTTCAGGCAGAAATCTAATCATTACTGAATGTTTACAGGTTGGATGTAGTATTCCATGTGTATGCTGGATTGCAAGAATTTCTGTGTATTTTGGCTTAAAAATTACTAAGATGACAGCCTTTTTGTTAAAGTATCATCATGAGTTAACTAAATTTACTGAAGTAATGGAAACTAAACCAGCTGTTTTAAAGAGTTCTTTTTGAGCAACCCTAATGCTTGCATTGAACTCTGTTTATTCTTTTTAGTTTTTTGAGGACTAAAATAAGATTTAGAAAATGTGAATTCAGTGCCAGTCTTTGCTTTTGAGTTCCTCCATCATATGAGGCAAAGTATTTTCCTTGTGTGTCAGTTCTCTATCTGAAAATAGGAGGTAAGACCTTTCTACACCTGTATCTGTCTCACGTTTAAAATGTTAGACATTTGGAAGACAGTGACTGATTCTCATGCTGTTTATTTACAGCCCTAGAATAATGGAGCCCTGATACTTCATCAGATCTCTGGGCTCAGCTGTAAAAAAAAAATAAAATAATGATAGATAAGTAAATAATTTCAGCAAATGAGTGGCTAATATAGTGTTTGGATAATTTCCTCAGCAGGGCCCTAATCAGCCTTCCATGCAGATGAAATAAGAAAATAGCTTTAAGAATGAGGACAGGAGTATAAAATATTGGATAGGAGTGAGTCTGTGGGGAAGGAACAATAATCTCTCATTTCCAGTGGGTCGCAGTAGAAAACTGACAGGAAGAAAAGCATTTGTCGTACAGATAGGATCTATTTTTAGATGAGTTACTACAATTAGGAAAAACAGGAAAGCTTTCAGGCCTACAAGGCTCTTCTTTGAGTCATGAGGCTTTGCAAGTCTGAAAGTTTGCTTGTTATTTATTTTTACTTTTTCATTTGGCTTAGTGAGGAAGATTATCTTTCCCTACAAACTCTTTCTGAGTTATATAGTTAGACCATCGTCGTGACAGGAATATGTCAGAAGTCAGCACTGCCTGTTTTTTTCTTGTTCATTGATTTCTGAAATGAAATTGGATACCGTCTTGCTTGTTATGTCAACATACAGCTAGGGAAGAGATACAGATACCAAGCTACTACTCTACATATTTCATTATGAGCAGTGTAAAAGCTGAAATGGCTTTAAGCAAAGTCTGGATCAGTCAGGGTGCATTTTGAACAGGTCACGGGCTTGCTGGGATTCTTCTGTTCTCCTTACTATATGAATACTGTGATTAGTGTTTAAAAAAATGGTGTGGTGAGAAGGTAAATAAGGTGAAGCAAACTTTAGAGCACTAACATAATCAAATTAGCCAAAACCCAATTTCTCCAGGTAAAAGTAAAATAAATTGTATTGCTTGTCAGGACTTCTGTTATCAGAACAGCTGACAGAGGTTATGGCTGACAGTTTTCACAGAGGGTCTGAGGACTGATAAGGTTTACAAACTTTATGTTCTTGCCTGAGATTTTTATAGTTCAATCTCTGTTGATATTCTTGAATGTGACTGATTATCACTTTGATTTCCACCAGTTTCATTACCTCAGTCCCCTCTGCCTCTAATCTCCCTATTGCCCTTTCTTTATTAAGAAAGGCTACTGTCACTTCTGTGCACTGCATGGTGCTGTATATATGTTAGTGCTGTACAAACCAGAGCAATGAAAGTGAATTTCCCCCTTCAAAAGCATAAGCTCTTTTAAAGGAAATGATTTGGTTTCTCTGCATTAGCAAAAAATTGAATTTCTCTCATTACTAGAAACTCTTCCAATTCTAAATACAGCTCTTTGTATGACACAAGCAAGGTCAACAAAGGAGGAAGGGGAAACAGAAATTCATCAGCTAGGATATCGATTTATAGTTACCCTGCATTGCTCTGAGACCAGGGGAGCAGTTGTTGGCTATCAGGCATAGGATGAAACTGTCACTCAGCAGAGGCACCTCTGTAGCACCCAGGGAGGTTTTAGTAAAATGTCTCAATATGGTGCCTTGAACTGCTGACTGGCAGTTTTAAGGCCTACTGCTTTGCTCAGCAAAGGATTTTGGCTTGCAGAGCATGAACAAATTGCTGTGGCACTTAGCTAGACCAGGGTCTTGGAACAGACCAGGAGCAAAAGACAGTTCTGCTGCTGCTGTCCCTCCTGGATGTGACAGTGGATAGCTTTTTCTTTCAGTCAGATAGCAGTCTGGGGGCCTACAGGAAAGCTGGGGAGGGACTCTTTGTCAGGGAGTGGAGTGATAGGATGAGGGGGAATGACTTTAAACTAAAAGAGGGGAGATTTATTTTAGATATTAGGAAGAAATTCTTCACTCTGAGTGTGGTGAGGCACTGGCACAGGCTGCCCAGAGAGTTTGTGGCTGCCCCATCCCTGGCAGTGCTCAAGGCCAGGCTGGATGGGGCTTTGGGCAGCCTGGGCTGGTGGGAGGTGTCCCTGCCCATGGCAGGGTGGTTGGATCTGGGTGACCTTTAAGGTCCCTTCCAACCCAAACCATTCTACGATTCTGTGACTGTGCTGGAGGGTTTCTAGGGTAGTGATCTGAGGGCAGAGATTATGTCCTTGGCTTTGACCATGGTTTCAATTCAAGCTCATCTTCAG
The DNA here is from genome assembly GCF_040182565.1 of Anser cygnoides. Taxonomy (NCBI): domain Eukaryota; kingdom Metazoa; phylum Chordata; class Aves; order Anseriformes; family Anatidae; genus Anser; species Anser cygnoides. The sequence goes on along the minus strand of NC_089912.1, from coordinate 65,587,716 downwards.
TGCATACAACTTATTTATCAAACTTGTGTCCTTTGACGCTCCTAAACCTGAGATTCAAAATTTCAGGCTCCCGAAGACCAGCATCTATGAGGTGGGGCAGGTGCCTGTTTGGCTCTTTTTACTCCATGTATGGACTAGTATAAGGCTGAGCCCTTACAGAGAATCACAGATTGCTTTTGCTGCATTTTTTCTCTTCTCAATTGCACATCTATATATAACAAGCCTGGATATGTCAGACCCACCAGTATTATCTCCATTTCATAAATTGCCAACCAGGAAAAAAATCAAGTGTTTGAAATAACTTATTAACTGCCAGCAGGTATCTGAAATTAAGCAGTGATGTGACTGACAGGCAGAAGATGAGAAGTGATCATTTCACTGCTCACTGAGAGGGGACGGCAGCACCGATCAGGAGTTATAAATTATCTCAAATCACTCAGTCATCAGCTGATAAAAACCAGTTGCCTAGCCTTGGCAATCTTACTCCCAAATTCCTCTTTTCCCCTTACTGATGACTGTTGTTTTTGCCAGTTTCCTGTCCCTTTCTCCATCCCAAATGATGGCCTTGTTACTGCTCAACTCAGCCAGCTGGCTGTTAATATATCAGCAACAGAAAGCGGTGGAGGTGTGGGAGGTCTGATGGTACAGGACTCTAGCTTCTTCCTACTCTAGTCATGTTTGTCAGGCCTCTGCTACTTGCTAGTTAGCATTACTATGATTGCTTTGGTAACCGAGTCTAATTATGCTATTTCTTGTCAGTAAATATAAGAGAAAGCTAGTGAGTGGTGCAGTGAAGATATATTGTCGTTCTCAGTGCATTGCACTTCAATGTCCTGCTGGAATGTTTTCTGTGAAAGTATCTTTGTTTTCATTTCAGCAAACCCCTGTGAGCTCCACTGCCGTCCAATAGATGGCCATTTTTCAGAGAAGATGTTGGATGCAGTCACTGATGGTACTCCTTGCTTTGAAGGAAGGCACAGCAGAGATATCTGTATTAATGGCATGTGTAAGGTATTGGGTATGTTTGCATGTTTCTTTCTCTACAATTTTATGTAGTTATGGGAAAATACTTCATGTTTTTGTGGGTTGTGGTTTTTTTTTTTTTTGAAGAACCACGGCATGCATTTCATTTTATTGCATTTTTAATGATCATAGAAATAAGTTCATAAAAACAACTTCTCTCAGTAGACGTGAGAGACATTTCCATTAGTTTTAATGAATCCATTACCCTGAGAGCTAATTATTTTTGGTACCTTCGAACTATTCTTTTCTTCTTCTGTTGCTTTAAAACAACAGTTAAAGATAGCCTGTTTGTTTCTGGTGAAACATTTTCATGAATAGTAGTTTTAGGGCTGTAATTGGTGTCACTGCTATGTGGTTTTATTTTGAAAATGCTGTTTAGTATTGCACACTATGTAGCAGTTCTAAATTGACTTGTAGTAGGATCAGACGTTTGCTTTTAAAGATAATTAAAATTATTTCCCTTTACAACAGTAGATTGAATAATGTTGTACAACGAGGTAACTGGCAAACACGTGGTATGTGGCTCAATAATGTTCTGTTTATTGAAGAATAAATATAAGGTTCTCCGCATATTTTGCATGTTGGTAGTTAATACACCTCATAACATCAGTCCCTCAGAAAGCAGCAATAAAAGATTTGTTCTAAGTTCTCCTTGCAGAACATGCATTTGTGAAAGGGAGTTATTGAGGTCCTGCTCCAATTCACAGTGAAGAGATTCCACTTGGCTTTACTAAGAGCCAGGATGGGCCTTTTAACTGTGATGGTGAAAGAACTGACCTGCTCATGAACAGCTCAAGCCAGCTGGAAACAAACCCTACTGTATTGAAAAGTGTAGTAAATGTTGCAAACTGTATCAGCTCTTTACTAACAAGAGGCCAAAGAAGCTAAGTCCAGAAGGCTGTCTTTGTGATGTTACGCTTTTATGTTCTGATTTCCAGCCCAAATGGATTGGGATCACTGTGGCTAATTTTAGCTTCCATATGCTTTCTGTATTTAACTTTGCCTGTGACCATTCAAATTTATACCTGTTTTGGAAACAGTAGAATGATTGACAGATTGGAGTTGAAAGGAAAATTTTAATTGCAGTTTCTAGATACCAGATATACTTCAACATAAATAGAAAGGCTTTGAGTCCCAAGAACTAAAGCATTTCTTCCATAGTACTGACACTATCATAAATATGGTTTTGTCAGCCTTTCATATGTTGACTACCACTTCAGATCTTCTGACAAACAGGTCTAATTGGAATCACAATCATGAAGTGAACAATATAATCATGCAGCTGTCACAGATGAGAGCCAGCAATGAATAAGTGAACCCAAATATCTCATATATCTGAAAGACAGTGTGTCTTTATATAAAAAAGTGCCCAGCATAACACCTGAGGAGAAGCTTTTTCAAGTACCTCTCAACATAATTCACTAATATTTTAGTCCAGCTAGTTAAACACAATAAATACACTGCAGATCATGGTAAATCTAGAAATACATTGAATATAATTAGTCTGGTACATAATTCTTGTACTCCAATAGCAACATGTTGCTAATAACGTGGAAAAAGAGTTCACAAACATTAACAGCAGTGTCTAATAACGCCATATTTTGGTTTTCATTACTTTATCTCACAAAAGCACTTCATGTTTGTTCTAAGTCCTAAAATAACACTTCAACCTGAAATTTAGTAAAAAATTGAAAATGGTGAGATGTTGTACATTAGATCTGTCTGTCCATATTGCTCACATATTTGGTTTGCAGAGTAATTCCTGTTTAACAATGAATCTCAGAGTTTTCATAGTTGCTGGGGTTGGAGGGAAGATAGGTAGACTCAGATTCAGTCAAGAATCTAATCTCCTAAATTCAGCTGATTTTAACCTGATTTTTCAGATAGCCATGGTTTTGCTCAGAACAGACAGATAACTTGTTCTTACCTAGATGACTTAACATGGATTGAGGTGCTTCATTTTAGTTACTTTAGGTATACTGAACAGTCTCCTAGCCGTCCTGGTAAATCCATGGGGAAGTAAGCATAGACACCAGTGCTGACTCTTTTGGCCTTTGTGATTTGCCCAATATGTGGGGCCTCATTTTTCAGAAGCATTGCCTATGCCTCACTGCACAAGGACGCTTTCCTGTTAGATGCTGGTATGGTATTTCTTTAGAACTTCTTGATCAGAAACAAACCAGAACTGGTAACTCACTTGAGAACCTGGCAAATAAGACAGTTGGGCCCTCTGCTCTGTCATTTACACCTAAGAGGAGTTCCCTGAATGTGTAATGGTATTAAATCACTCTGCACTGGAAATAGGACTGCAAAGGGGAATCTCAAAGCTACATGCCTGCAATTGCCACCATGTTTTCTTTCCAATTGGTGCTAATAAGAGGAAGAGGGATGCAGTCCCCTTAACCCTTTTATTCTGTTCTCACCTAGCTTGGCCTTCCTTCTTGGACCCAATCCTGTAATGATGCCCAACTTAGAAATGGAAGGAGGCAACAAGATCTGTTAGTAATGTTACCTAAAATTGTCAAGATATATCATGACTAGTTTGCTATTTAACCACATTTCTCTGCACTCATCTTTTGGGTGCCTCTTTCCCTTTATTTGGAATATTGTTAAGGAACATAACCGATCTTCATATGTTTTAAATTATACATCACAAGCAGACTCTAATTCTTATTAGAGCACTTGGTTGCTCCCACAGAGTCATAAAGCGAAGATACTGCCACTATAGTATGTTTGCTGAGCAGTGATACATACATGAGTTCTCCAGACTGAGGAGTTTGGTTAAATATGCCATGGCATGGTCTAAAAGTGAAAGCTTGGTGAACACGCTGAGAGTGTGCAGACTTCGACAGCGGAGGACCTGGCATCTCTGCTGTTTGTAACAAGCATTCATCTCCTGCACAGAATTTTAATAGGTTTAAATGACCTTCAGTCATGCAAATCTGTGAGCTGTTCTCTGTGGTAATGTGTGGTTGTTATATTGAGAGATTAACATAGTATTGAATTACACAACTATAGTACTAGGGAAGAAAGTGTTGTGTTTTTCTTTTTTTTTCTTCTCTTGCTAAAAAGCAGATTACATATCTCAATGCTTTTGTAGTACTTTTACTACCATTCACTATGGTTCAATCTCCTCTTCCCACTGCTAGCCCAACAGGAAATTGATTCAGAAACATCTAGACAGATTATAAGAGGAATAGGCACATCGGGGCACATCTTTCCCTGTTCAAGGCAATCTTGTGGCCAACATGACAAGATCATGATTTCTTTATTTGTAGACCTGTGGGGGAGGCAGATGGAAGGAAGAGCTTAGAAGCATAACATAGCATTCACGTAACTTTGATATTCAGGCAGTACATCCAGGACATACCCTTTAGTGAGAGCAAGGACTTTTTGTATCTGCTCCCCACAGCCAGTCTGGCACAAAAGTCTCTGCCTCTGGAAGTGACAACAGGGTAATATCTCTGGCTATTTTCCTTTTAGTCACCAAGCAGCAGGAACTAAATTGTTTCTCCTACCTCGTAGCATAGCCAGACTATTCAAGTCATTATTTCTGCCTCCACACTGTGTGGTGGGACCAGTAATAAAGCTGGTCTCAGGTGCATCAAAAAGGCTCTTGGTGAATGGGGCAATGACAAAGGGCTGCAGGGAGTGATGCCAATTTGCAATGCATATGCAATGGCACAGAAGGGTTTCGTGTTAGCACAGCGTGTTTCACAGGCAGAGGGTGCACAAGAGCATATGTGTAATAGAATCAGAGCGTAATTGTTGCTGTTTTTTTCTTGTTTTAATACCCTGTATTTAGTCTACAGATCCTCTTTAACAGGCAATTTTGCAGAAATTTTAGGCATGCTTTTTAAGGCATCTTTAGAAATTATGGCTCCTGCATATCTAGATAGAAGATTGAGGAAAAGAAATAAAAGGGAGGAGGAAGCATCTAGAAATATATGTAACAAATAACAAAAATAATGTACAATTCACTGGAGCAAGAAGGTAAAACCTGGCCTGAAAATTACAGTTCAATTAAATGTATTTATAATGAATGACTGCTAGAGCTGTTTACGCATGAAAATGTACACTTTGTGATGGTCATTAATGGCCTTGTAAGATGATGACCTGCTGCTAGATATTAAGGTCATTTCACCACCAGCAGCACCCCTGTAGCTAGGGAGTAAAGCGGAGGCTTTATTTATTGTGACACAGCTATCCAGATGCCTCATTTTTGGGGACCCCTGCACCACACCCTGCTGTGCTTATAGATAAGTCAAGTGATGTCTGGTCAGGTACAAGCTGTTTCAAATGTCAGGGGAAAACCGAAATAGAAGTCTCTGTGGTTATATTTGGAAGGGACAAAGGGATTCATTCCCTTCGTGTCACAAGGATGTCATATTTTGATGCCATGGATGTGTTAATAAGGGAAATGTATGGCAATGTGTGAACGATCTGAGCTGATACAGAGTACATACAGTCCATACAGAGACACTAATTGGCACCCCAAAGGCAGGAAAGTGATCATACTGTGGTGCTGGACTCTTTCACCAGTGACAGCATAGTAGTTCAGGACTACATTGTTCAGTGCCTGGGGTTTTCATACTATGTTGGTGCTCACAAAGGAAATATGCTCAGTGATGTTCATTTCAGAATGCCTGATTGACAGCTCACATTAGATAAATTATATCTGGGTGTAACCACTCAAACAAGAATGAACAGTAAATAAAGCTGAACAGAAACCTTTTAAGAACATGATAGAAAATGCTTATTTGACAAAAATGATAAAACTTGAAGACTTCTTTTTTTTCAGGTTCAAAAGGGAAGCTCAAAAACACTAATATTGTCTAGTAGCAAAACATGAAGTGCTAGAGTTCCAATTCTAGATTTTTCATTTGCATATTAAAAAAAAAGATAAAATCTATTTAAAAAAATCAAACTTGCAATGACAAATATATGTCAGCCTAAAACACTTTATCCCCAACATTCTGTTTAATAGTGAATGTGTGCATAGAACAGAAAATAAACTTCAACTTGCTGGACTCCCCAGGGAGGCTGGTTACTGCTGTGGTCTAATGATAAACCTGATAATGCTGACTTTGGTAACTGCTTGTAGACTATTAACAAATGTACTGATAGTACGGTAGATACACCAGAAAATGCATCTTTTTAAGAAAAGAGCTACAAATCTACTTCTTTACATTCTTAGGAAGTGCAAAATATAAACTGTAGTGAATACTTAGCTCATAGGTGAGGAGTTAGATCTCAGCACTTGGCAAGAGGAAGAATCATCTTGCACTTATCACAGTGGTGTCTGAGTACTCTGAATACTTCATTAAATCCATCCTTGGATGAATAGCTACATGCTTGGAGGCAAAACTGTGGTCATGAACCTTCTTAGCATGTGCTTATCACTGTAACATTCTGTACTGCTTGTAAACATGGTCCTTGGTGCTGAGATATGTCTGCGAAAGACATTACAATAACAGTGAGGAAAAAAGTTTCCCCTTTAAAAAAACTTTTCCCTTCTGTGAAATAAGAGTGGAGTGCCTGCTGCAGATCCTTTTGGCACAGCCATTGTTTTTCATAGAATGTTTCAAAGGTGTTGGGTAAGTCCTGTCATTAAGTGACAGATGAGTGTTTCGTGAAACCTCTGTAAAAATGTAAGTGACATGGTTTAACACCTTTGTTAACATGGGGCCTTTTCATGCTTTTATCTTTGCAGCTTCTCTAGCTGTTCATTAAATCACTCATGCACAGAGGAAAAGATCAGGTGTTTCTGGCTCTTAAAATGACAGAAAGATAGTAGAATATGAAGAAGCCTTTATACTTAGATTAATCTAATAGATGGGCTTTCCTGTCAAGAGCTTACAGAAGATTACAATAGCTGAGGTACTGAAGCTGAAATAGGATCAGAATCAAAAGAGGGGATGCCTGGATTTTCATACATCAAGAGGCTCAGAGAAGTTGGCAGGTACCACACCTGAAAGCTTATTTTAAGAAAAATCAGCAGACAAAAACTTTAACTACCACCAGCCTGTTGGTTATTCATCTAAATCAGAGGCAGTCTTCTGTTGAAGGCCTCCAGATGTCTTAGATGCTGTTAATAGCTATTGAATATTGGACACCGGACTGCATTCTGCAAGTTTACCTTGCTGTGATGATGGCACAGAATCATGGAGCTTCACTGCCAAAAAACAAACAAACAAAACCACAAAAAACCCTTCGTAAGAATTGATTTGGGGTCTGTGAGGTATGGATAGCATATTGGGACTGAGCCTGGGATTGCAACAGACCAGAGAAAAGGAGTGCCTCAAGCTCCTGTGCAAGCATTATCCATATACCAGCCAGAGAGTGTAGGAAGGGATAAGCTGTGAGGCAAATGTCCCTGTCTTCATCTCCCAAAGCACCAGCCAGGTCTCTGTCCTTCAGGGCTTGGGTCAGCACAACAATTTGCCCAGAATTACCTCTATTCTCTCCAAGTTAAATATAATTTTATTTATTTAGTAAATACTCAACAAATCAAGAAATGTAACACCTATGGGATTGAAACTATGCACTAATTCATGTCAAAATTTGGAAGTGATTTCAATCTGAAACTAGAATATAGAAAGGAGGGAGCAGAGAATGTGGAGTGACAGAAAAGTTGACACATTCTATTCTGAATTTTTTAGAAAAAGTTTTTTAAAAGGTTAAATGATTCCCCAAATGAAACATTCAAGGAGGAGGGAAGCAGACAAAATAATTCGTTGAAATGTTCTTCAAATTAAGCCAAAAAAAGCAGTAAGTCCTATTTATTATTCATGACTGAAGACTGTGCGTTGCCTGATGCACATTATCTGCATGAGGGTGTGCTACAGAGGAAGCTACCATGTAGGGATACGCATAGCAAACATGGAACAATACATGGAGATTATTTTAGTTGGAGAGCCACAGCCTGCTCCTCATTAATGATGATTAGCTCTGGTACAAAGCACTGTAACTGTTTTTTAAAATTCATTAATATGGACTTGTGACAAAAGCAGTTGAAATGGAGATACCATTTAAAGAGCTTTAGGAGCTCAAGTGTGCTATTATGCGGTACACCCTTTGTCTGGAAAGCAGTACTATAAAAAATATAAATCTGCGAATTTTAACAATACATTACAATCTAGCTTTTGTGTTATAGTATAACTTTTGCAAAGTTTCTGAAGCTGGCTGTTTAAAGCCATCTTAAATAAATTTTAGGATCCTTTCCCTGGTGTATTTTTATAGTTTTATCTTAGCATGAAGCCTTTCAAAGTTTGGGGGATGATTTTCTTCCTGCAGCTGAGCTCTGTTCATGTCAGGAGAGAGCAGTTCCAGGGAAATCCAAACCTTTGCATTGCCTTACCTCCAAGCTGACTCAGATGATGAAAGGTTTTTTGACTTTATATATGAGCAGGGAGCAAACTCTTCAGCTGTGCCTAACCCAGACATATTACACTTTCACTTTTCTGGTGAGGGCATGTGCTACTTCTACTCAAGAAAATGGATATAAAATTCAAGAAACGTAAAATCATTTTCATACCACATTTTAAATATTAAAACAGTTCAACTTCAAAAACCTTGCTAGTTCTTAAAGAGAGCCAAGAAAAAAAAAAGCCATCCCAAAAATAAAAGAAGATTTTGTTCAAGTTTAGAGGAATTAGTGCACAAATTTTTTGGCATTGGAAAGAAAGATTTGCCTTGACTCAAAATCGATAATTTTTCTCTCTTGCTTTGACCCCCTACCAAGCATGAACTGAAATACTGGTCTTTACCACAACTTTCTCTCTGACACATTGCCTTATGTGGGCAAACTGGAGAAGCAAGCATCATGGGTATAAAACTTCAGGCCTGCTGAAGAGTTTCACTTTGCCAGGGAGTTATCTGCAGAAACTGTTCTGCATTGGGACTGCCACAAAAAGCTGACATGGCAATCGGAAAGTGGTCTGTCATGTCTTGAGTTGCTTTGTATCTTTGGATGGGTGCAGTTTTATAAGTTCAGCATGTTCAGGAAGTGAATCTCCAGCAATAACCCCCTGCACCACACCAGCATTAATATAGGTTCAAAGCTTCTGTTCCTGCGCACAGCTTTTGTTTTACATCTGTTGAGAAAACAGACCAGAGATAGAAAATGTTTGCATTGGTCTGTGGGTATAATATTGGGTTTTCTCTGTGGTACTGGTGAACCTATCTTTGGTTCCGTTACTGCATTGTAGTCCTGGGAATCCATGGTTGTGTCTACAGCATAAAAAAGCAGACACAAATCCTAAATGTTTGGGGCAATCCTAGTTGCTGAGGCCATTTGGGTGGCACATTTCCATCTCATGTATATGAATCTAGTTACCACTGTTTGTTTCATGGCAGGGTAGTGTTTTTTTTTTTTTTGTTCTTTTTAGCATCATATTAATCCACAGGAGTTTTACCTAGATGCAATGATCTTTATTATTAGTTTCTTTATGTAGAATATATACTCTGCCATGAAATTGATTCTCCCCCTGTCTTAGAAGACGACAGAGTATGCTGAAGATTCATTGTGGAGACCATATTTATTCTGAGACAGTTTTTTCTTCCAGGCTGTCGGCTGTGATTATGAGATAAATTCCAATGCAACTGAAGACCAGTGTGGAGTTTGCCTGGGAGACGGCTCTGCTTGTCGTACAGTGAAGATGACATTTAATCAAAGCGAAGGATTTGGTAAAATGGGTTCTTTTCTTAAACTCTTCCATTGATGAAGTTGTTTTCTGCATTAAAAAAAAAAAAAGAAAAAAAGAAATGCTTTTCATTGTAAACTGAGTGATCAATCTGCATAGGAAATAGCAAATGGATATTTCACAGTGAATCATGCTTGTGCCAGAAAAGATCAGTGGTCCGTACCTTTTAAGTTCACCTCATCTAATAAAAATTATGTCAGAGACTAACAAGTCCTATTCAAGTTACACCGATAAAACCCCAAATAGTAAGTGCATTTACAAAATGAATGTAATTAATGCCCTTGGAAAATCTGGACTGAATCTGTAGACAGAGTAAAGCACCAAGAAAATGCTGCACTGAGTGCTTTGAGAGTTTATTTCTAAGTATCTTGAATGTGATAACATTGACTCTCGTGGCCATGTACAACCTCTTCCGCATGCAGAACTTTGCATCTGGTTTATATAAAGGCTTCTGTGGGACGCCTCTGTGCTGGAAGGCGAGAAAGACTCCCGGCAGGGTTATGGAGGTCTGAATCAGCATTTGATGGAACAAGCCCTTCTTCACCAATGCCAGTGAGACATTCAGGCCTTTAGTTGCCTTGTGTGGGATGAACTGGAGCCAAAAAGTCTAGAAGAGAGAAGGGGAACTAAAACCGAGAGAGAAGTGTGATGATGAGCTGGATGTGGAAGAGACGGCTGGGATGAACAGCATTGAATGGGAAACCAGGACAGGAGGGGTGAGACAGGGTGCTGGAGAGCGTGCTTAGAGCAAGGTCTGTGGCTGAGGAAAGATCCTGCTGCCAAGATTAAAAGTCTCAAGAGCAGTGACTGGTACCATGCTGGTGGGGAGAGAGAAAGGGCAGTGAGGCGTGTCTTTGGCGGGCTTTTTTTTTTTCATTTACATAATCTGACTTGCACAAATAAAATCTGAGTTAATAATTTAGAAATGGTTTGCTAAGGTTTTACGAAGTTTGTGGGAAAAGCCCTTTTAATATTTCATTTTTTTTTCTTCACTGTGGATATTTTGGATATATTCCTTTCCTCCCACCCCCCACACTCTGTGTCCTGTAGATGAACTGTGATGATGCCTACAACCACGCAGGTGGTATACGTATGTGAGGCTTACAAAGGAAAATCTAGAGCTCCCTTTCCTCCGATACTGCAGTAATCCTCCAGCCTTTGATCTTTTCCTACTGCAACTCTATAATTCACTCTGCCTTTGTGTGCAAGTTTTGCAAGGCTGCAGATGATCAGAAGTTTGTTTTCAAGAAACAGCTTTTCTGAAATGGTCTGGTACTGCTATGCATGGAAGGATAGCTGCCTCTAATTTTATTCAAATTCATCTTGTCTCATATCTTCATTTAGTTTTTCCTTTCCTCAAGATTCAATTAACCTCACTAACAGATACCACTGAGGAATATTGAATGTTAAGTAAAATTATTTAATTACTTTAGATTCTTTAAAAAAAATAGAAAAAAAAGATAGCTTCTGTAGATTCTTTCCCTTGTAGAGAAGTCAACTCCATGGCAGAAAAAATAAGGAAAAAGGTCAGGAAAGGAAAAGGTTGGTGGGCTCTTTGGCTTTTAACGCAATGTATGGATCTTACTGTCTTACTGATGTTAACAGGCATGAAACTGAGAAAAGGAAAATGCGTTTTGTTCACAACATCTGGCTTCTTTTTGTCTCTGACTTGCAGGTACTGTGATGTTCTGTCACATAACACAGATTTATGACACAGTGGCTACTAAACAGTTTATGTAAACATAAAGACTTCAGGGTCATAAATTCAGTATAGCTAATGAAACTGGCCCAGAGTGCAGGATACTTGGTGCCATCAGCAGGGAAGGAAAATGAGTTTTTTTGAATGTTTAATGAGAATTACAAAAGCAAAGCTAATATATTCTGATCTAAAGCTTTCTTCAGAACATAGGCCCAGCAGGGTCTTTCTTGGTTCTGGTACTGTAGCAGAGTATAATGTCTCTGCAAGTCAACTAGGTTGCAAATGATAATAGACAAATGATACACTAGAAAAGAGCTTTAAATACTTCAGCCTTTCACTTCAGGGTAGGTTTTACCTGAAGTCTTACCCGCTCGTGTTCAGGAAAAAAAAAAAAAGTTTTAAAACCTGTGTTTTTATTCAGAGTTTCTTTCAAATGCCTTTCCTTTGGATGCAAAATACAGAAAGTTGTCCAGGAATTCCTGACACAGCTGTAGGAGTGACAGTTTTATCAGTGTAATGGGCTCCAGTAGAGTTTTGTGTTGGAAAACAAATCAAGAGGTCTGATTTGCACAAATGGTCTTAACTGTTGGCACTAATGCTAGCCAGTATGTAGTCCACACTAGGTTTTCAGCAAGTTCCTTTGCAAAACCATTTATGTTGCTTCAGCTGAACTAATAGGGCCAAAAGATTGCACCATAAGCAGGATCTAGGGTTAGGCAGGCAAAGAAGTTACAAGTTATCCTGTGAATAATGTAGAAGTCTGCTTTTTTACCGTAGAGTACTGGGGGGGATGAGATGTCCCTGTTACTCACATTGTTGTGGTGGCTGCAGAGGGCTGTTGTTCCATACAGCAGACCATTTACAGGGCATGCAAACTCTTTGGAAGGAAAATAAATGGCACTTCTGAATGAGGAAAAGGATTGAGGTAAAAGAAAGACTGACGTGCAAGGGATATAGGTTTAGGACTTTGGCAAGTGAAGCGTGGAGTAAATGGGTAACAAAAAGGCGGAAGATTTTGAGGGTGAGGCAAAGGACAGGGAATTATCCTGTCTTCACTCTTCTTGTGTGAAATTTATTTTTGGTTTTTCAATAGGAAGGGGACAATACATTTAAATTTCTGAAAATCCAGAAATATGGGATCATACAATAGAGGTTGAGAGGTCTTATTCTGCCAGTTAGAAGGCAAAATATGGTGCATGTCACTCCTGTGAAGGGCTGAATTTTAAGAAAATGATTTAAGAAAGTGATGTGCAAACAAGGAACTGTGGCTGTATTTGCCTTAACCTGAAGGTTTATCCTGGGCTTGTCACCTTGTGACCAACCTGGTTGGAACTGAATCAACACTTACCATTGTCCCTTGCTATCCAAGTGCAGATGGAGGTCTGGTGTGTTCCTGAGACAGAGTGTGGACATAGCCATGCAAATATGGATCCAAGAGATTGTAAGGTCTTCTGGATCGTCACTTAGGGAACTGTCTGTGAACTACATTTTTTTTTTCCCATGGCCATCGTACACTGCAGTGCTCCCTCTGTTCCATGAGAAGGCTGTATGTAACTGTACAAACCTGATAAGCCATGGGGAGTCTGTGCTGTTTTCCATGTAATATGCTTGTGATATTGCCTAGAAACTGTCTCAGAGGAAAATTATGCATCAGGAACTCACATTTTAAAGTGAGAAAGTCACAGATATGACAAACTGGAGAGCAGGATGAGAGCTGGTGTGATAAGGAGAAATAGCTAGATTATAATCTGATGTACAATACATTGCTAACCACAGAAATTATTTCTGTCTCACAGCAATGGGAAAAGAGAAGCAAGCTCTTTGGTCCTAGTAGAGCTGTGCCTACAAGGTTTGCATGAATTTATTCATACTGTGCTCTCATCTGTGATTAGGAGCATATAGCTTTTTTATTAAAAAGGGAAAGATTAATAGCATCTGAAAGTTGCCATTTCACAGGTGTTATGATAGCACCTAGAGCTTAGATGCTCCAGGATTTAATGAATACAGCATGTAGGTTAGACAGCTGACATTTTAACTGTTATTGAATCTCAGATTACTAGATCGTTATCAGATGGAATCATATAACCAGGAGCAATTATATAAACACCATCCACCTCATTTTTAAACAAAAAAAAATTATTATGTTGAATGATAAAGTCAAAAGCTCACTCCTGATTAGCTTTGCTTTCAGAAGCAGATAACATTCATTGAGAAATAGGGTGAGGTTCTAGGAAATCAGGAGATAATTTAGCTAGTTAAAAAAAGAAGGGCAAGGGGGAAGGAGTGTGATACATTGACCAAATGTAACACCTATCACCATACAGCTGTAATATATTTAAAATCAGGTTTGTGAGCAACAGCGGGTGATTCAGACAGAAATAGTTACGCAAAAACTTGAGAGGATACAGACTTTTATGTTAGAACCAAAATTGATTGTTTTTATATTTTCTGTTTTGAGCAAATGTTATTCCAATTACATCTGGAAAAAAATCTGCTGGAAATAGGACACCAAGGTTGCAAGGCCAAGCTCTTGGGACATGATACAATTAAGATTTTGCATGCTGTCTTAATTTGGCACACTTGTGAGTATGCCATCTAATCAAGTCTTTACTCACACGATCACATACTGTGCTTATAATATGTCTCCACTGCACTGAATGAATAGAACATTTGGGAAAATCATTAGACCTTGGTTACTTATAATAGACCTAGACCTCTAGTTTCCTATAATAGAAGTTATTCAGTAATCCTAAGGATTCTGTTATTCCCTTCACCTATGAAAGACTGAAAGGTTTAAATTCCCACAGTCAATCTAGAAAACTTGCAAAAGACAGCAACCAGAAAAAACACTGTTTAACGTTAATACTGTTTAACGTTATTCGCAGGAAAAATATATTGAATTTAATTAGGAAGAGCCTGAAGTAGACAGATTCTGACAGATCTTTTTTTTTTTTTTTTTCATTGTACCATTGTCAATATATGACAGTAGCACCAATACTTATCACCTTACAAAAAAAGCTGTAAGGAAAATTCAGATGTTAAAGACTTTGGGGCACTTACTGCAGTAAGTTTACAGGGCATATTAGTACTTCAGGTACGTGGATAGCATTGATTCAGAAGATCACTAAGTGTGGCCAGTATGTTTTATGTCGGTATAATAAAAGATGATGTGCTTATTTCACAAGAAAGGTGAAGGGGATGTGATTCTCAGACTTAATTTGTGACCTCAGCCATGTATGATGAGAACTGAGGAACCACATACATACATTGTTGCCAAACTTGAAATAAATCAACCCAAACTGCAGCTCACGCTCACAGGACACCTGCTTATAGAGCTGATCTTCCATCAGATTTCTAAAGCCCACCCAGGAGCAATAGCAAGAAAGCTGTTTGAGTTTGTGTTCAAGTTTGTGCGCGGACTTCCTATTTTTACAGTTTTCATTCAGCAGCAATAGTAGTTACCTCTAAGATGAGAAGCACTGAGCTTGGTTTCTTGTATTGCCTGCGGTACAAACAAAATTCTGTAATAGGTTCTCTGGCTTTATTCTTAACACACATATGAAATAATCTTTTTTTACAGATAATTTTGCTCATGAATAAAGAGCTGTTGATCTTTCTTATGAAACTCAGGAGTTTTAATAATCTGTTTAACTAATCTTAGTAATTTGAGGCATTTGAATGACTTTCAGGTTTTTGTAGCAAGGCTACGTAAGGGAAATAGTCAGGGAGAAGTTCAGTAACTTAAGACAAGGGATGTGAAATTATGTACATCCATGCGTGACAGATGAAAATGTTCCTTGCAAATTGAAAAGACCTTTCCTACAACAGGCTGTTAACCTACTGGGACTCCATAGCCTTTCTCCAGAGCACTCACATTGCAGTATTCCAGAGGCCTCAGGTGTGGTTATAAAGATGTTGACGCTTACCAATGGAGTAGAGTTCATCTGGTGCAGCTAAGAAAAGCATTCACCTCCATATCCCTTCTAAATGCCTCTGTCATGGCCTAAACACATCACATATTCCCCAACTAATATTGGAAAACCTAGCTTGGAAAGTCCCACCATTAACTAACTGAAAAGAATACCATGAGATAAAAGCTTTGTGATAGCACATTTATATATACTTTCAAACAAAGCTGATGTTTTAAAATATCTGAAGTAAAAATGAAATGTCATTTTTGTTGTTC
The DNA here is from genome assembly GCF_040182565.1 of Anser cygnoides. Classification (NCBI taxonomy): domain Eukaryota; kingdom Metazoa; phylum Chordata; class Aves; order Anseriformes; family Anatidae; genus Anser; species Anser cygnoides. The sequence continues at coordinate 65,572,103 of NC_089912.1, read as the reverse complement.
ACCTCCATGTATCTTTTTTTGTCTCTTAGGATATGTTGATATTGGGCTAATTCCAAAAGGTGCAAGGGGAATCAGAGTCACAGAAGTTGCAGAAGCAGGCAATTTCCTTGCTGTGCGAAGTAAAGATCCAGAAAAATATTACCTGAATGGAGGTTTTATCATTCAGTGGAATGGTGAATACAAAGTGGCAGGAACAATATTTCAGTATGACAGAACAGGTGATCTAGAAAATCTGACTGCTCCAGGACCCACCAATGAATCAATATGGATTCAGGTAAATAGGTTATCACTAGCAGAGCCTGCTGGGTTTGGATGGCAGCAGAATGTATTGGGGCTTTGACACTAAGGCTGGAAAAATATGTATATTTTAGATAATGCTATTAGCATGCAGTCTTGCAAAAATCACTTAAGCTATTTTGGAGAGAAATGAACATGTTGCTTGAGAAGGCAGTTCATCGTAACTGAAAATACACATCCAATATCATAGCTTGATTGTTAAAAACTAGTATAATTCAGTGCTGCCACTAGGATAGGAATACTACCACCTATTGTTGGTCAGTCCTTTGCTCAAACTTTCCAATCTCATGTGCCAGCTTAGACCAACAAAAGTAGCTGTGATATGAACTGGACCCAGAGGAAAAGTAACTATCCCAGAAAAGGAGCTGATGTCAGGCTGGGAACAGTGTGAGCTAGCAAAGAGTGACAGCAGTGACAGCTTATGTTGAGCAACAAAGTACAGCATTAGATAGACAGATCAGTAGCTTATGGTAACTAAAATGGATCTGCTTAGCATATACTGATTGAGGTTTCTACCTTCTGTTTCTTTTATACTGCTTTATAGATTCTAACTTAAATGTAACCAGCTTCTGTTAATCCTGCAAAAAAAAAAAATTAATTGCCCCTTTGTTCTCTGAATGTATCTTTCTTTCACGGCTTGTTTGCCTGTGTATCCACCATGCCGTTAAAGAAGTGCTAGAGGAATGATGGGCACCACTTTCACACCTTGAATGTCTGGAGAGAAGGCACATCTAATGGGTAACTCAACAATCACTGTCAGGAACAAAGCCAAGGAAACAATTAGAAGGAAGAATAGAAGTTCATTGTCTCAGTATTTTATCCCTTGAAAATGTTTTTCTTCTCTCCCTTCTGTTGGCCAAATTGTGAATTTCTTGGGTGGCTCATCTCAACTGGAATTTTCCTGTTTAATCCACAAACATTGAAAAAAAAATAAAGCAGGATTTGAATAAAATCTGTAGTTTTCTGACCTACTGGATATTTTTTCAAAATGTTTCATGTTATAGGGTAATTACCATTTATAATGATGGTAGGCAATAGCTCTTAATCAGCAACACATTTGCCAGTGCCTTGGATGGACTTTGCATTATCTTTTCTTACAAGTCAATAGGATGCCAATTATGCTGACCCACTTATTCCCACCTGTGCTTGCAAAAGTGCCTGGCAAACAGCTGTGTCTTAGAAAGGCACATGTGTGCACCACTGAATGGAAGGTTTGCTGGTCTGAATTTCGGAACTGGTGGTAGCTGCTTTAAACCTTGGTGATTCTTCTGCTTTCACGCATGGAAAGCCTTGGGCCAGTAGATTATTATAATCATAAATAAGTAAATAAACTGCACTCTTTTTCCAGCTGCTTTTTCAAGAGACTAACCCTGGAATCAGGTATGAATACACTGTTCGTAAAGAAGAAAGTCATGAGAATGAGATTGGAGAGCCAGAGTATTTTTGGCAATATGGAGAGTGGACAGCCTGCAGTGTTACCTGTGGAAGAGGTAATTCCCATGTTCTTCTTCTATTACTTTTTGACTTTGTTACTGGCAAATTTCATCTTTGCTTTAAATTATCTGGATGGTGTTCTATAAGAGGTAAGGTTTTACTTGCATTTAGTGAGAAAGCATACGTTGTAATATATTTTGGCTTTAAAATAAATTAAGTTAACAAACCTATTTAAAGCAAGTGGGTTTATGTAGTACCTACCTTGAAATTCTCAGCCTCTCCGAACAAAAACGAAAACCTAGTTTTCTTTTCCTCATAACTTATTGCCAGTATTGTTTGCAGTAATCCTACTTACCAGCATGTTGTGGTTTAACCCGGCAGGCAGCTAAGCACCACACAGCCGTTTGCTCACCCCACCACACCTCCCAGTGGGTTGGGGGAGAGAGCTGGGAGGAAGAAAAAATAAAAGTTTGTGGGTTGAAATAAAGACAGTTTGAAAGGACAGAAAAGGAAGGGTAATAATAATAATGATTATGATGATAATAATAATAGTAGAATGTACAAAGCCAGTAATGCACAATGCAATTGCTCACCATCCACTGACCAATGCCCAGCCCATCCTTAAGCAGCTGTCCCCCCCACCCTGGCCAGGCACCCCATGTCAACTGTGTTTGTTTGTTTTGTTTTTTGTTTTGTTTTGTTTTGTTTTGAGACTGGTCTCTCATCACATAGCACCATGTGCTTTCTTGTTAGCAGAAGAAAGCTTTTTCTTTAGGTACCCAAAACAAATGTTTTGCTTAATGGCACGCTGTATGTTTTAGCTCTGTTACCTGTTTGTGGATAAAGTTTAATATAACAATTGGCGTGATAACAAAACGAGGGGGGCAGGGAAGTGTTATTAGACTGCTTATTATGTTTTTATTCGACATCTGCTCTGCTTTTCCCAGAAGTGTTTCTCACTAAGTAAATTACAATCCTGTGCACTACCTTCTGGCTAAAGAACTGTGTGATTTGGCTTTGATTTCTAACAACCACATGATTACTTAAATAGAGGACTGCAGGATATGGAGCATTTTTTGTTTTTTATTTAATAAGTGGCTTCCCCCATTACCGTCTTTGGACTCTTAACAAGTATTTTTTGAGCTCATGGCTTTGTTTTTTTGCATAGGTAGAAATGATGTGTTTCAGGAAAGATAGTGAACAACTTGGTATGACTGCACAGGGGAACCAAGAGGTGCATAACAGTTTAAGAGCATGGAAGCCTTCTCAGTTCTCTCTGTTCCTTCAAGAACAGGAGGAAAGGAATTAGTAGACCCTTTGCTCTCTTTCACCTTAGATATATACGTTTGTAAAAGTGGCTGAACAGGCATGAAGGAATATGTGATCTACTAATGTATAATGAAGTCAGGGTATTGTCCCTCACTCGCTATTCAGAAAAAAAAAAAAAAAAAGGAAACCCTGGTGTAGAGCTTCAGTACATCACTTGAACCCTTGAACCTGGGGAGCTCTGATATTACAGTCTGTTTTCATTTTTCTGCAGGTATACGATGCTTAATCTGACTGTGCTCTGGGCTGTCTGAATGTGCACCAAACATGCTGTTGTATTACCTTGGCAGTGAGTCTGAGTTAGCTCTGGCCCTCTGAGGCACCACACCAGTGCAGTAACATAGCAGGCTTATGTCTGGATGAGCAGAGTACAAACACTTAAGCAAAAAACACCTGGAGCTCTGCTGCACGAAAAAAAAACAGGAAGTATCAGCAGAGAAGGAATATTGGGAAAATGTTAATGCTCCATCAGCATAGAAATATGGAAACTCTAAAGTCTTGCCTCATTTAGCAAGGAATGGTTATGGTAGTAATTGTTGATGTAGAACCAGAAATTCTCACATAGTTGCACAATATTGTGGTTTGATCCCCCCAAGTTCAGTTCAGGAACAAGAGGCAAATAAAGGCAGAACTGAATGTTCCCAATGTTGCTCCATTAATCAACACATTTCCTCAACTTCCACAGAACTACCTTTTAGGTTTAAATAATTAGATTGATTTTATCTGAATGTACAGCCTGTTTAGATTCAGAATTTAATGCCATTGGCAGCAACAAAGCTGTAGTGCCAGATTTCAGACATTTAAAGATTTCTGTAAGGTTTCTAAGATAAAAGTGCATTGAAGTAGGCAAGAAGATTATCTTCAGCTATCAGTATGCTACCTGACAGCCCTTACTGAAGACAGACCTTTAATGGGGATCAAGGAGATAAGAAAAGTTGCATTTGTTTAGACTAAACGTGGTAGTGAAATAACCTTCAAGGACTTAGGCAGTCATCATTTGGTAAATAATAAACTAACTGTTTTGCAGGATCAAAGGGAGGGCCAAGAAAGGTGAACTATTGAACTAATTCTGATGGGTATAGCCAGCGGAAGAAATTGATCCTTACCTAGAATTTTCTTTTAGCAAACCTGGACCTGTCTAAAGATGCATTGTAGGCCTCTCATCAGGATGGGTTGAAATGGTAGCAGTAAATCCAAGAGCCCTTCAGTCTTCTGTAGCAGCAGAGATCAGAACAATGCAAACAAATTCTTTACAGAGCCAAGAGAGAAAAACTGAGTTAGAGTGACAAATGGGACTGCAGACACAAGAGCAGGCTGATCCAAGAATGCCTCTTCTGTCCTAAGAGAAAAAGTAGTTCTAGCCCCATGATACATTACCCTTGGATAAGAATCTGTACCTGGAAAAATTCCCAATGATGCATAATGTCTCTGTAGAGTGAGGTTGTCCCTTCTCAGAATGACCCCATTTTCTAAAACGCTCTTGGCCTCAGGATAGCACCACGTACATTGCTGTGCCCTGGTCCATATCCTTTCCCAATTCCATTGAAGCTGTGAAAGAGAAGAAGTAAATGTGCTTACATTTTCCAGCATCTCCTTCACATGCCCCTGTCTTTTATAGTCTCAAAGAGAGAGTGAGTCTGACCAGCCCACAATAACATCATTTAATAGTGAAAAAATGTAGTGTGAAAAATCAATGTCCTTAGGGACAAAGGAGGTGAACAGAGCTAGCAACTCTTCAAGGATGTTTTTCTTTGACCACAAGAACTCTCCATCCCCTTGTGTAAGAAAGTGAGCAGGGAGGGCAGAAAAATTGGATGGCTGGGCAAGGACCTGCTGGTAAAACTGAGGTGTGCACAGGCAATGGAAGCAGGGACACGTGGCCTGGGAAGGGTACAGGGATGTTGTTCTGAGGTGCAGGGATGGGATCAGGAAAGCCAAGGCACTGATGAAACTGAGCTTGGCAAGGGATGCAAAGAACAACAAGAAGGGATTCTGTAGGTACATTGGCCAGAAAGCAAAGCCCAAGGAGAGTGTTACCCCCTCTGAAAAACGAGAAGGGAGAGCTGGTAACAACAGGCATGGAGAAGGCTGAGGTAGTCAGCAAATTCTTTGCCTCAGCCTTCACTGCCAGTCAGGCTTCCCACGTCTCTCCAGTCCCTGAACCTGTAGGTGAGGGCTGGGGGAACAAAGTTCCTCCCAGTGTAAGTGAAGAGCAGGTTGGAGACCACCTGATGAAACTGAACATGTACAAGTTTATGGGGCCCGATGACCTGCGTCCCAGGGTCCTGAGGGACTGGCTTACGGAGTTGCGAAGCCTCTCTCCATCACATTTGAAAAGTCCTGGCAGTCAGGTGAAGTCCCTTGTTACAGGAAAACTGTGGAGGGACACTTTGTCAGGGAGCAGAGTGACAGGACAGGGGGGATTGGCTTTAAACTAAAAGAGGGTAGGTGTAGATAAGATGTGAGGAGGAAATTCTTCACTGTAAGGGTGGTGAAGCCCTGGCACAGGCTGCCCAGAGAAGCTGAGGGTGCCCCATCCCTGGCAGTGCTCAAGGCCAGGCTGGATGGGGCTTTGGGCAACCTGGTCTGGTTGGAGGTGTCCCAACCCATGCCAGGGTGTTGGAATTAGGTGGTCTTTAAGGTCCCTTCCAACCCAACCTGTTCTATGATTCTGTGAATATTTTCTATACAAAAGATACCTAACACTGTGTGCAGGGAAAAGGAGAACACTTGGTAATGAACAATATCCATTTGTCATGTAGAAAATAGTTTGGTAATTACATTGCAATCCATTCATGACAAACTCTAAGGGGGATAATATACAATAAAAATCATAAGCTTTGCTCTGTCCTCTCTGCAGGGTAGTTGGAATCTCTGATTGCCATTTGCTTTAGGCAAAAGAAAGGAATTGCTTTGCAGTCAGGAAGTCTGCATTATAGAAGGTGTCCTACAAGCTCTTCCACTGTCAAACTTGAATTGTGCACAGCAGCCCTCTAGCCAAGAGGGTTGTCCCTCCAGAGTCTGCTGTCCAGCCAGGTAGCGTGTAAAGCCCTAAAGCTTTTTTTATAGGAAGATTAATTTGAATGTCTCACTGAGTATTTTTCTAGATCCATTATGCTTTCTACCCATTATGCTGTCTTTACATAATGGTCAATTAGAAATTACAAGTTAAATTCCTCTATCCTTGTCAAAAGGCCATAGTGATGTTTTTTAGAACTAGCTTTGAGTGGCATTGAATGTAACAAGAAGCAAAAAACACAACACGGCTGCAACAAAGGGAGAGTATTAAGCAACTTCAGAAATGTACTTCTCCGTAGATAACAGCAGTGATTGGCAAATTCTCAAAGCTTTGCAGAGGACTTGACTGTAAGATTTGTTTGGGGGTTAATTGTTGTGTGCCCTCTAAATCCTTTACAACTGTTATCGTGGCTGTTTTGCTAAATTACCTCCAGGTGTTCCTGAACTGAAATGTACTACTAAACTTGTAGCATTGAGATTAAAAAAAAAAACAACAGTCACTGTGTTTTACTTCACGATTACGGGTCTAAGTTTTATAGCACCAAGAATGTAAAGGCTGGCTCTTGTATTGTGTGAGTGCTTTGTGCATTCACTGAATGTCATTCATTCAAATACCGAAGTGAATTCCTTTGCAGAGTATTTGATGTACAACAGTGACAATTTAATGTTAAAACTAGTGAGTTTTGCTATCAAATATGCTCTTTTGCACACACATTTCTATATCTGCTTCTGGAGGTGCAGGACCTTTGGTTCTGTCATTCTCAGCCTTAACTTCACCCAAACTAAGCATCATGGAGTAGCTTGGGTTGGAAGGGACCTTAAAAGATCATCTGGTTCCAAGCCACCTGCCGTGGTGAGGCTGTTCAGCCAAGAGGTTTCTAATCTCTTTCAAAACCCATCCAGACCCAAATGATTTCAAATTGGTGCTTTTTTTTTTTTTTCTTTCCAAACTAAGTGAGAAACTGGGAGCTGAGTGGGTCAAATTTCTATCTCCTGTCTAAAAAGTTCTTCTGTATTAGGGTTGAAGTGGCGCAGAGAGGTATAAGTGGTCTCTGAGCAGATTTAATTGAAATTAAGGCCTGCGTGAAAGCTGGTAAACCAGGGTCAGTGTGAGGTGACTAGTTTTCTGTTGTTGCACTTTCAACTTTCTCAAGATGAAATACCCAGCTGTGTTTCATTATGTCATTATATGTATACCTATATATATTTTACTCTCTCTAATCACAAAAGGGGTAATCACATTTTAGGGTGACATAGGGAAAAGCAAAGAGGAATAGTATAGCTGAAAGCAAGACTTGAACATTCAATAGAAAAATGAGGCTTGGGATGCATAAAATTTTTGTTTAGGCAGGTTCAAGCTAATTTTATGAACCATTCACCCAGCTCAACTTTATTTTTCTATCTTATTTTCATTACCAGCTAAGGACCTTGAAAAACACATTAAAGTTGCACACAAGGTTCCTTCTTTCTTTATCGTATCTGAGCTAAATTGAAACGCTATTATATTTTTAAGATGACAGCTTTCAAGAAAATATATATGCATCTATATGTGTATATAGAATTCCTTTCAGCTTTCGAACTGAACTGTACACCATCATGAGGAAAAAAAAAAGAATTAATGATTTCTTTAAACATATGCATCTACCCCAGAACTTTCCAGATTTTCAAACTACAGTGCAAATTCATATAACTTTCATAATAAAAAATGTGTATAAAAATGTGAATAAATTTGTTTATTGATGCCAGTGATCAGCAAATGTTTTATGGAAATGTACAGACTGAACAATACTTCTGTGAAGGTTTATAGTGGTTTTAAAGTGAATTATAGCAGCTGAAATGACACTAAAAAATTATCAGAGCAAAAGAATTCTTCTGTAGCTTATTTACATTTGTAAGAGCAACATATCATATGATTTTGAAAGGAACGGAAATGTATTTCTGTGAACTGCTTTGTTTACAACTAACAGAAAGGCTGCTTACTATTCCAGTTACATTTTCCGTAGCATAAAACAGGACCTTGCTGCTTGGGAGTCCTGCACTGAACCAAAAAGCATTCTGCTGCTTGGAGTCCCCTAGGAAAAGGAGAGCCATGTCCGTGCTGCAGTCAGAGAGGCTGTGCTGTCATGCAGCTACTGCCACATCACATACCCCGGAGCTCGAGTGCCTCAGCAAAACGAGTATTAATGGAAGGGTAGGGCTGCAGTCCCTCTCATTCTCCCTTTTAGGTGAAACAAATCCATGTTCTAGAAAATCAGCCCTTGTTTATGACTATAGGAGGCTCAACATCAAATCCCATGCTCACTTTGGTAATTGTTGTGTACATCCCAGCCACAAGTCTGAAAGTAACTCAAGAAGCTATAGCATTTCTTCAGTGTCACAGACCTGATATCCTGGACTGCTATCAGAAGGGGGTAAAGGTTTCCATCTAATTCATGGAAGGAATGACCCAAATATGCATAGAAAGTTTTTAATTTTCTTCTGTCTTGTGGAGGTCTTTTTCAGTAATATTTGGCTATAAGTTCCCCTTCATATCTGCACTCCATGCTCAGTTCTCCCACCAAAAATTACCTCTATTGCTGACTTTGGATTTCCTAGTATTACATTTGGTAGTCTGTTTCTTCTTTTCTTTCTTTTTTTTTCTTGTTTTGTTTTATTTAAAGTTTTTTTTGAATGCTGTGAAATTATTTAAATCAAAGTAGTAATAATTTATAAAAATAGCATGAATTTTTATGACATACATGTTCATGGTCATATATGGGGATACTGTATAGAGGAACAGAAGCATATGCTGCATAGAAGGATATTTTCATATTTCCCAAGCATTATTATGTATAGATTGCTGTTCTTGTCTTCCAGATAGATTCCCATGCTGGTTATTAGGAGGTGTGAGAGAAGGAGAAGCTTGATTCCTAAAAATACTGCAAAATAATGTAATGCTTCCCTGACACCATGGTAATAGTGTTACTAGGCCCATTCCTTCCCAGGAGAGGGATAAAAGTCACAGAGAGAGTGACTTAGCATCTGCATATTAATTGTTGTGAATTAATAGCAAAATTAGTTTAATAGCAATGAATAAAAAAGGTTTCTTCAGTCTTATTAGTCCTTGGGATTTGTTTGGGTTTGCAGCACAGAATCTACCTCAAATTATTGTAAAATTCTGTGGAAGGCAGGCCTCTGGTAAGTAGTTTTCTTTAGGTTCACAGTAGGGTTGATGCAATATTTTGGTTCATGTTTCTTTCCCTTAAATGAGCAGGAGTTTTAGTGAGTGGAACTATTAGTAAATAATCTTAGTTGTATGTATGGAATATCTCTGTTCTTTCCACTGCTGTAATTTGCCTCTTATCATCAGTGCTGAGTATTAGTTATTTAAAAAACAGATTTTCTCCTTTGTGTTATGACATCATCATTTTAGGTCATTTGTATCAGAACTTTTAAAAAGCAGAATTCAGCATTAGCAATCACAGGGTTATATTTTTTGGTGAAATGCTCTGGTTTGTTTTCTGCTTAATTGCTCATTCCAGAAGTACAAAGTAAAGATCACCAAAATTCCCTTGCTGCAAACAGCCTGGTGCTATCATGTTGCATCTTTGCTGTGCCTGATTTCAGGATATAGGAACCCTTTTGGAGACTGACAATTTAATTGAGATCAGGGAAAGTGCTTTCTAGTGTGTTGTTTCAGCTACTGATTCAAAAGACCCATGCATGACACTTTTTCAACTTGATTAAAGTATACTTATACCTGACATAGCCCAGGCATTCAGCAGAACTGAATTTTACTCCAGGAGGAGTCACACAGCTGTTCCTGTATTCTAAGATGAAGTGCAATCATTATGTACTCGCCATGCTAGAGAACTTCTGCAGTTTTTCCCCAGCCTACACGGATTACTCTTCCTTTTTTTTGTCTTTCTCTTCCAGGGGTGCGGCGCCAGATTGCCCACTGCATGCGAAAGGGAAGTGGAGCGATCAAAAACTCCTTCTGCGACCCAGCAACACAGCCAAATGGACGACAGAAGAAATGCTTTGAGAAGGACTGTCCGCCCAGGTACCAGATACTGGGAGGGCCCTTGTAATCTTGTTTCAGAGTCGTTCAAAAGGAAATGTTGGTTCTAATACCAGATTAATGTGACATCTGCAGCCTGCCACGGTGACAGCTCCTAAGTATTTCAAAGCAAGGTGTCAGAAACCCAGTAATAATTAAATTAGGAGTGTGCTGCCCTGCAAAGTTTCCAGTGTGAGTTGCTGAGCAGTCTGCTGTGAAAGGCAGAGAATGCTATCTGTCATCTGTATAGATACTCTTTTCATTTAGTTTAGATGCAGGTGTGCATGCAAGCCATGTAAGTTTTTATTTTAAAAATTCTGTCTTAGCTCAAGTAATACTGTATCATTGCATGTTCCAAAACTCAACTTGCAGAGAAGATTTTTAAGCCTTTTGATGCTGTTTTTCAGTATTTTTTTTATATTCCTTTGTCCTTTTTGTGAGGAAGGATGATTGGAAATGCGCACTTTTTCATAACACTAATTACCATACCTTCTTTTTAATACTTATAATATGACATCTTTTCTATCGTATCCCTTCTTATTTTTTCTTTCCAGGGAAGTGCAGCTTTCTTCATTCTGTGTTCACATGGGAATCACTTTTTCTATTCCCATAGCATTATTTTAATGATCTTTTTCATCTCTCTTTTTTCCATTCTACGATTTTAGGGAGCAGGGTAAGGAAGATTAACCATAGCAAACATTCCAGGTGACAGCAGCCTGTGGCTGTAAAATAGGCACAGATTTGCTGGAAGGTATCAGTGGTGCAGGGACGTGACAGTACAGCTCCTGTTCTTGTTGCTACAGTCAATATTGGTTTTAGTTTTGTACTTTGGATACTGGAACATCTTGCTTTTGTCTTTCATTTTCTTTGGAAATCCTTTATCATGATGTCCACAGTGGTATATCAGTCTTTACCTAGTAATTCTAGTTAATTCGGGATCAAATCCAAGTCATTGCAATGATTTCCTTAAGGTATACCATGTTATCTGTATCAGCAGCAATTTTCATGAAGTTTTAACGTAACAAATTGTGTGGCTGTTGGTTTTATTAGTCGTTTCCAAGTATCTTCACAAGAAAGTATGATGCCTCCTTTGAGAACTACATCTTTACGGTTGCAGCCTCTATGAATAACTGTTAAAAGCATAAACTGTCAGCATTTCGTAGTTCTGTATAGATTGCTAGGAAATCAACTGACAATAGATCAGACTTATTAACTAGTTGACTGCTTAAGAGCTGAGCCTTCCCACGTGTGGGGGAACTTTGTATTTACTACATGTATTAACTGTTTTATTTATTCCAAATGTTTCAAATGTGCTCAAGTTTACTCCATTTGCTCTAAGTGGTTGCATTATTCAGGCCTGTTCTTGAAAGTGAGGGAGCAGAACTTGTCCATTATAAGGCAGATCGCGGAATTACATTAAGTGTGAACTAGTCAGAAAAGCTCTCGTACGCTGCCAGTCGGAGTGATGCTTCTCAAGCTCATTCTGCTCTGCAGAGAAAAGGAGTAATTATCCTTCTGAGGACTGCAAAAAATACTTGACAATTTTCAGTCCTCAGTGCAGGGAACCCAGACAATATATACTTCTAGAGTCAATTTCCATATGTATTTTTATCTTAACAGAAGAATGACTGTAGTTGTGTGACTACCTAAGTAAGCCCCTATTCTGGTTTCTAGCAGGGCCATAACTACATGCCTAAGGAGGAGCAGACAAGGCAGGCATAAATTATCTCCTGTTCTAATACTCTTAGAGTTTCCAACTGTTTTTAACTCGATGCATTTCCAGAGCAATGTATGCTTTCTCTCTGCAGTAATTCAGCCTCCCTCTGCAACTGTGAAACGTCTTTCATATACATCTTCCTTTGCAAGAATTTCCACATTTTTTATGCCCACTGTGTGGAGAACCACACATTTTATTTATTTTGAATGTGGCTCTTACCAGCTTCTTTTGGTCGCCACTAGTTCTTTTCATAGAAGTGCTGACAGTGAATAGTAAGTTCCTATTCACCCTTCCCAGGCCACTTATTTTGTAGATCTGGTCTCTGATCCAGGCTGTGGTCCCAGCATGGGGTTTAGCTGATATTTACTTTTCCATGACATGTGTGTTATGTCTAACCCAGACAGGTAGTTACACGTAGAATCATAGAATCATTTAGGTTGGAAAAGACCTCTAAGATCATCAAGTCCAACCCTTAACCTAGCACTGCCAAGTCTACCACTAAAGCATGTTCCTAAGCACTGCATCTACATGTATGTTGAATACTTCCAGGGATAGTGACTCAACTGCTTCACTGGGCAGCCTGTTCCAATGCTTTACAACCTTCACCAATGCTTTCAGTGAAGAAAATTTTCATAATATTGAAGCTAAATGTCCCCTGCTTCAACTTGAGGCCATTTTGTCTTGTCTCATCGCCTGTTGCTTGGGAGAAGAGACCAACCCCACCCTGATACAACCTCCTTTGAGGTAGCTGTAGAGAGTGATAAGGTCTCCCTAAGCCTCCTTTTCTCCAGGCCAAACAACCCCAGCTCCCTCAGCCGCTTCTCATAAGACTTGTTCTCTAGGCCCTTCACCTTCAGACATCTCTGTCTGAAAAGCAAGTAGGCACTTCAAGCACACAAGATACTGTGGTTTGGTGGTTGTAAAGAAAATCTGAATGTTAGAGAAAGGTGTCCTGTACGGCACTATTTAGCACAACTGAGAGTTCATGTGAAACTGCCAAAGGACAGGTATTTTGTAGTGAGAGGTGGCTAAATTCTGTACGAGAGCTGAGGACAGTGTCATTAAAAATGGCACTACTGGGAACCTTTGGTTGCAGCTGTAGCCACAAGACTGGAACTGCTAGATGATATCATGTTTCCCAACAGCAGACCAGTTTCTTTGTGGGAACATCCTGTCTGAAACAAGGATGCTGTCTTGCACAACCCTCCTATGATCTGCTGAATCCCGTGGATGGAAAACAGGCTACCACGCACCTATCTACTAGGTCACTAGCTCAAAATTAGATAATGTATCAAATGGTAGCTACAGGCAAAGAATAACATTAATGTTTGTAACTTGCACAAACCAGGTCTTATCTCATCAATCCATTTCAGGAAGTTAATTATAAACTGTTTAATGACAGGCTTCTGCAAAGTCCAAGTCTTAATATTATTCTTGTTTTGTTTCTTCCCCATGCTTCCTACTAAAAAAATCTGGGGCAATGCAAATATTTTAAATGTAGCAATACATGTGTGCCACGTGTTGACTAAGAACAAAATAAATATGGTTCAATAGTTGAGAGTTCAAACATGATACAGCTGCTCATGTGAAACTTCAGTGATGCTCCTCAGCAGGAGTGACTGTGGCGTGAATGTATGTGTTTTCCATACTACGCTATGGAATGAGGTTTCCAGTTATATGTTTCTTGGATAGGCATGGATTTTGCTCCATAGATGTTCATGATAAAAATCAACAGATACTACATGAAGAAAAAGAGAGCAATTTTAACTACTTGTGCTCTGAGTAGAAGTTTTACCCTGCCCGTACAGAAAATTGCCTGAAGCGATTTTAACCTGACTACCCCCTTAAACAGAGGAACCGTAAATAGGATATTTTCAAAGTACTTGGGATCTCCTGCAATATCCAAATTGATCTGCTTCTTTACAATTTTATTGTATTGTCCCGCTTCTAAATTGTTTAGTAAACTTCAACAGCATAATAAGAACATAAAGTTTTGTTTCTACTATAATACTTAGACCAAATAACAGTGCCTTGTTGATACGTGCTCTGCCTGGTGTTGTACAAGTATGTGTAGTGAAAGAAGACCATCTTTCTTTAAAGAAATAGTGAGAGGGCAGGAATATTGAGCCCCATAGGAAGAATATAGCAAACTTAGGTCCCAAAATCCCAACAGGATCCTCATTCAGCATACATCATCTAGGCATAGACAGACAGGGTTGTTGGGCTCTGCCTCAATTATTACAGACCTTGAAAACTCAGTATGATAGGAAAAAGAGAAGTCTCATTCCAGGCAGCTGAATGCCCCCTGAGAAAATCAGATTTTGTCCCTACCTCTGTCCCAAAATTGTTGTTATGACAGGCAAGTCACATAATTTTCAAAAATTCTTCTTATGTTTACGCTCTTCATTTTCTGGATGCATGATTGGGTGCTGCTAGCTGGACTGTAGAAGAGCTGAGCACTCACAGCTGCAGTGGAAAATCTACTGAAGTTATGCTTTCACCATACAGGCTGCTCTCTAGTTTGAGAGCCTCAGGAAAATTTGTGCTCACACAAATTAGTTACCCAAATCATACACTTCATTTGTTTGTGAACACAATCTTTCTGTGCCATGTCTGCCTGTGGAGATAAGACAGTCCTGTCACTTTGTAGGGACAAGGTGATGCATTAATATTGAAGAGCCACTCATTTGCTGTAGTAGGAACAAGTATTAGACAAACTCCCATCAGGCTTCAGTTTCTACCAACTTGTCCCACCACAATCAGCACAGCTACCTACTAGTTTTCTTCCCCATATCCTTTTCTTTGCCAGGCATCTCTGTGCATGTGATTGAGGAAAAAAAAAAAAAAGGCTTGCATATAACCTGCTCAAATCTAAGTCTGTCTGGCAGTGCCCTCCACTCTCTAGCTTACAGCTGGGAGGACTGACAGCTTGGTCATCTCAATTTAGAAGCTGGATGTGTGGATCTCAGATTGCTGTGTCAATTCTGGCTGTGTGCTCAGCAGCCACCTCCAGTTTCGGTGATGGCTCTGCAGTGTGCAGACAGCAGAAGCTCCTAGATGACTGGTGTTTTGTCACTCAGGTGCTGCTCCCTTATGTGCAGTCCAGGACCTGCTTTGGAGCACCCTGTAATAAAACAGACAAGTAGATGGTAAATGTTCTTCCCTCCTTGCTTTGCCTGTCTTCGCCTTCTGCTGGGACACTGCAGTTCAGAAGTCTTCAGTGGGGACCATGAAGAGCCAGGCTGTATTTCCATGTTAAGTTTCTCATGACTGAGTGTCCTGGTTTCAGTTAGGACAGAGTTAATTTTCCTCCTAGCAGCTGGTAGGGAGCTATGTTTTGGATTAGGATGAGAAGAGCGCTGATAACATGCTGATGTTTTAATTGTTGCAGAGCAGTGCTTACACCAGGCCAAGGACTTTTCGGCTTCTCGCTCTGTCCTGCCAGCGAGCAGGCTGGGGGTGCAGCAGGAGCTGGGAGGGGACAGACCCAGGACAGCTGACCCAAACTGGCCAAAGGGGTATTCCATACCATCTGACGTCATGCTGAACAATATATAGGGGTGGCTAGCCGGGGTTCGGGTCAACGGGTGGTGAGGAATTGCATTGTGCATCACTTGTTTCGTACACATTATTAGTAGTAGTACTATTATCGTTTATTATTATTATTATTATTATTTTCCTGTATTAATAAACTGTCTTTATCTCAACTCACAGGCTTCACTTTCCCGTTTCTCTCCCCCATCCCAGAGAGGGAGGGGGGAGGGTGAGCAAACGGCTGTGTGGTGCTTAGCTGCCGGCCAGGTTAAACCACAACACTGAGTGTTTAAGACAGGTGCATATACACCAGAATGGAAATAAGAAAAATGCACTATTGGGATCTCCAGTTACTGATGAGAATAAGCTTTTAATAAAAGCAAGTTTTCTGAATTGTGTGTGGTGAACAAGGTAGTGGTTAATTAACTAATTGACTCATCAGTACCATCTGCTACCTACATTGCATGAGGAAGGGTTCAATGGAAAAAGTTACGTGATTAAAAGTAGTCCATGAAGATGCAGTAGGATACAATCTTAATTCTGGGATTTCCTAACTTCAGAGAATTTATTTTCTTCAGTAACTTTTTAAAAAATGTTTTGTGTTTGCTAGCTTGTTAATAATTTACCATTACTGCTGGTGAAGATAGGTTCTGTAGGAAACTGATAATTTAGTGCTAAGAGTTCAGTACTTAAACTTGCAAACTGCTGAACCCTCACTCAGAGCCACGTGAAAATAGTGAGGGAGGGGGTGTCAGCTTAGCATGTTTGTAACTTGAAATATGTGATCTGGTTCCATTAAAATTAATAGGGCAATTCACATACTTCAGATTGCATTTGTGCCAAAGCATCAGCTGTTTACAAGATACTAGAGATGATAAAGAGAATTGGAGAGAAGATGCAAGAGATGAAAACAACCCTGAAATGACTTGATTAAGGTTATGATAATATCTTTTTCTCTTCTTTTTTGCCACATACGTCTGAGGTGCACTTTGTTTTTCTTTTTAACTAGTTGTTAGCTTTCCTTTGTTATTTGTAGAAATCTGAAAGAACAAGAAACACTCCAAAGAAAGGCAGAAGGAGATAATTAATTTATTCTTTTTATTACAGCAATGTCCAGAGGCCTCATACAGGGCTGTGGCTGTGGGTTACCATTCTACCGTGTGCCCCAAAGGGCTTATAGTGTAATTTAAAAGGAAATGCAATATATATTCATAAGTAAAGAGAAGGAAGGTGTAGGTACCCCAAAGGAGACCAGATGGTTGCACAAATGAGCTGTGTGTGTAGCTTGATTGCTCTGAGCCTTTTTTTTTTTTCTTGGGTGATTATGAGTAGATATCAGTGCCTATCATTGCCTTCCAAATGAGTGACAGCTTATTAACAACTGAAGAATAAATTAATCGGGAAACAGAGAATGAAAGTGGAAAGGGGAGAGGGAAACCGAAGAAGCCACAAACCAAAGAAGCCAGAAATGCAGTAAGATGGAAGAGAAAGCAAGAAGATTGTGATAGATCCAGATGAATGCTAAAAACTGCAATAAAACCTGCCATGGAACTTTGATGTGTTTATCAGAATGGGTTTATTTTGCTCTAAGTTCATTGGCCTAAAAAGGAGGGGAGAAAAAAAAGATGGTAATTTTGGGTTTAAGCCCAAAACATCTTTTTGCCTTTTTGTCTAGAAAAGCATATTTCTATAGGGAAATTCATATTTCTGTAAAAGCAAAATACGTAATAAAATATATGTCCCTGGTGGGGTGTGTATGTGTAAGGCTTTGGCATGACTTCAAAACTCAGGAGCAATTTACAGTGTCTAAGGAGCATTTTTAGTCTGGAGTTCACAGCTGAGCTACGTTGCCTATATAGCAGCTTGGAACTGTGTTCTTGCCTAGGGTACTCCAAGCTGCACTGGAAAACACTGCTCTGAGATGAAATATTTAATTTTCATTTTGTAAAGCGTTACACAGTATGCTATGGAAGACCATCTGTAATCAGGAGAGAGACACAGAAGGGGCTTGTTTTTACTTTTGAATGGAAAAAGTACAAAAAAGGCCGCTGTAGTACAGACCACCCAGCTAGGCCCAGAGATATAGCACTGCTGGGCACTGATACTGCAGGGGTGCAAGCAGCATAGCTCTGACTGCAAGCAACATAGCTTCTGGTCTTCTGATGTTATTGCCTTGCTGCTTGCCCTTGTGGAGGTTGTTCAGTGCCAATGCCAGTTTGAACACTCCTGCAACACTGGCTGCATAGACACGTGTGGTGGTCTTTTCCACCTAGCTGTTGTAATTACACACCCTCTGGTGATTCTGATTTGTTAACTCTTTCTGTATTATTAAGGTAATAATAAGCAGATAATATGATAGAGTTAAAAAAAAAAACTAAGCTTCCTAGCAGTTACTCATAGATGTGAAGGAGTATCTTTAATGTGCTGGTTATGGATTATTTTCTGTAATGTTTCGTATCCCCCATTTTTCAGATGGTGGGCAGGAGAATGGCAGAAATGTTCGACAACATGTGGCCCAACAGGACAGAAGAAACGAACTGTACTTTGCATCCAGACAGTGGGATCTGATGAGCAGGCATTGGCTGTCACAGAATGCCAGCACCTACTTAAACCAAAGACCCATCTGTCATGCAACAGGGATGTCTTGTGCCCATCTGACTGGACAGTGAGCAACTGGACTGAGGTAAATTCATGTCACCTGTAGCATTAAATGTTTGTTTTCTGTTTTTTATTTTTTCAAAATGACCTGTCATAATCAATAGAGAAGACCAATGATCTGTTTTTTTTTTTTTCCTTATTTTTTAACAAGTCTTCACAAGAGGAAAAAAAAGCTGTACTGTTTGCTGATGACCTCAACAAGTGCTGTGTGTGAGATGTTTCTGAGGTTTTGGCTTGCTTGGTACCACAGAACAGAGCATGTTTGCATGCACAGAATTCTATGGAATACTCATTACTGCTGTGAAACAGATGTGGGAAGGCTCCGTGTCATGTCTACAGGGATAAAAAGAAACATTTTTAAAATTTTTACATCTCTTTTACATTCATATCTCTGTCATTTTTTGCAGCAACATGTAAGCCTTTTATTTCTAGTATTAGTCTGAAGCTTATATTAACACTAGAATATCTGTGCACCCTTCAAGTGTTAATTAAATATTGTGCAGTTATTTCATTGACAGCTCATGAACTGCAGAATGTGAGGTGGTCAAGTTAATGACTGCAAAATAGTAAATTTGTCTAAATATACTAGAACAGATTCTGCAATATATGCTAGTATTAATTGGGAGCACTTGTTTTGTGTGCTCTGTCCTACTTTTTAATCTGTGGAAGGACCTTGCGCTTCTTAGCTTTCTTTAGATTATGTTGCTGGTACCTGCAGGTGCTTCCCAACTTCACGTTCCATTGGAGCCCCAACATATTGAGCAGTCTACTTCTACATGAAACCTAAAAATGCACCAAGATACATCTTTTGGGAGGAAGAAATAGGTTTTGAGTCATGTGAAATTTTTAAATTGTTTTGTTCTGATACAGTGAGATTTGCTTTTGTTTAACCTCACAAACAGGCAGTTTTGTTGTATATACTGAGATAAGAAAGTGTAACTGATAATCATGAAAACAAATGCACAACAAATATTTCCATTTCAGATGTTAATAAAATTGAAGTTTAACAAGTTTTTCAAAACTTCCATTTTTAAAAACTCCACTGCCTTCTTTCTCCTATTTCTTTTTTTTTTTTATCAAACTCACTAATGAGCTTGATAGCAGATTCAGGATAATGAGCTAGTAGAATTTTATGATGGTTTTATTCACCTGCAACAAAATGGGGGGGTTGAGTATGGGCTCAACTATTTCTCCTGAACAAATGACAACATTTTCGGGATGTTTGTAATTGGAGAAAGTTTTCTTTTCGCTAGTAAATTTGAGAGAGAGATTTTATACAGGCAAAACTTCCTTTTACTCTGAACTTACCTTGCTGTTAGAAGATCATTCTGTATCTTAAAAACTGAACATACTTAATTAGGTAGATAATGAGGATGAAGTGTTACAGCCATTCTGAAATCTCTTTTTAGTTCTTGGCTGTAATCTAATGCAGAGGTTTTCAAAGCTAGTTCTGGGAGAAAGACACACATTGTCCCAAAAAGCTAATGAGGTTAGATGTTCTTTTTAATTTACCAGAATGCTGATCTTAATCATACAGGTGGCAAAGTAAGTTTGTTGTATTTCTGTGGAAGCAGCAACATGGTGCCAGCAGTTACTGTCATCCTCAGTAGGCAAAATCCATTACTGCCAGTCTCAACAACTTCAGAGGTCAAATTGAAGCTAATGTAAACTTGCATAGCTCTGAGTACCTTAAATATGCTATATTGCTGGAAGTGCAAGGAGGACAGGCAGAATGTCTAATGAAAGTGCCTACTCTGCTTTCCTCCCTGTGCCTGTTGCTGCAGAGCTGATGTTAGTGTACAGGTGTTGGCAATGCAGGAAGTACCAATAACACAAGGTCACAGGCGTTTCTACTGCTCCGTGACCTAGACTAGCTCTAAGAAGGGTTAGATAACCCAGGGATTTTAGAGTGCTGGCAGTATGAGTGTTTGTAATTGTGCTGAGCACCTGGTTTAGCTGGTCAGGCTCCCTTGCATCCAGAGGAGACTTTCTTCAGCAGGTTATATATGTAACATCACCATTAATAACCAACCCGTCAACAAGCCTTAGTACTTCAAACTGGAGAATTACGTTGAAATTTCAGAAAGTCATCAGGGGAGTGACAGCTGCTAAACTTGTGGCTGTACCTGTGGGGCTGAGGATAAGGAACATCATTGAAAAAACGTCTCCTTAACTTCCAGCACACTTTGCACATGATAGTGCTCCCATTTAAACAGAAGACACATAGGTTATTTACTTTTAATAGTCCAAGTCCAATAGGAGAGATGTGAACAGCCCTGGCAGCAAGTGGTGGTTGCATTAAGACTGAATGAAAGATCCATTTCATAAAGTCAGCAAGGGTCTAGGAGTTGCAGAAGTCATCACAGCAGGTTTGTGGCATCAGGAGCAGCCAATAGTGAGCCAGACAGATGCTTTTGATGGCAGCTTTTTCAGTCTGTTTTTTATATTTTTGGTGGTAAAGGTGTTGGCTAAACAACTTTTGTGATTGTTTCACAGTAGAAATCAAATTCTAGCGTATTTTTCTAGAATTCCATATTTTTTCTTTATCAAGTAGTCTTTTATCACTGATGTTTACTCAAGGTGACATTTACTCTTCTAAAAATTTGGCAAAAGCTCCATGATAACAGAAAATCACTAAAATGAAGGGCTTGTTCCTCAGGAAAAAAAGAAAATTTGTCATTGATTATTTGCAATGATTCTTCTTTATTGAAGAGAGCTGCCAGTTGATACTTAACTGACTTGTACAACAGAATGAAGAGAGGTATTGTATTAATTCTGTTTCTTCTGCAGTGCACCGTTACTTGTGGTGGAGGGATTAGGACTCGTAACGTTACTTGTGCCAAAAATAACCATGAGCCATGTGATAGTTCCAAGAGACCAAACTCTAAGGCCCTGTGTGGTCTTCAGCAATGTCCTTCTGCTGGAAGATTTCTGATACCCCCACTGGCACCCAGAAGAGGAAAGATCATAATCAGAAAAACAACTACTAATCCCAAACGGAGTCGTCCTAACAGAATACCCATACCTCTACCAAGCCCAAGGTTCCATACAACAACAAAAACACCCAATCCTGAAAGTGTAACTCCCTATTTGCCTACGTCCTCTGGTTTGGATAATGTCTCTGAAAAAGAAGGAACAACCAGCAAAACATTACAAAATAATTTTGTTGGATCAACTGATGTTTACAATTATCCTGTTGTTTCTACTGAAAATAGTTCACATCAAAATACTACTTCGTGGCCTTTTCATAATAGCTCAAGTACCGAAATTATAAACCATGCTGAAAATGTTTCTGAAAGTGAGCCAGTTTCTGCTGTAACGGGTGAGGTGCAAAAAAGTGAGTACATTCCTGTCTCCTCTTTTACCAGTAGTCCAGAAATAAGTTCCAGCTATGATTACTTAACCGAAGAATCTGATGATGTTGATGGGTCAGTAGGAGGCAGTGGGAAACAGATTGATCGCCTTTACAGCACAGAACACGATCCTGAAATCACAACCAGGAGCACAACGATAGGTACTAGCTCTCACATCCTTCAGAATGAGAGTGTGACTTCTCACCTCCCCCAGGCATCTCTTCCCCAAGAGCCTTCTGCGCTCCTTCCTGTTAGCAGAACAGCACAAGGGCTGGCGTTTCCAACACCAGCAAACTCTATCAGTCTGCAAGTCGATGTGCCTGTCATAGAAGTAACTACCCAAGAAGCATCTGTTACAGTAATGCCCACAGTGTTTGGTAATGTACTGAGAGACCAGACTGACAACAGAACAGAAATACTGCTTCCTGACAACATAACCTCCAGTACACAATCGTCAGCTCTTGAGCGTGCTACCAGGAACCAAAGTGCATCCGAGGGGGTTTTGACGAATGTCACAGAAAGTAACCACCTAATAACATCCAACAGTTTGCCTGGTGATGCCTACTGGATAGTAGGGAACTGGAGTGAGGTAAGTTATTTTTAACTTGCAAGTAAGTAGTGGAGAGCGTGTCAGCTCTCTGAACCACTGTTGAGGAAATAAATCTTGCTTTGTCACAATTATCTGACATGAATAGCATAAATTCAAATGAAATATTAGTATAAAAAATGGGTAACAGAACTTGGAGCATCTAATATTAGGTTGCTTAAATAGAATGTGTCTGTTTATGGATTCTGCAAAACTATGCATAGCTCTTCCAGGGACATGACATTCAGGGTTGACTGTAACCAGAGATACCTCAAGAGCTTTGTTTTAAAGCATAGCAAAAAGATAAGCTATTAGATGAATCCTGGAGACACCAAATGAGTGTGCTTGTATTTCCAAATAAGTACATAATTCAAGTTAGCTGTAGATACACTACTGTGTTCTAACCTTTGCTTATATATCATTTCTCTCTAATTATGTGTGTTTCCTAAGTTAGTACATGACCAGGGTCATGTAGGTAAGCTAGCTTTATTACTATATAAAGCACATTGATATCATGGTTGCTGAAACATATTTTTAGTTGGCTATTAACGGATTTTTGTGGTGCATTTCTATCTCATACCACCATCAGTGTTTGTATCCACCATTAAGCAAATGCCTCCCAACTCAGAGCAACATTCTGCCTGGTAAAACCAGTTTGAATCTACAAAGTCAAGATAAGAATGTTAGTCCAAAGTTAAACTGGTATATCTGGGCCATTAATTTGTCCAGCACATGTCCACAGAGAGACATTGTAATGCACCATTCTGCACCATTCTTAGAAGTTTAGGTGATCATATGTTGGAACTGGGTTGAAGCAGTAGTAAACATGAAGCATTTTGTCTGGTTGGCATAAAAATTAAAATTGTCAGGCCAGTGGCTTTGGTTGTTACAGTATCTTTGGATACAATAGCTGATAATTGCAGCATTAAGCTATGTCTTGTTATTTGAGGGTAGAAATGAGCAGGTTTTGTCTGCATTAACGGCTGTGCCAGAACGAAGTTGGATCGAAACAGGTGTTAATATCCCGTAATACTACTAATGAAAGCTCTGGTTTCCTATTTGAGTAAATGAGACAAGTACAGCTCACAGGGAGTTTGAAAACTCTTTTGAGTTGTTAAGCATTTGGAAGATGTTTTAGAGCACCACTTTCAAACTTGTCTCAGTTTCCTAGCTTTTCAGAAAGAAGTTTTCAACTTTGTGAGCATAACTCTTACCTTGCAAGTATATCATGTGCTAAATCGAGCAGGTAGAGAACTGTGCTTCCCAGACTTGGATATCTCTGATCATTGCTGAATGGTTATAAAGCTTGAGTAACTTCTGTTTTCTGTGCAGGAGCAATATAAATTGTGGAGTTTGCGATGGTCTTTCAAAAGTACTTACAATCTTTTGTATTGTGCTATTGACTTTCCTTTACCAATACATATAACCATGCTTTTTGACAGTCAGGTTTCTGTGCTGCTATCTTGCTGTGTTCTGAGATAGTACTTATTCAGGGGGGTCAGGGATTGTGGAGGGGCAAACATACCCGTTTTTGTTGATGTTCTTCAAATCATAATACCTGAAGTGAGAGACTTTGGTATCCGAACAAGTTACTTAATTTTTTTGATGGCCTTTCTTTGATTGCCAAGCTAAACAGTACAGCTGAGGGTCCATAACTGGAAGCCTTGTTGCACTGAGCATAGAAAAACTAGAATGGTTTGGTTTGGAAGAGATCTTAAAGACCACCTAATTCCAATCCCCTGCCATGGGCAGGGAACCTTCCACTACACCAGGTTGCTCAAAGCCCCATCCAACCTGGCCTTGAACCCTTCTAGGGATGGGGCATCCACAGCTTTTCTGGGCAACCTGTTCCAGAAGGATGTGGATCTGTTAGAGTGGGTCCAAATGAGGGCCATGAGGATGATCAGAGGGCTGGAGCGCCTGTCCTGTGAAGACAGGCTGAAGGAGCTGGGGATGTTCAGCCTGGAGAAGAGAAGGCTCCAGGGAGACGTCATTGCAGCTTTTCAGTACTTAAAGAGGGCTTATAAAAACTATGGAGAGCAACTTCTTGCTTTAGCATATAATGATAGGACAAGGTGGAATGCTTTTAAACTAAAAGAGGGATGATTTAGATGAGATGTCAGGAGGAATTTTTTTACTCAGAGGGTGGTGAGGCACTGGCACAGGCTGCCCAGAGAAGTTGTGGCTGCCCTATACCTGGAGGTGCTCAAGGCCAGGTTGGATGAGGCCCTGGGCAACTTGATCTAGTGGGTGGCGTCCCTGCCCAGTGGCAGGGGAATTGGAACTAGATGGTCTTTAAGGTCCCTTCCAACCCAAGCCATTCTACAATTCTATGATCACACCCTTAGGACCTCTCATCAGTGGTCATCAAGCCGTCGACAGTGGTGTTCATTATGGCCCCAGCTGACGCATGGCAAATAAAATGGAATAATTGCTATAGTTTGTGTGTGTGTGTGTGTGTATGTATATACATACACACACACGTACATACACATACACGTCTGTATATATATATTACTGTTGGGATTAAATTTATCTTGTTTTGTAACCATTTAATTTCGATATTTGATCTGTGGACCACTGTAAAACTGGATCCCTTAATACAATATTATTATTTTCAACAGATGTTCTCAGGTTTATATATATAAAGGTTCTCAGGTGTATATATATATACCCAAAGCTTTATATATATAAAAAAGGTTTTTCCTAAATGTAGTTTTTTTTACATCTTTTTAAATTTCAGTTTACTGTTTCCTTGAGATTTTTCTACTTCTCAAGACGTTTTTGAATTTAGATTGTGTCTTCCAGTGTTCCTGCCAACTCTCCCAACTTGGTGTCATCTGCAAAATTTTTAAGTGCATGCTCTCCTTCATGACTCAAGTATTTAATGAAAATACTGAAGAAAGCTTGGCTCTGGACAGAGACCTGCAGGGCCACATTTGAAATATCTTTTTATTTTGATGTCGAATCACCGAGGAGCACTTTATTATAGTTTTTTTATTAGATGTCTATTGTAATGATTTCACTTGGATCATATTTCTATCATCTGCTAAAAGAGCAATCATGTCAAAATGCATCATGTTGACTGGCTCTCTTTTTTTCATTAAACCAGGTACCCCATTTGTTCTTGAAAGGTCCATGTTGTCTGCTGTATTGCTTTGTCATCATTGTTACCGTATACCATTTTGGTCTTGATTGTTTAATATTTTGCTTTTGTATCTTCTTATGAAGTTAGGCTGTGTGTTCTTAGTCCACAGATCCGTCTTGTTTTCTCAAAGGTAACTTGAAAGGTGTTCTTCTCTAATCCTCTGGGACCTTCTCAATCTTCCGTAATTTTTAAAAAATTATTCTCAACAGTTCAAAGGTTATTTACGAACACTTGAATGGCTATTGTGGTATGGTCAGTAAATTCAGCTTTGCAGAACTGATAAAAACAATTTGAGGATACTTAACACATCTCAAATTACTATTTTTAATATTTTAGTGATCTTTTGCTGTTTTGATTCAAGCTGCTGCTTCTAGTTAAAATTAACTTTATGTGAAGCCTGGCCCACTTAATTTCTGCTGTCTGGCTATGGTTCTGAGCAACTGGCTCTAGGTGGTCCAGCTTGAGCTGGTGGATTGGACAAGATGACCTGCAGGCATCCTGTCCTATCCTGTGATTCTGTGAATGTCAGCTATTACATTTCTCATGAGATGAAGGACTTATATTTCCCCATGCAGACACCTTGATTCTAACACTGACAGAACCTTTTCTTATTGTTCCTTACTTATAATTCATTTTTAGTCTGCAGTTTTCTGACTTTGTGTATTTTTGTCCTGTTTGGCAAAAATTGTTTCCTGTTTTTCGATGACTTATCTTGAAGGCCTTGATATTTCAATACCACCATATTCTATGTAGATGAATCTCCTGCTATCCTGTCTGTCTTTCTACTGTTACTGTAATGCACTTGATAATTTTCATAACTGCCAGTATTCTGATGCTTCTTTGCTCCTTAGGGTATGTCTGTACTTGTAAATTTTACCGTAAACCACACAGTAGAAGTTGCTCTCTTCATTATTTGGTGGCCTAATCCAGGATTATTTATGCCATTTCTCATGTCAGCTACAGTATGCTTGGCATGTGTTGGATTTGACTCTATGGATATAGTTCACTGTCCCTCACATTTTAAGGCAGAAAAATGTAAAAGGGGGGTCTCCAGTCACTTTTTACCTCTTTACAGGGGCTTTTTGCTGAAAAGCAGGCACTCACTCTTGGGAGCTAGACTGGTACAATCCATGTCCTCTTACCTCTGATATTAAAGCTGTCCCACAGTTTTGGAAACACTTATCCACTCTCTGGATTCATCTTTCTAAAAATCATTTTACTGTGGAGTTTTCCCAGGAGTCTCTCACAATTTGTTTCAGGTTTTCAGCATCATGTACTCAATTTGCTAAATATCTCATTAGCAGTGTTAGAGATAGAGAGGGAACAATGACAAAGATTGGATGCAATGACATTTTGCCTTAGATCCCCAAAGATGAGAGAGGGAAACATTGGAACAGCTGGTACAGATTTAGAATGTCTCAATAAGCAGAAGTTTGCCACAGTATAAATCAGAATGTTTGCATGCTGTAAAGCGGAATTGGTATTTTCCTAACAAAGCAACAGAAAGCCCTGCTTTGTAATTTAAAGGAAGACAGGTAAATTTAAGTCTTCTTTTGAACATCTGTACAGACTTCTCAAATAACCTAGGCTATCTAAAATGGCTCTAGATGTTTTTGTTCAGGCACCTGAGTTGTTTCCAGAATGATTTACTAACCTCGAGTTTTCCCCTTGGGCTTTCCTCTCCCCTTGGCCAGTGCTCTACCACCTGTGGAATGGGAGCTTTCTGGAGACACGTGGAGTGCAGCAGCAAAAATGCATCTCACTGTCAACACACAAAACAGCCCGATCCTGCTAGAAAATGTTATCTCCGCCCATGTGCTAGCTGGAAAACAGGAAATTGGAGCAAGGTAACTTCATTTGGAGAGCTGCGTTTGAACAGTAAGCTTGCTAACTTCAAAGACTAGGGATTTCTAAATACTTCATTTTTAAAATAAGCATTTACTTAATGAATGCATACATGATTCCCAGTTGACCATCCAGTGCTAATTTCCTGACTAAGTTATTTATGGAAATGCACCTGCTGTGAATTTTATTCTTCCTGTGGGGGGGTCATGCTCATTAAATCTTGCACCTAGAGCTAACGCAGGGCTCATGGTCCATGTTTTGTGGAGATCCTAGGGCAAAGCTCTACATATTTGCAAGTGTTTCTTTTTGATCTCTGCCTCTATAGGCATATCCTGATTTTAATAAGGAGGTAAAAAATTTGGGAGAGGGACTTGGCATGCTCCTGCTCACCTTGGCCAGTGTTTACTCATTTCTCACATGGAATGGTCTATTCCTTGTTCATTTAACTTATAATTTTTGTAATTTAGAAAAAGAGAGAGAGAAAGAAAGAGGGAAGGAAAGAGAGAAAAATGTAATGAGGAGAATGTCTGTTTTGGCTAGGGTCTTTTTTAGCCCTAGTTACGTACAAAGGTCTGGGCAACACACAGAAAAGTATCCAAGTGGATACTTAAGTGGTTAAGTGGAACCCAAGGAATTGTGTTTGAGTTCTTTTTTGATATTGTAAGGTGCATGATAAACACCTGGAAGGACTTCCATGACTTCTTGAAGCTTATTATGTTTTGTCTTCATGCTGTTTAAAACTGGGGCATCAAATAGTGAGCTATTTTTCAAGACTCAGAAGAGGAAAAACTGCAAAATTCTGTTTGAAATAATGTTGCTTTAGGAAGGGATAGAAAGACAGGTGTCTCAAACTTTCTCAGTCACTTATCATTTTTGTAGACAGTTTTGTTGCCATTGGACTAGAGGGCAGATTTATGCAGAGAAGAGTCTGCAGAAAAGATTATAGTTACAAAACCCAGGTTATATTATAGAGCTTTTTGACATCGAACTGATTTGTACTTGAAATACGTGCTTGTGTAGAAAGTCCAGGCAAGGCCATAACCAGACTTAAACCTTCAAAATTGATTTTAAATGATGCACAGACATTCTGCGGTCCTATTTCAAGCAAGACATATTTCACCTTCACTCTTCCTTTGTAAAAGTTATTGCTCTTGCAACAAGTAGGTGATGGTTGTGTCACAAAAAGTAGCTAGAAATCAAATTTAATGATAAAATATTATGGGAAACAAATGTTTTAAAGCCTCAGTCCAAGAGGACACTTTGAGATAAAAGGCCTTTCCTAGTGGATTTCTGTTGTGTAAGCCATCCTTATTTTACGGCAATTGAACTATACAAACCTAACTACAATTTCATATATTAAAATGGGTATTTTTTGTTTGCTTTTGCAAGCAACAACTCTTTCTCTCATTACTTGTTTCAAAGATTTTAAGGCAACTTACCACAGCAAGACGGCTGTATCCCACTGCCAATGTAGTAAATCTTTGTGTTCTCTTCCTCTCATCTAATTCTTCCCCTCTCCTAAAGGAAAGGTGTTTCAAACTAGGTCTTATAGTCCAAGTTTATTACCAAATACAATTTGCATGTGTTTTCAGGCTGCTGTGTACTGAGTTTCTTGCACAGTCAATTTTGTCCATTGTTTTTATTCAGAGGGGCAGAGACTTCTGTGAACAAGAACATGGATGCCCCTTTCACCCATCCTCCGACTCCCAGGGGAAGTAGGATGTTCAGTTTTCTTGTTCAAATCAAGAATCATTATTGATGTAAACGAGAATGTTGCAAGATAACAACTAATGCCACACTTGTAGAAGTTAAAGCTAATCTGTGGTTATTCAGTGACATTGGCAGAATTGGCTTTAATTCTGGATGACGACAGAATAGTTAAATGTGTATTTGTCCTTACCCTTAGGGTAGCAAATTCATTTCTTCCTGAGCAGCAGGAGAGGCTGTGGTATTTGGGGATGGAAGCTGGTACTGATGCATGAGGCACTTTGAGCAAGCTCTGGGGATAAAGGGGAGACTGGAAGGGCTCAGCTGTTGGCATCATTTGAAGAAGTGCCCCTTTCTGTTTTGTTTACAGTGCTCTGCTAACTGCAGCGGTGGTTTCAAGACCCGAGATGTTCAGTGCATCGACATCCGTGAAAAGCGACTTCTCAGGCCTTTTCACTGCCAATTACTTGGATATAAACCACAACTCAGCACCAGTTGTAATATGGAGCCTTGCCTGCAGTGGCATGTGGAGGCCTGGAATGAGGTACTGGTCTTTAAAAGAGACTTTGGGAATGAGCTATTAGCTGTCATTTAACAGTGGCAGTATGTCCCACGCTGCTAAGTAAACTTCCGCAAAAAGGAAAACACACAGATATTGCACTTAGAGACACTGCAGTCTTTGTGTGTGCTTAGAGCAAAAATCATCATAGATGTTAGAAAGACTTCCCAGAATCATCCCTAGGATTGCGTGTGTTACACAGCTGTAAATTACCTTACCCTGAAACAGAGAAGCAGATGGCCTGGAAGATGAAGTAGATTTGTTAAAGCTATGCTGCTGGATCAGTAAATGCGATTCATTCAAACTTTTCCCTTTTGCTGCCATTGTAATGTTGCTTTCTCATTATGATCTATTTGTCTTTATGCTTTTTGGGGCTGGAATTTTATGGGCCAGAGGCTGAGATCAGACATAATGTAAATCTGATTTTGGGGTGATTTGGGACTTAGTGATTTAAATTTGTACCAACAAACTTTCATAGGCAGCCAGGCACATATTTATGTCAGCTAAAGCACGTAGGCTGATTATCTTTGAATGTTTGCTCCCAATAAAAGCAGCTCTGGAGGAAGTGCTGCAATGTTTGTGTCATTATGGACCTGATGCTTTTAGATTTTAAGGGAGGTGATCACATTGCTTCCTTGTCACTGACAAGTCCCACCTGCCATAAGAAGTAGGAGACATCATCCTGTGTGCAGGATGTGGGTTTACTGTCAGAGCAGGCAGCAGGGGGTAAATAATAAGAGTAACCAAATGATTGTGATGAATTCATATTTTGCCACTTAAAATATTCTATAAAAACAGTTGTCCAACCTGGCAGTTGTCCTCAAGTTGAGCATACTGGGTAGAATTGGGTTGAAAAGGTTCATTGATTAGATGCCAGCTCTGGTCCTCTGTCCGTAGGGATGCAATTCCTCTGAGGACAGGAACAATGCATTATTCAAATTATATCTGGCACCTTATTTCACATTAGACTACAGAATCTTTTATGTATTTCAGGCAGGCTCTACTGCAGACCTAATGAATAGTAGTAAAAAATCAGTTGGAAAGTAATAATAGAAAAGGGACAACAGAATGCTTAAAAAATAACCCTGATACTGTCTTTGTATTATGCTTTTTATTGCCATTCTGCAGTTAATTTATTGTTAGCACTGGGTGAATTTTAATGTCCCCAACCACCTCATAAAAATGAGGTGTTTCATCCCATGAACTTTTACTGTCTTCTGTAAATATTACAGATTAATCCTGCAGGCACATGACTTAGAATCTCATCTTTGTTAGAGAAATTACTGTTTCTGGTGGTGTTGCATGAGCAGTTCTGCGTTGCCTGTTCTGTGTTGCTACTTCTGTGCTGTCTTATTACTTGCATTAATATATGTCAGGAACAGCTTTCTCCCAAGTATTTTGGACCAGTAATGGCTTCTTCCCTGTCTATTTCCAAGCATATGATTAAATAAATTTCTCCCTGCAGAGCTTTTCTTCTCATTTGGGTTATAAGACTTGGTATGTAGGCTAGCCTGTACATCTTTCTAGATCAAAGAAAAAAAAATAAATTATATAGGTCCATGACATGCTTCCTGTTACCTGTGTATCCACATTTCTACATGAAGAACGCTTTGCTTGTCTCTATGGTCTGTTACTGGGTTCTCATTCATTCCCACCTCTCTCCTCATGGGTTTGTGCATCTCTTGTGTTAGTGCTCAAGAACATGTGGTGGTGGCCAGCAAAAGCGACATATCTACTGCCCAAAAGAAGGCAACTGTGACTGGACAAAAAGACCTGATGCCATTGTACCATGTAACAGGCAACCTTGTACGCAATGGATTAACCAGACATGGGGCCCGGTAGGTTTCCACTCTTTGTTGCTGTATTTGTTTTCATGACTTGGCCGTATTTGGTAGTATTTAAATTGTTGCTATTATTTAAAGATTAAACAATGTGTTAAAGCAAAAAAGGGAGGAGGGATCAGGCAGACAATTAATTATCTACTTGTCTGTGAACTTCAGTGCCCCTGACAGGTGTAAACTCTTATGCACATCTAGAGCTACGATGGGAGATCTCTT
This sequence comes from Anser cygnoides, assembly GCF_040182565.1. NCBI lineage: Eukaryota > Metazoa > Chordata > Aves > Anseriformes > Anatidae > Anser > Anser cygnoides. The sequence continues at coordinate 65,540,825 of NC_089912.1, read as the reverse complement.
GAAAATATTACCAAACACTTCAGAGCCAGCCCCAGTTCCTTCAAGTGATCGACATTGTAGGGATGATTCTTTTTCCTTTTCTAACAAAGAATGAGTTACCATTGATATTCTTCCCTTATTCATTTGAAATTTTCCACTGAAAGAGACTGATAAATTCAATCATGTTCTGTTAGATACAAAGTCAGGTAAAATTTCAAAGAGACAACAAGACAGTCTTTACAGAGGAAGGGAAAATCTTGAATTGCTAATAAAAGTCCCTGACACAAACCTAGCTGAGTCCATCCTAGCACAGCTAGCCTGTTTGATCTGTCTGTGCTTTCAGAGCCTTTCCAGGCTTGGAACATTGTGATGTTTCAAAGCCTGGGAATTGGAGCAGGGGAGAGGGCAAGCAAGGAGGCAGAGGGGGGAGCCAGGAAGATATCCTGAAAGCAACTTAGTTGAATACTGGAATTGCCCACACAACCAGAAGTTCTGAATTTTGACAAATAGCCTTCCACTTTGGATTCTGGGAATCTAGCTGATGAATATGGTGTATATATGTTTGGAGGACCTTCCAGTAACTGCAGTACATGCTATTTATAAAGAATCTGGTATATCTAATAAATCTTTCCCTCCAGTTTCCTTTGTAAACCTATTCATACATTACAAATACTCCTCATAATAGAAGAGAACATTGAAAGAACACCAGAAGCCAGGAGCCATAAATAAGTAAATACTGGAGAGTCATTTAATACAGAAAATGTAATGAGGGTTGTTTTTTGAGAGAAAGGCTTCAGATGGGATATTAGAGTAATGTAATGGTTTCAACTCTGACACTTAAACATGGAAGTGAAAGCAACTGAATACCAGAATGTATAGCAGCTACTTTACTGATTTATTAATCCCATTTATTATACTTTATTTAAAAAAAAAAAAAGTTTTAAACATTAAAGTTGCAGAAAGAATATCTAAGATCTCTTTATGTACTTCACACTAATAATATTGTCTCTTATGGGTAGAGGTACAATATAGAGAGGATGATCTGCAGCAAAATTAAAGAGCTGCCAGTCATGTCTTCATCTCTTGCACTTCATTAGCTGGCATTCTATATCAGTTGAACTGTTTTTTCTTGCTGGCCACTCTTTATCTGAAGAGAATAAGAATTTAAAATTCAGTGGAATTCTCATAAGCTCTGGGATGAAGAATTAAGTGAATTTTCAGAATAGTAAAGGAACATGGTTTGAAAATGTTCTATTACAGCCATCTGTCTGTAGTCAGAACAAGCAGCTGGTGGTTGTTTTGCTGTCATAAAGAAAGGGTAGCCACAGTGCAAATGTCACCAAAGAAAAAACTTCTCACTGAGCTTTTCTGAAATCTTAAGCTCAGACATTTCTAGACCTAACATTTTAATTGACAGAGATTATTCATGTTTAATACAACTGGTGAAAAAAACACAGGAAACAAAAATTGTCAGTTTGTAATACTAAGTTGGATTACTACTCTATATGTAGCTTTTGCATTTCTGTAGAAAACAGTCCTCTCACCCTGCTTACACAATCCAAGATGCTGTATTTGTTCTATTTCCCTGTCCACCGTATCCTGACAAATCTTGCCACAATGCACCATGGAAATGTCTGTATGGCGTATGAAGCACACAAAGTATTTTATTGTCATTGGTTCTGTATCATACAATGTTTTCAGCTTTCTATCACATTACAGCTCAAATATTGGCATATTGCACAACTTCTACTTAAAAGACTTGTATATGTTTTTAAATGACTCTTTCAGTGCACTGTTTCCTGTGGAGGGGGCGTTCAGCAAAGAACTGTGAAGTGCCTGAATACAGAAACTAACAAAACTGAAGATGACAGTATGTGTGCAGATAAGCCCAAGCCAACAGAGCATCAGAAATGCAATCTGCAAGAGTGCAGGAAAAGCACAGGTATGATAATACACCCGTGGCAGATGGTTTCCAAAGAGCTCTTTGTTCGTGCTGAGGTCCTGCAAAGCTGGGAACTGACTCAATCTATCAGCTTGTTATGAGTGCTACAGGCTTGGTATTTATAGGTTAGCCTAACCTGCTACTGTTCAGCCACACTACTGGCAGAATCATGTTGTTATGTTCTCCGGCCCTTCTGGCCTTGGGTTGCTATGGTGGGGAATACAGTTCTCTGAGCATGCATCCCTAATTTGTGATGCTGCTGCAACTAAATGAATGGGTCTTCCTATATTGACTGGCTTTAGGTAACTCATAGGCTGCTTTAAGTGCTGTGGTAGGAAATACTGCAAGTCCAAACAGATGACTTTTCTTCAGACAGACACCCCTATAGGCACTGCAGATTCTGGGCTGGGAGTACAAGTAAGCAAAGTGAAAAAGATACTGTAAGAAAAATCTGACTGGCAGTGAACCCAGATACTCCCTTGGCACTATGAATTCAGTGATCCCCAGAGTGAAACTATCTCCAAAATGAAGAGGTGGAGAGAATGAAACTCCCACAGATGATAATTGGCCAGAAAAAAAAGGAGTGAGGTGGGGGGCAGAGAGGGTGGAAAATTACAGACAAGTTCCTTTATCCCTGTTTGTGACAAATATGAAGTGGAGGAATACCTGAAGCTCTGTAGTCTGTGTACAGCAGTATCCAACAGGTACCCTAAGGTTAGCACAGTGACAGCTCAGATCCCTTCTGGAAGAGCCTCCAAAGACCTTTTGGAGGAGGATTCTTCCCTCCTAGCAAGTTAGCAGTAAGGGTGCAATCTGGTGATTGACGAGGTTAACTCCTGAGGGCAGTGCAGATCTGGTTATGTGCTTGAGAGTGATACAAGTTCCTTTGCTCCTCCTGCTGTTCACGGATCTTTACCACGTGTTTTGCCCTAAGGTTGAACTGGTTTGCTTATCTCCTATCCCCTCTGTGTTTGGAAAGACAGACTCAGGTAAATAGTACCTACACAGATTAGTTACTTCTGTAAAGAAGCCAATATAACATAGGAAGTATCCTAGTGGGCAGACCAGTGGTCCATGCAGCCCAATACTTTGTCTCCAGCAATGGCATTAGGAGGTACCACTTAGGGAAAGTACAGGAGCTTAGTCCTTCTCTGTGGTTCATTTCGCTGGTATTCCTCCAGCACTCCCAACTGATATATTAGGGCTATTAAAGGCATCCTAGCCTGCTTCTTTTAATTTCCATTTATGGACCTTTTTCCACAAATATGTTGCATCCCTTTTTGATCTACAATGCTGTCTGCTTCTGCCACCTTTTCTGGCAGCAAGTTCCAGCATTTCATAGCCTGCTTTGAAAAGAAGTCCTCATATCTGTTGTAAACCACTTTCTACTGGTTTCATTGTGTTTCCCTAGATCCAGTGTTGAGGGATATGTTGAACAAATCCTGCATTCAACTAACCCACCGCCTTTCTGCTTTTGCAAAGTTTTGCCTTCTCTCAGCCATCTTTCCTCACAGCTCAGGACCCCCATTTTAGTAATGCCTAACCAAATCTGACATGTCTCAGTTTATTTAAGCTACTACAGCCCTATCAGCACCTTACTACTGATATTAGCAATCCCTGTTTATGCTCTTCCTGCCTGCCCTGCATTTCTCTGTAGCACACTGCAGCTTGTTGGGCTTGTTTTAAATGCACTGTTACAAGAATGTCAAAGTGCCAGACACAAATCATTGTTACTGAATCTCTGTGGCAGTTCTTAAAAGCAGAAATAGTAAAGTGAGAAACATCAACCAAGCTCTGTCTGCTGCAAAAGTAAACCCTCACTGAACAATAATAAAAAAGTGCTGTATTTTCCAAGGCAGAAGGTCATGTGAAGTTTAATAGGAACTTTTCACTTATAAGTCCTAAAATTTCAGGAGGCTTGAGCTGACAAGTAATACAAAGGAAGAGAAAGTTGTCCTAAGTATGAGCCTTAACATACGTGCAGTTTAAGATTCTTGAAATGCTGATGATTTGTCAGCAAAATATAGCTAATTCTTCTCATCTTCTCCACCATAGGCCTACCCTGCAGCAAAGACCAACTGTCGGTCCACTTCTGCCAGAGGTTGAAAGGCATTGGCAAGTGCTTGGTGCCATCCATACAGACTCAGTGCTGCTCCACGTGTAGTCATCCCCGAGTTCGTAACAAAGCAAGATACTGGGATCAGCGAGGCCTCAAGCAACAAAATTATACTAAACCTAGAAGAAAATCACCTCAAAACCAAGAAAACAACAACCAAGCTGCTCAGCACTAGCTGCTTTTTATCTAGTTGATTTGGATGGGGCTTCTGTTTACAGGTTTTGTTTCTTCATGTTTTTTCTGAACCGTCTAACGTATGTGGAAATCTGTGATCATAACTGGGAAAACACATTCCTTATGGTTATCAGTCCTAATGTACTGCTTCATTTTTTTATCTGTAGAAGTCCAGAATTTGTAACATTATTTGCAATGTGCAAGCGGTTAGTACTTAGGCATGCATAGAGGCTATAGACAAGCTTGGAAGAAGGTTGTTTTTTGTTTTTTAATGATTGTTTTGCTTGCTCTTCCTTCCATCTCTTTTCCAAAACTCTCTTTAAACAGCAGCACCACTTACTCAAGAGTGCTGAGTGAAGGTGGATGATGGGGCAGCCATTCCCCTGTGCTCACTCACTTTTCTGTTCTTTTTTTTTTAAGAATCAAAGTGAGGTGTCAGTGTTTCTCTAGATTGTTTGCTCACTTCAGTTGTTATAAATACAAAAGCAGAGTTTTATAATAACTGATTATGGTGTGTAGGCTGATCTGAAATGTGTTTTTTAAAAGAAAACTTCTTCATTTAGTACTTGACTGAACATCTAAAGGATACCTCAGAAATAGCCTGTCCTGGCCAGTTTTCTCCTGCTTCAAATGTCTTGCTGTAATGTAAAAAAAAAAAAAAAAAAAAAAAAAGAAGCCCACCAAATCTGGAATGTTAAGTTCCCAGATATGCTTTAAGCAACATTTATTGGTACCATGAAAGCAAAGCTGTTTGCATCTACCACCTGAATAAGCAGATATATAATTCACACAGGTAATCAGTGACAGTTCTATCATTTAACCCAGTATTTCCCGTAGAGCGTAAACCCACATCCACATTACTCTAATCACCTCACTCACAGCAAACTTCATCCCCCCGCCATGCAAATCCTTGATCATAGTGAAGGTGATGACATCTGGGATTAGGAGCCTGAGACCCAGAGTATCTGCATAGCTCTGGACCTCTGGCATTAGGAAAGCACCAGCCAAATAATGTTTTGAATAGTGTGTTATTGAAAATGGCAGAACAATGCTTAGGGAGACCAGACTAGACCCTTTGAAGGAAAGCTGGGCATTTTCAAAAGAGGTGGACAGAGTCTGACATTTAGATTCCTTTGAAATTCAGTAGGAGTTGGACACCTTGACTCTTTGTGCTCTTTTGAAAATCATGGATTTACTCCCTAGCCACCTAACGATTTGAGATTGTAATACAGGGAAATGTCATATTTTATGCAATGTAGAGTGAGATACATAGCCATGAATCAAAGTGTCACTATGGTTACAGAGTTATGATTAGCAATAGTTGTATTTCTAGACAGTCTTTTATAAAAGTTAATAGAAATGTTTGGGCCTGACTATATCGTATTAACCTAATGAAGACCACAAGTCTAATTGTCCTTTTTCATAAGTTTGTGACCTTTGGCTAAGGGCTCACTTCTTCACTTGAAGTCTCTGGGAGTTCAGGATATGCAGCATGGTAAGGTTAGATTTACTAACCCCTGCGATGGCAATGTAACCCCAGTTATAGGTGCTGATAAAACTTAAAATCCACTGATAAAAAAATGGTGCTAGTATAAATTGCTGCAGGCGTTGACTTACAGTGGTGCATGTGCATGCGTGGGTGTACACAGCCTACATGCACATTCTCTTAAAATAATACATATCTATGGTGTTGCTGGCCAATGCCAGACATACTGCTTTTTCAGTATCACAGTGTGCTTATGTCCTTTTGAGGTCCTGAATGGCTCCTGGCCCTCTGAGCAATAGAAGTCAGATTAGTTCTTATTCCGTGGGACACAGAAGGACTGAATCATGCGAAGGAGTGGAGGGGTCCCATCTGCTATTCAGAAAGCATTTAAGCAGGGTTTGGCCCCAGGCTGCATTGTGTAAAGCAGAGCCTGTACAGCCAAGTACAGGCAGTTGTCTGATGGCCAAGCAGCCTAGACTGGTGGGAATGCAAAGTGGAGGTCAGCAAACAGCCATCAGGCTTGTGAGCTAATGAGAAGAGAGCTGACTGAGTGGAGGTAGTGCAGGTGGGAGGAAAAGTGCCTGGGAGGTTGTGCCTTCCACTGCTCTTTGCAGCACTGGTGGAGTAAAACCATTTCTGGCTTCATTGTTTTCTACAGGAGGCTGTTATTTCATTTGAAATGGATAAAAGTGAGTAAGTGATATCAAGGACTTTAATTAAAACAATCTTTCTACCCAGGGAAGCACAGTCAGCACTGTTGCTCAGCTTAAAACTTTAGGGAAAGACTGTGACAACACGAACCGTTTTAATAGGGCAGTGCCACTGCTGTATTTTACATAGGTTTTTACATTGCACTCATCAGCCTAATATCTCCTCTATGCTAATAGTATTTGCAAACATCTCTGCCATCCATTAGCAAGGTTCCTTTCTTATGACATATCTCTTTTTAAGTAAAGGTGGATTTATGATCCTAACCCAGATGGTCGCTATTCTCAAAACTGAATAGAGTATTAAGTGCTGAGGCATGATATCATTGTATTATCACATTAGCCTGAGACACTTCAGCTTCAACAGGTTGTTCAGGAAAAATGTGTATTTGTCACATTCACTGCTTGTTCTAATATTTCAAGTTTTAAAAAGCAAACTATGATGACATATTTGTTTCAAGCTTCAATAAATGGCATTGCTTATATCTGATGTCTCTGGTATTTTGTTTCCAGTGCAAGAAGATTCATAAAATGGAATTACAATGAAAAAAAAAAAAAGAAAAAGAAAAAACAGCAAAACACTAAGACAATATCTTCCTGTGCTTTCTATCTAATTATTCCAGCAGAATCCTCATCATTAATATATTTTGATGCTTGATACTCCAACATAAAAGAGATCGTTAAAGAAGAGAGGGAAAATGTGGCAGAATAAATCATGGTACTAAGTTAATTCCTATGAAATATATGACATCTTACCTCTTGAGATCCAGCAGATGTACCTTAGCTCCCTGGCAGCAGATGTATGTATGTATGCCTACCGTGGGAAGTGTTTGTTTTCTTGAGGGGTTGTTTGCAATGTGCTCATCCCACCCTTGCTCCCAAATCCTTTCAATACTCAAGCTTTGAAAGCACTGCTGATTCTGTGCTGCCCAGAAATGTGATCATGTTAACTCAGTTCCTTGACCTGTAACCCAGAAGCGCAAGGGTCACCGTTAGGCATATCTGCTTGGGTAGAGAGCACTATGAGTGTGCTCAGTTACCCAGCTCCACCCATGCATCCACAGGTTCAGCCTCATAACACCCTATGGAGATTGTAGGAAGTTGCTGCTTCTTGCTTCTCTAAGTAGGTGTGCATCCCCAGCCCCCAGGGGCAGCAGTCCTGTGCAGGTGATTTAAGAGGGAGGAATGAATTGGATTGAGAAATGAGTTGAAGTTCCTCCACTTCATGAGGCCTCATTGAGTGATGCCAGCACTGCAGCCTCCTCTGCCCTTACACCTGCAGGTAGTAGGACATGGGGAGCTCACACAAGGAGACTGCATGTTTCTGTGACTTATCCCTTCTTTCTCTTAATGGACAAATGCAAATATCTCCATCGTGCCCACAGGAACAAAGCCTGAGGTATGTTAGCAGAGCAGCCCAAGTCTGTTCTGCAGACACAATGATGGTAGCAGTAAGAACCAGGAGGATGAGGTGCCTGGGTTTGGGGAGGAATCTGTGGTGAACATGTGAGAAGTGGGAATTTGTTAAACAGTTAGGCTACCATCAGATGCCTACTTGAAAAACACAAAACCAAAATTATTCCAGATTCTTCATGACTTCTGATGATTCAACATTACCTTTATGAGTCATTAGATGTAGCTTTTACTAAATCAAAGTTAAAGACCTGGAACAGAAAAATAATTACTCAGAGGTATTGGTGATTTGGGGAGGCACTCTTTTCCTAGATCTTTGCAGTTACTTCTATCCAGTTACAAGCAGCTGAGAAGATGGTCCTCGACAGCTGTCTGTTCTCAGACAGCTTTTATTGACTGGGGAGAACCCTGTGAAACTCCATTAACTTAATGAAAGTTAATGAGTCAAAAAGGCCTGCCCCAAAGCCTCCTTGAGAAGCAGCAGGCTGACTTCCCTCCAGATTTGAAAGGAAAGGGGTTGAGCCCACCTTCCTAATAGGCTAATACAGTGCCCAAGGCACGGAGTGAAAAACATGGTACCTCCTCCCCATCTGTGCATTACCTGTATAACACATACCTGTGGATTAGGTCCCTCAGTAAGATTGTCAGGGGAATGCTTTATCCCTAAATTCCACTGCAACCTATAGGCCAAGCTGCTCGTGGATGTCAGAGGACAGAAGGGGCTTCTACAAGGTCCAGACAGGAGCAATCACAATCCTGGGGATTTCAGAAACACGTGGTAGAAATGTTGGTTCCAGTTTCACAGGTAGCAGAACCTGTAACATCTTTCTGCCATCAGAAGTATTCCCTACCTCAGCCCATGCCAGCTTGGGCAACCTCCCCCATTCTTTGAGCACTGTTTTTGAGCTGATAGGGCTCACTAACCCAGCAGAAAAATTACCATGTTTTTGTGGCTATGTTAGTTTCCTAACTAATTGGTTAATTAAGTAATTAGTCCTAACTAATTAGTTGTTCTAATGATTTAATTAGGCCTGCACAGAGAGCAAAGCTTTGTTTCTCAGGTAAGTGAAGCAGCAAGAGAGGACATAACCCAGGATAGAACCTCCTCTTTTTGCAGAAATGGAGCTGGTACAGCAGGATTGATACCAGGAGAGCCTAGAGTTGTATCTGCTCAGAGTATCAAGCAGTCTCCCAGGGAGAAGCCAGCCTGCCCAGCCTCCACTGTAGGTTGTTTTAGTGATCTTCCAGGTGTAGGGCAAGACAGAGCTCAGCCCTGAGGTTGCAAAGAAGCCACCTCTCCGGAAAGTCAAAGCAAAGAAGAGCATGGAGGAAAAACTGCTTGGAGAAACTTTGGCTGCAGGTAGGAAGCTACTATTCAATCCAGTAGAGAGGTAGGACAAAGTTTAGAAGAACAGTGTTTGATAAGGGTGTTTTCTGCCATCAATGTCTGCGTCTTCTCTGGATTTGGGCTCTGGGTTTGATGTTCTGTAACATCATAGGCTATAAAAAGCAAGGAAAAATACTGAGAAAAGTGTAAGTATGTTAGATTTCTGTAACAAATCCTTCAGTGAAACAAGAGAGGGACTCAGCTGATATTCACCAGCAATTACTAAGCGTTACGGGCTATAAAGCTAAAACATGAAAGGTAAATCTAAGCTAATTTGTGCAAATCAATTGTTGGTGTCTTCAGGCTAGCAAAACAAAACTGAATAATGGGGGAATATAACGGTGTCTAAACAAGTAATTAATTCAGCCTGAAACTATGCTAACGCAGAGTAATCATAGCATCTGAAGTCTAGTAATGTCCTCTTTAGAAGTCATTACTATCAGGTGTATCTAAAACTTCAGAGCTATAATCCTTGCAAATTCAGACTTTTGGCTTAGTTACAGTAAAAATACAGGTGTACTTTTGGAACTATCACTCTGGGCATTGCTGGAAAAGGTGACAGCTCTGAAGCGGACCTGCTTTTCTTACCTCAGAGCTGTTACATGGCCTTTGAAAGCAAACGTACACGCTGTCTCTGAGAAAATAACATTTTTTTTGTGCTCAGTTGTTTGCTTGTTAAACAGCGTGTCAGCATTGACGTACACTATTGATATTGTGGCTCTTGCGTGGAGTTCTTTGTGGATGAGTACATGGTTCGTGAACCCTCATCCCACAGGTGATGATGGTGACGGACAGGGCTTAAAAGCCCATTATGTGTTCTCTTCACCCACTGGCCTCCCTTTAAAAGTGAACCTGAACAATGAATTCTGAAATACCACTCAGGTGAAGGTAATGTCTGGGCAGCCAGGCAAGTGGTAGGTTAAACTCTGACAGGGAATACAAAAAGTTTAAAGCAGTAACTGTGGTATCAAAAAGATAAATGGGTGAGCCCAGCTCATGTGTCTCCTACCCATGGAGATTTCTGCAGGAAAACACTATTACTTAAATCACCTGGGAAAGAAGGAAATTACTGTATACAGTCATAATGCATGGCTTTCATGTGTGGCCATTGGGATAGATGTGACACACATGCACCCAAAAGGACAATTACTAAGGTCTGCTAGGGAGCCAAGGAGCCTGGGAGCAATCCCGGCGTATCAACAGGTTGTGCAGAAAGGTGATGTAAATAGGGCATGGTTAATTTTAAACAAATGAAGGAAGCCTGTCTAAGCCTTTCCTATGGGTAAGAGATTTTACATGCAAGTAGAGCGCTGGATGTGCTTTTCCTCTGGTCCACTGGGTCCTGACTGTAGCGTTTGGGAGAGTTCAAGCTATCTCATGGGTGTTGCTGGGTTTGGAGCTGGATTTGGTGAGGCTGCAATGCCATCCCTTCCCATCCTCCTGTGATGACCCCCTGGAACACAATTCATGTACATATGGCATGTGTCAGCTTTTACTATGCTGTAAGTGCAGAGCAGAAACTCCAAATTCCCTTTTGTTTTGCACGAAGTCTCAGTAAATGAAGAAAAAAAAAGTGAACCTTGGATTTTAAGTGTTGTCTTGGATTTGCGTAAATACTATCAGCTAGCAAAAAGAGAACGTGCTGTGTGTGGAGAGGCTGGGGGAAAGCCAGAAGTGAGAAAAGGTGCATGTGAGGTCAAGCCAATTCATTGCAAGTGAGAGGAGAGTCCCAGGCAAATCAAGGTCACTGTGCATGAAAGCATTCCAAGGCAGTGCATGGCTTTACTGCAGCGGTCCTTGGGATGTGAACAGGCATCCAGTGCTGCCTTCCTGCAATGCCACATCTGTGTTCCTGCTTGCCAGCCCCCCGGGCGAAGGGCATTGCTCTTTACCATAGTGCTGGTGTTAGAGGAGATTCCCGTTGGGAATGCTGGCATGCTGGAATGGTGGCAAACATGGCAATAATAGGAAAACACCATAAGGAAGACTCCAGTATGAGGGAAGCTGATTACTCTCGTGAATACCAGAGAGGGAAAGCTTTGTTACATACCCACAAGGACGGTCTGTGAATGGGACTGTGGTGCCCAAAGACAAGCTGGTGCGGAAGAAGACCGGCCTGGCTGAACAGAGAGTTGTGGCTTGAGCTTAGGAGAAAAAAGAGGGTTTATAATCTTTGGAAAAGAGGGTGGGCCACTCAGGAGGACTATAAGGATGTTGCAAGGCTGTGCAGGGACAAAATTAGAAAGGCCAAAGCTCATCTGGAGCTCAATCTGGCTACTGCCATTAAAGATAACAAAAAATGTTTTTACAAATACATCAACACAAAAAGGAGGACTAAGGAGAATCTTAATCCTTTACTGGATGCGGGGGGAAACTTAGTTACAAGGGATGAAGAAAAGGCTGAGGTGCTTAATGCCTTCTTTGCCTCAGTCTTTAGCGGCAAAACCAGTTGTTCTCTGGATACCCAGTACCCTGAGCTGGTGGAAGGGGATGGGGAACAGAATGTGGCCCTCCCTATCCACAAGGAAATGGTTGGTGACCTGCTACAGCACTTGGATGTACGCAAGTCGATGGGGCCGGATGGGATCCACCCGAGGGTACTGAGAGAACTGGCGGAGGAGCTGGCCAGGCCGCTTTGCATCATTTATCGGCAGTCCTGGCTCTCAGGGGAGGTCCCAGTCGACTGGCGGCTAGCAAACGTGACGCCCATCGACAAGAAGGGCCGGAGGGTAGACCCAGGAAACTACAGGCCTGTTAATCTGACCTCAGTGCCAGGGAAGCTCATGGAGCAGATTATCTTGAGTGCCATCACGCGGCACTTGCAGGGCAAGCAGGCGATCAGGCCCAGTCAGCATGTGGATGAGGGAAAGGCTGTGGATGTGGTCTACCTTGACTTCAGTAAGGCTTTTGATACTGTTTCCCACAACATTCTCCTCAAGAAACTGGCTGCTCATGGCTTGGACTGGCGTACGCTTTGTTGGGTTAGAAACTGGCTTGATAGCTGGGCCCAAAGAGTCGTGGTGAATGGAGTCAAATCCGGTTGGAGGCCGGTCACTAGTGGCGTCCCCCAGGGCTCAGTACTGGGGCCAGTTCTCTTTAATATCTTTATCGATGATCTGGACGAGGGGATCGAGTGCACCCTCAGTAAGTTTGCAGACGACACCAAGTTAGGTGCGTGTGTCGATCTGCTCGAGGGCAGGAAGGCTCTGCAGGAGGATCTGGATAGGCTGGAGCGATGGGCTGAGGCCAGCTGTATGAAGTTCAGCAAGGCCAAGTGCCGGGTCCTGCACCTGGGGCGCAACAACCCCAAGCAGAGCTACAGGCTGGGAGATGAGTGGTTGGAAATCTGCCCGGCGGAGAAGGACCTGGGAGTACTGGTTGATAGTCGGCTGAATATGAGCCAGCAGTGTGCTCAGGTGGCCAAGAAGGCCAAGAGCATCCTGGCTTGCATAAGAAGCAGTGTGGCCAGCAGGGCTAGGGAAGTGATTGTGCCCCTGTACTCGGCTCTGGTGAGGCCGCACCTCAAGTACTGTGTTCAGTTTTGGGCCCCTCTCTACAAGAAGGACATGGAGGTGCTCAAGAGAGTCCAGAGAAGAGCGACGAAGCTGGTGAGGGGTCTGGAGAACAAGTCTTACGAGGAGCGGCTGAGGGAGCTGGGCTTGTTCAGCCTGGAGAAGAGGAGGCTCAGGGGAGACCTCATCGCTCTCTACAGGTACCTTAAAGGAGGCTGTAGCGAGGTGGGGGTTGGTCTGTTCTCCTACGTGCCTGGTGACAGGACGAGGGGGAATGGGCTAAAGTTGCGCCAGGGGAGGTTTAGGTTGGATATTAGGAAAAACTTCTTTACTGAAAGGGTTGTTAGGCATTGGAATGGGCTGCCCAGGGAAGTGGTTGAGTCACCATCCCTGGAGGTTTTTAAAAGACTTTTAGATGTTGAGCTTAGTGATATGGTTTAGTGGAGGACTTGTCAGTGTTAGGTCAGAGGTTGGACTCGGTGATCTTGGAGGTCTCGTCCAACCTAGATGATTCTGTGATTCTGTGAATTTTCAAACTCCCCAACACACGTAAGTGTCACACAGATGGCAGGCATGGAAACACTATGTTTTCTGTCTATTCTCCTGCATCTGTTATCTGTTTCATACAATAGCTGAACTAATGAAGCTTGAGATTAAATTACCTCTTATCCTCTGGGTTCACTTCGAAGGGTATTGTTTGGTTGCTTGGCTCTGGAAGTAAAAATACCTTGTCATGTTATAATATATGGCAGCCTGAATCATACTCATAACAAATAATGCTGGCTTATAAAATTACTGTCCTTTGCTGCATCTCCTACTATCTGAATGCTAATTGAATGATGTTTTTCTCCAGGGGAAAACTGCAAATTCATTTCAATGTGTTCCTATCCCTACTCCTCCTAGACTTCGCTGGGGACAGCCCCAGTCCTGCTAGTCAAAACACACCACTAGAATAACTAACACACTGAAAAGCCAGCAAGATTCTGCCCCAAGCTAAAAGAGCCTGTGCCAGACCCTGCACCCAGTGGCCATAGACTTAGACGAAACAGGACCAACTTTACTTCTACTGCCCATTTGATGGTGAGCTCAGCTCATCTCAGCTTCACAGCTGTGTAAAATGAAAGTTTTTGCATCTGAGCTGAGGGGAGGGCACGAGCATCCTCAGGATCTCACATGAGCTGGGAGTTTGCCAACAATGGATGTCCCCTTGTTAGCAAGTTACAGCTGACAGTTCCCTATTACTCCAGGTCACTTCATTTCTTACCACACTTGTCTTCCAAGCATGTATTTAGGCAAAGAGACAGAGTGGATGTTGCCACAGCCAGACCCTGCTGGAGTTAATGGGAGCAGAAACGGGTCTTGGTAATTAATGCATTTACAAGTTGAACTAACTAGATTTTTAGCTGAAGCTTCCTGCTGGCTCCTGCTTCCTTCCTACAAGGGACACATGGTCTGATTGACGAGGGAACCCTCATTTGTAGGGGAGCCTGCTGGGAGCAGGCAGGGCTGGCGCGAAACCCCCACAAGGATGCTGGGGCTTTTAATAGCTGCTTGTTTGTCTCTTCAGCACCCACTCTGACTCAACCCCAATCTGTCTGACCTGCAGTCAACCTCCAAATGGGAAATGTGACTTTCACCACTTGGTATTCAAAAGGGCAATGAGACAGGGAACACACAACATGTTCTCCACTGAGCTCAACAAATCCTTTAAGCAACACGTCTCTGCATTCACTGGCTGATGTTGTAACACAAAGGAAGCTTTGTGCTGGGATCTTTTATCCTGCTGTCGTGACTGCCATGTCCAAGACCCAAGTAGGTCTGAAACTGTAGAAACACAATAAAGATCAGCGGTGAAGTTTTCCATCAGCTATAGGCAATAGCCCATGCCCTTGGTGCAGAATGGGTTTATCTGCGTAAATGAGAAGATTTAACAACAGCAACAGGAACTAGCTTTGCTAAAAAGTTTAGTCATTGAAAAGTGGAGTACTGGAGTGTTAGAAACCTTTTGCACATTAAGTTAGGTTCAGTGTAAAGTCATGGAAGACGTCAAAACTGCTAATTTTGATATTGCTGAAATGAAATCTTTGTTGGGGTATGTGGGCAGGCACTGTTTACAAGGCAGAAGCTGTATTAGAATATCCTGAGTTGGATGGACCCACAAATTGGACATCAAGTCCAACTCCTGGCTCCTTCAAGTCCAACTGCAAGCTGTGTTAGGTGGCTGATCCACCAGCAGCCTTGCCTGGAGCTTGTGTTTGGATCATGTACCTGACTGACTTGGCATGAGTGCCATGTCTTTCTGTCTTTCTGTGCAGGATGCTGGAGTGATGTCTTTCCTCTCAGAAGTTTTTCACTGTTTTATTTTTTATTTTTTAGTGATAATTATAGTAGCACTGAGAGATGGACAGTGTGATGTGATATTTAGGGCTGTCAGCTGAGAGTAAGGAGCATCCCCTCTCTGGTGCACAGGGAAAAATCTTAAGTTTTGTCTTGACTGCAGGTGATCTCTATTTTAAGTAATCAGTCACCTGAGAAAGAAACAGTCACTTAGGAACGCCATTCATTTTCTGGTTGTCAAATGAATTATACCGATTTTATACAGGAAATCTGCTGAGCACAAAGTTGAAAGTTTTTGGTTTCACTGGGTGTGTTTTACTAGCTGACAGTCAAAGCAAGTTTGTACTGAATTGCCTCAGTAAGTAATTATCAGTAGTCCCCGAACAGATTTATGGAGTATGTCTGACTGACTCCCATTGTTTCAACAAACACAGACCCGTCATGTGCTTGAGTCTGAGGATCTTTATAGGGGAAACAATAAAATAAGTCTTTGAGGAAAGAACATTGTGTATCCTCTGCAACAGTCAGTGCCACCGCTCCCTCTCATCTGGGAGTTGTCTGCTGAGATGAAAATATGCCGTATATGGAGCACAAAATCTGCTGCAGACAAGAGCTACACAGAGAGCTGGCTTCCTTCTCCTCTTTCATCACCTTTATTTATTGGGCTCCTTTACATTTTTGAATAATTATAATTTTTTTTTATCCCTGAATGAGTGAATTAAAGTTGCTGATTAGAGGACTGTTGTGTCCTTAAGAGTGCTTGTTCCAATCAAGGGAAAAGTATGTTCTTAATTTGAGCTACCCTAAGGTTGTGTCCGGTGAAATCAAGGCATCTTGTTTGCTTCTGAGTTGGGCCGCTAGGATGACTGAAACTCCAGATTAACCTCATGTTTCATTACTGCACAAGCTCAAGCCTTTTCCCAGATGAAAATTTTTGTACCTTATGCTTTCAACCTCTGGACTGTGTGCGGTTATTTCTGTGCCAAAAATACATACAGCCTCTACTAGAAATCTCCTCCACAGAGAGGTGCTTGCAAACTTTGGTCACATCACCTCTTGGTATGAAATGAAATAAATACACTGAGTTTTTCCAGTTATGCCATGGCATGCTTCATGGACTTCAATTTTTCTGTTCTGTTTTTGAACCCTCAAAAAATCCACTTTGAGGTGCAGACACAAACTTGCTACAGAATTGAAAATTTGGTCTTGTCACTACACACAGCATTGGTATTACTTTTGCCATTTTTTCAGGGGCAAATTTTACTTCTTACAGCTATAGCATTAGGTTATAAAGCATAAACACAGCTGGTAGTTTGCCATTACTCTGCTGCTATTTTTCAATGTGATGAACTTCAGCATACAGCCCCCCTCTTCTATAGGACTTGACTTCTTTGCTTTTTGTTTTTCCTTGCTTTTATGAAAGCAAATCTTTAAATTCCACTGAATGTAGCAAGTGACCCAGTTCACCCTGTCTAACCAATCATCCTTTTACTGTCTAACCCAGCACTCATTTTCTGTTCTCTTCCAGATCAACAATAAAGATATTTAATGGCAAAAATATCTCTCTACAGGAGTGAAAGTGTTAGGTTCATGTTTCCTATGTATGTTACTTTTATAATCAGTTCAGAGTGGGCTCGTTTTTAACATAGTGGTAGTTTATGCATTCAAAATGTTGGATGGGACAAAAGTTTTTCACAGATATATTTTGTTCAGTCCAAACAAGCCTGTTGTCTGTTGGAGGGAGGCTATGGTCATGTTGGTTTGATATGAAACAAGCTACTGAAAACCACAGCACTAATCTCTGTCTTACTGAAGTTTTAATCTCAAGGCACACTCCAAATATGACTGAAAAGAGCTTTGAAATGTCTTTGATCTCAGCTTTCTGTTAACATAACTATGGAGGCATCTTTGGGTCAGCTGGCATGCTGTCCTCTGAAATGAGAAGAAAGAAAAAAATAAGAGTCATAGAGGCTTTGTTACGAAGCAGTTGAAAAGTCTGTTTTCCCATTTTCCCCATATTTCAATGTGCCTGAGGATTTGATCAGCAGGGGAGCCTGCTGTGGGAAATGCTGTGCTCCAGGTTTGTGTTTGAAAAATCAAAGTGAATCCCAACCCCAGTCTGCTACCGTAGAGCACACACAGATTAAACTAGAGCCTTCCTGGACTACCCTAGGGGCCATTAGTTCGCCATGGCTCCTGCAGAGTCAAATCGGGTTGAGGGGGAAGGCTTCAAGGGTGCTGGTTGTCCTCACCTGCCTCAGGCACCTGTGAACAAATAATTCAGTAGTTGTCTGTAGATGAAACCAGAAGCAGAGCTGCTTTTGAGCTCAGGAGACCAGTTTAGCTTCAGTAACAGCTTAGCTTAGAAGTGCAAGTATGTTGTTTTATAAGCAGGTCCAGCTACTGCCAGTTTGGAGGTGAAATTTGTGAGAAAAGGCAAGTGGCAGTGACCTTGTTACAAATCCAGGTGCTCTTTGAATCTGCTTGCCTGTATGGTGCTGAGCAGTGATCATCCAGATCCCAAAAGTGCAGCCATAGGCCTGTAGTCAGGCAGAACATCCACAGATGACTTCAAATCAGTAGGAGTTACTGGTTACAGATAAAATGAAGTCAAAATGTGTACAATTTTTATAAGAGAAGAAATTTCATTTTCTTAGCGCTTTCCCTCTGTGCCACCACTGTATACGTTTGTGAAGGAGGAGCAATTTGCTTCTGAATTCGCAGCTTGGGAATGCTTATCTCTAATGATCTGAGTTTGCTCTCCGGTTAGCCATTTTATGATTGAAAATGCCTCCTTCTATATGAAATATCAGATATTACTTCACTATTACTTCAACTGTCAATGGCTTCTAGCCTATAAAATAGTAACTGGATTCTGAATCTCTAGACAATTCAAGACTGGAGCTGGTCAGAAGCTTCTAATGGATAAAAAGCGACTTTGGTATATTGGGTTTACGTGGCAAGGTTTTGGTATTGGGAGGGCTGTATGGCTGGCCTCTGTGAGCAGAGCCCAGCAGCTGCCCCATGTCAGATCAGAGCCAGCTCCAGCCAGCTCCAAAAGAGAACCATTGCTGGCCAGAGCCAAACCAGGGAGCGATGCTGGTTGGGCCTCTGGGAGAGGAGATTGAAGAAAGGGAAAACAAACAAACAAACTGCTACAGAACAGCAGCTGGGACAGTGAGGAGCGAGAAGCAGCCCTGCAGCCCCTGAGGTGAGTGCAGGAGGAGGGCAGCAGGTGCTCCAGGCAGGCAGCAGCAGTTCCCCTGCGGCCTGTGGAGAGGCCCCTGGTGGAGCAGGCTGTCCCCCTGCAGCCCACGGGTCCCACACGGAGCAGATCTCCACGCTGCAGCCCGTGGAGGAGCCCCCGGTGGAGCAGGTGGATGTGGCCTGGAGGAGGCTGCGGCCCATGGAGAGCCCCCGCAGGAGCAGGCCCCGGGCCGGAGCTGCAGCCCGTGGAGAGGAGCCCACACAGGAGCAGGGGTCTGGGGGGAGCTGCCGCCCGTGGGGGACCCGTGCTGGAGCAGTTTGCTCCTGGGGGATGGACCCCGTGGTACGGAGCCGTGTGGGAGCAGGTCTTGAAGAGCTGCTGGCTGAGGGACCCCACGTGGAGCAGGGGCAGAGAGGAACGGGGAAGGAGCCTCGGAGACGAAGAGTTGGGGACTGACCGCAGCCCCCATTCCCTGGTCCTCTGCACTGCTCAGGGGGAGGAGGTGGAAGAGGGTGGACTGGGGGGGAGGAAAGGTGGTTTTAGTCTGCTTCTAGTTTCTACTGTTACAGCATGTTAGTAATAGGCAATAAATTGTATTAAACTCCCTATACTGAGTCTGTTGTGCCTGTGACGATAATGGTTGAGTGATCTCCCTGTCCTTATCGCAACCCTTGAGCCCTTTCCATCATTATTTTCTACCCCTTTCCCTTTGAGGAGGGGGAGTGAGGGAGTGGTTGTGGTGGAGCTCAGCTGCCTAGCTGGGTAAAACCACCACAGCTCAAGATACTTTGTTCAGCTCTTGTGGGAAGCTCAGAATTATTATTTTTTTTAATGATGTATTTTAGGATAAATGTTTTACTAGATAAAGTGAATATTTTCCTGTGGAAAAGACCGTATTTTGTCATAGCTAACATTTTCCTTTAAAAGTGAAGTCTTGACAGTATTGTGGTTCTTGGTGGAAAGCTGACAAGCAGTCAAAAACTTGACATACCGTTTGCATTTGTTTGACCCCCCATATGTGGTCCTAGCAACTACTGAGAAATAACACTTAAAGTGATTCTGAAATGGCAATGTTAACTCCAGTGTCCTGTCTAATTTCCTTTCTGTGACTGTACTTCCCCCCATAAAGGTTTGAGGAATACTGCATGGCACCTGCTGAGGTATAATTAGTTATCATAGTTCATTGTTAAATAACCTTTATATTCTATCTGTTATATGGTACTGCATGTTATTTACTAACATATGCGACTTTACATCATGATTCATATGAAAATGCAGTATGAGAACTGAAGTGAGCCCTAAAATGACGGGTTCAACATGATTTCTACCGAAATACCAAGTCTTGCAACTTTAAAAACAGGGCTGAATAAAACTGAGCAGCAATTCATGAGGGTTTTCATTTATATAACTTTGCCCTTCTCCTGTTTTTGAAGCCAATGACCAAAACATAATTGCTTTATGTATTTATTTATGGAAATTCAGTCCACGTTCACAAAAATATTTTGCAAAGCTTGTGATAACTTTGAAGCTTCAGGTGTCCAGCTAAGCCCTCACCTCTTGGATGAGATTTGCGTGACTGTAAATTATTAATTTGAAAACTGCTCTGATAACAATGCAGGGTTCTTTTTACTCCCACAGACGTCTGTGTATGTGTCCTTTTCAGTCTCCAGCTGAACTCTTCTAGCCATCTTCTAATTCTTGTTGTGTTTCTATTACATCTGAAGCTGTGTGTGATCTCTACCTGATCACCTTCTGCGAATTCACAGAATCACAGAATGGATGAGGTTGGAAGAGACCTCTGGAGATTGTCTAATAAAGTCTCCCTGCTCAGGTTGACCAGAGTTATGTCTGGTTGTTGTGTGTGGTGTTTTTTTTGTTTGTTTGTTTGTTTTTGATATATATTTCCTTCATTGGATGGAGACTCCACAACCTCTTTAGGCAACTTCCTCCAGTGTTGAACCATTCTCATAGTGAAGAAAGAAAATGCTGTTGAGCTACTCCTCCCAGTACAAATCTGCTGGGGGTGCACCACTCTGTCCCATTGTCCAGGTTATTAATGAAGATGTGAAACAGTACTGGCACCGGTTTCAACGTCGTGGTACACCACTAGTCACTGCCTTCCAGTTGGACTGCATGCTGCTGATCACAACCTGTTAAACCTGTGAGTTCAGCCCACCTTACCTCCACCTACCTAGTCCATACTCCACCAACTTGTCAATGAGGAAGTTACAGGAGACAGTGTCAAAAGCCCTTCTAAAGCTGATAAACTTGAGATAGACAGCAGGTACCCACCTGCTGGTATTCAGGTAGGTTAGTTCAAAAGACTTTCCTGGGGCAGTTTTAGATGTGATCATGAAAATATCTCTACTGACAGTACTTAAGTTTGCAACCCAAAGCAGAAGGGCTATCAAAACCCAGTATGGACTAGAAACGTAATTAGCAAAATCAGCCCATTATAGTGTTGGTAACTGAAACAAATAATGTCTTGTATTTCTTGAGGAAATTGTCCTCAGTCTTCATGCTCTGGATTTACAAAAGTGTAACTGGGAGCCGAACGTTTGCAGCCCAGACAGAGAAAAGAAAATCAGCTTGTCTTGCACTGAGTTTTATCTGAGGATGAAAATTATTGGGTGGCAGTTCTTCATTGATTTTATGAAATTTTTGTGTGCTGCTGTTAAATCAGGTAATCCTTGCTGAGGTTGTGATGCTGTCCTTCCTGTCCAGCACCCCTCCCCCACCAGCTCTTCCTATTTCTTGAGCAGCAATGATTCTTGTCAAGTGTAAATGCAGTTTTTGTAATGGTACAGAAATCCAACAATAATAAACAGCTGTGAAGGGACAACCTCCACCTACACCATGATAACTGAAAACTTTTTGAAGTGATTTCTCAGCCTCTGTGTAAGGAAGAGGTAAATTGCTAGCTATCAGGCTTTTGCCTTTTCAAGTGTATAATGTAGATCTTCCTGTGCACTCCAATGCTAGAAGTAACACTTTTGTTGCTCACACAACTTCTGAAGTTGTTTTTGTAAAACTGAACAGAGAAAGGAGAAAAAGGGTTGCTGATAAATGACTGGGGAGAAGGCTCAGCAGTGCTCAAACCAGCAGGGACTCAGAGAGACCCTCCAGACACCCAGGTTGGTATCTAACCACTGCACAGGGTTATCTGCAGCAATAACCCCAAACTGGACAGCAAAGCCTCAGCATCCATTCATCTCCCTCTAGAATTACGCTTGATCATGATAAATGATGAAAACTGCCTGCCTGGGGATTGTGCCAGACCTGAAGCCCCATGCTGATGAGCTATGGGGCAAAAGTAAACAACAGGTAAGATTTTCTTACTCTTTTTTTCTTCCAGACATCATCATCTGTGGCAGTTTATGAAGACTGTTGTCTTCTGAGGAACTGGGGACCCTCTACAGATAATAACAGTTTAAAGGCACTGGTGATGTTTTGAGCACTGAATCAATAATGGGCTTGAAATACCATAAGCCAAGCTTGGCCAAAGAGAAGGACTGATTGATTTTTTTTTTTTTCCATTTGTAGCTTTTGAAGCAGCACTTCTCTTGCCCTTGCTCTCTCCTGCAGACCCTGAGACAGAGCCAAAGCAATCTGGAGGAGCAGGTCATGCAGAGCTGTACAGTGGGCTGACACAGGTTGGGCTGGGTGGCAATGACCTTTTCAGCAAGTGTCCCTTGATCCCGAAGAAGCTTGATCCTGCTTTCAGTGTTAGCAGAGGTAACACCACCCCTCTGCAGTGTGTTGCTGAATTGGGCCATGAAAAATGAAGTGGTACTGCTGTGACTATCCATAATTTTTGTGCAGCTGCTAGGCCAGTCTGACACTGCAAGGCTAGGGGGAAGAGGCATTAAAGATCTGAGGTGAAGCTGGTCCCACTGCGAACAGGGAATCAATGTCTCATAAGCTTTCCTGCAGTGACTTTCAAGCAGGGCATTTTACAGCTGCAACTTGAACAGCAGAAATACTCCATCCTTCTCGAGAGAAAAAGTTTTGACCGCGTCTGTGTTCCCTTTCTGTGGCAGGTAGCATGGTTCACTGACTACGCTGATGCAAAAGACCACCAGCGAGTGCTGGCAGCTGGTAAAAATCAGCGGTGCAAGAAACAACAATCCCTTGGGCTGCACCTGTTTACAGTGCTGCAGACAGATGCTGCACACATATGTTCATGTGTACACACATGTTCGGTCTCACTTTCTTCGAACAAACTCAGTCTAATGAAAGCTGCTGCATGGCAAAGCCAGCGAAAGAGGCAGTGCAGTGTGGGGAGCAGAGTACTAGTTTGCAAGCCTGCAGCCTGTGGGTTGCAGAGTGACACCGGGTGAGCACTGCAGTGCTCTGCACTCCTGGTGCCCCCTCTAATTAAATTGACGGCTCCTCAGAGCAGAGGCTGCCTGTGTACAGATTTGAACAATGAGGTTTTGATCTTGTTTGAGGTCCCTCGGCACTGCATTAATACTATTATATTAATCATATTATATGATTTACGGTCACATCAGTAGGACAGTTTTTAAGAAGAACGACCCTATGATGAAAGGACAGAGCTGAGGATGGGAAGTTAAAAGATCTAGTCCAGATTTCTGTTACAATTTTGAGCTGACCATTTGTTCCTTCAACTGGCATACAACCGCAGCTTGCACAGGTTAGTGATCGCTGAACTAAGATCTGTAGAAATTCTCTCTAGATTGCTTTATTGCTGCTGTCATTTGTTTTGTCTCTGGCTGTGACACAGTTAATCCATTTAAGCTCATGTTACCCTGTTAAAAGCCGATGTAATTTAGTATTCATAAGCAGAAGGTATTCTCCCAAGGGTTTGAATCTGAGAATGAGCAGGCTGCCAGCCGTAGCGGGGAGAGAGGTGAGGTGCAGAGAGGATCCCTTTGGCAGACAGGAGGGTAGAGATTTCACTGTCACTGTTTTGGATTGCCACGTGTGGCTGAACTTTGAATTGTCATTTCCTTTGTCGTCTGAGATGGTGGCTGTGCTAGAAGAGCTGGGACAGCAAATACCCCCACATTGAGCCCTCATGCAGATGCCCATGCTTTCCGAGCCAACCCTAATATAGCAAACCCAGAACTATTTGTCTGTGCAAGGATGATTAGTATTGGATGCGCTGTAACTAAAACATGCTCATCGTGTTGGCTGGGGCACTGGTCCATAACCTGAAGGTTGGCATGTCCTTTGGCACTGCCTGGAGTCAGCCTGCCACTCAGGTAGCAGCCAGGCACGGCCCAGCATCAGCTGGAAGGCGCTGCTGTCTGTGGGCAGCTGGGACGTGGCACTTTTGGCTGGGGGAGGGAAATGTGAATTTTGGCCTGGGAGCCAGACAGCACTTCCTGGCGTATTTTGTTTGGTGGTGTAGGTGAGGCAGTCTGGGAGGAGGCACAGTTCTCCACTGGCCGGGGAATCTGGGTGAAGGCTGAATTGCAGCTTCCTTTTCTGCATCCTGCTGTCTCCTCCTTTTCTCTACATTCTCTCTCTCTTTTCCTTCAGCCTTTTCTTTTTTGCTCCTCATGGTCCCAGCTTAAGCCATGAATTAAATACCGCATGTTTGCCTCCTGCTTATTGTTCAGGAAAACAGAATTAAAATGTAGTGTTACATAATTTGGCAGCAGTGGCACCTGCAGTTACATCAAGGTGGGATGAGAATGGCAGGTGTTGGTGTTACAACCTTCAGCAGGTTTTTCATTTCCTGTGATAAGACTGGTGTTCTATACGAAATGTGTACTGATACCCAGCTCAAGTTTTAGTGGGTTGTGCAAGTCATGTTTCTAAGCAATGCAATACTTGCTTTTCGTCATTAACATGGAAGGAAAAATGAATTATTCAGTGTATCTTTAATGATGTGCAGACTGAGGTAACTAGCTATAGCTGCTACTCTCTTCCATTCATTTGGAGACACTGCTGGAGAAAGAGTGACAGCTTGCCATAATCTCCATGTACTATATCTTCCATGCATAGAGGGGGGTTGAAATGACCTTATCAACAATCTGTGATACTTGTTGTGATGAGGTTGTTAACTGGAAGATACAGATTATCCTGTAGACAAATTACTGCTCTGCAAAGTATTCTTCTGTTGAGAACACAGAATCATACACGACATCGGTGCACCTCATGCTCCACCAAGTCTGTGTGGAACATCTTGAAAATTCAGGATTTAATTGCTGGGAATTCAATATTTGTTATAAAGGTAAAGAAAAGTCCTAACATTGTTTACTGGTGGTGAGACAGTAGCTCCTTCCCATGAAATTGAAATGTAATTGAAATCCCCAATAGGCTGCACAGTCAGGCTCTGTTTTCTGCATCTCTTTGCTCTCTTCCCTTCTCTTGTGTCCTTTCCTATCCAGGAGAGACTCCAATCTCACAAGAGGCTCTTTAGATGTTGGGATTTGAATCCCTCCATGCAGAGGAGGGAAACCAAATGGGGGATCCCACTTCTGGGACAGACACTCAGTGCATGGCAGGTGCGGAGCTTTAGATAAACAACTCATTGCCTCTGTGGTTCTGGTGCTTCAGGGCCAGGCAGCAGCTGATTGCAGAATCAGTTATGGACTCGCTCTGGGCTCTAGTTTCTACCTGAGTCCCTATCTAGGTGCTGATATCTTTCTTGAATTCGGTTGCAAGGACTGAGTCTTTTAAACAGCTCATTCTGTATGCTTTCCAGATCGGTGAGTTGTCTCTTCCAGATCAGCCAAGTTAAACGCTGGGTTTCCCTGATAGTCCATACATGGAATCTGAAAGAATTATCAAGCTCTGTCTGAGGGATCTGAGCACTAAAAAACAGCTTGGAAATCCTTTTCAAAATGTGCTCCTTGTTCCTCCTTAACTCTGAGTTCCCTATCTGCAGATCCAGAATGACGCAAGTTTATGTATCATAAGGCAAAATGGAAATGTGTTGTTTTATGATCATTTCTAGACAGATCTTGAAAGTTTTAATCTGTGGAAAAGTCTTATACTGAAAAATAAAACAAGCTTGTCATTGGAAACTAAAAATAATACATTCTGAAATTATTTTTATTTCCATCTGGTGAACAATTTCAAAAATCTCTCCCAGTAAAAGATAACAGCAGCTCAGCCTTCTGATACTGAGGAGATTGGGAATATTCACCTTTCAGTGTAAGAAAGTGAAAGCTTGGTAGTAAAGTTCTAACTGGTCATATTTGTGCATGCAGTCTGTCCAGGGGTGATCTGCTCAAAGATTTAGAGTGTCTTAAAAATCCTAAGGAAAGAAATCCTACTCCTAAGTAATGTCTCTGTTTGATCGCTTTGTCCTGTCAGTATGATGTAAAGGTATTTGATTCCACCTGATCCCTCTGCTGACACCATCTGTCTTGATGTGGAGGCCAGAACTTAGAACACGTGTGATTTGATTTCCCATAGCCTTGTAGAGTATTTATGAATGGAATTGATTGCATGATTATTAGCTCTCAGCAGGTAATGGCTTCTTGGAAATGTATGCTTTGTTATTAATACTGTTTTGACATTTCAGTGGCTGCACCAAGAAAAGCTTTCTTTCCACAGTCATATTCATATTGAAGAAACCCATTCCTCAGTTGATTTACAGCTGTTCCAGTGTGCAGCCTGATATCCCTGCAGATACACAGGGGTATCGCATCATTCTGGGCCTTTATCCCATTAAACAAAAATACAGATAGATTTTCCTTCTATTGCTAATGTACTATAGACAGGTTACAGTTTGTCCCTGAAGTGTGCAATTGAGAAATCACATATTAAGCATGATTAGATTAATGTCATTGTGCATTTAAGCTCTTGCAGAATATTAAGTTAACTTGTTCTGTTGCCGTACGCGCTCTGTGCACAGGGGTGAGTTGAGAGTATTCCCAAAATGAAGAATGATATTTCAGGAGTGTAATAAATCAGTAAATGCCTGTTCTGTAGGCCTGCAGCTTCCTGTGATGGATAGCAAAAGGTGCTTTAAATGTCAGCCCCAAACTGGCATGGAACGAACGTATTTTCTTCTAGTGAGATAAACCCATCACAGGAGAGGACGCTTGAAACTCCAAGGAGCTTAATTGTACTTTTCAGCTGGATGTAGGCAAGGACAGCACTGTGTGTCTTTGTTCCAAGCTTCCTTGCCTAACCTCTGCCCCTTTCTGCCACCCCCTCTTGTTTCTCTTTCTGCTTCTGAGATCCCAGGGAGAGCCAGTTCCAAAGACTTTGGGAAAGACAAGGCTGAGGCAAAATATGAGACATGATGTGGTATGGATTCAGCTATTTTGCCACGATTATAATGCTCTGTACTACCTTATCTTTTAACACACAAATTAATACAGTAGACTCTGTCATGTTTAATTGCCATAAATACACCTTTTTTTTTTTTCCCAGATGCTCAACCCTTTTTCTTTTCAGTTTCCAAAGTTGCCTTCTCTGCATCTTGGAAATTTTTCCTGGTTTCAGAAGAGCTCTGTGATCCAGTTGAAGACTATCATTTGGAGTGCGATACAGGTATGTTATTTACTGAAACTAATTATGTAGCCTGGATGATTTACCTTTAACGTCCGAGAACAAAAGAAAATGCCCTTGGCTGCTCTTATTTATCTGAGCACAAGCTTCTTTGTAGTAATTTCTCCAAAGATGTTAACGCATGCATTACTCCATGCGCTCTCCTATTCCTATCTGAGGACTGGAAAAAAAAAAAAAGTAACTTTAGTACAAAATCCAGATGTAGCACATTCTATCTGAGAATATTCTATTACAGTGACTAACAAGGCATCGAGTGCAACCAGACAATTGTAAAGGAATATTTCTGTCCAGGCAGATGGAAAACACTAGTGTGTAAATAGGCTGAGTGGTTTCAGAAATACTCTTTTAAGAACCAAGCAGTATGTGCTGTGTGGTTTTTATAAGTACTGCTAGAGGCTATACTTAATTGTCATAGCATCAGTTTACCATTATCTGATTTGAAGGCCAAAATTTACTGTGCGATTAAGAAACTGTGGAGAAAGCTGAAGCAATCACAAAATTATGTAGGGCATAAGCTGAAGGCCTGAGATGAGTTTTCAAGAAGCCCCTTAGTTGTTTTTGTATGTTTGTTTGTTTGTTTTAACAGAAGGCTTGTTTTGTTTGCTTTTTTTTGGGCAACAGGAGTGGACTGGGTTTAGATGCAGTAGAAGAACGTGTAGTCAGGGCAGGGCTGACTGTGCAAAGGTGCCCACAGGGATTAAAATTTGTCTTGGAGCTGGGTTCTCCCTAAAGGTGATTCTTCACTGCTTTTAGAGGAGTTGAAATTACATTACTGAATCTGAATACTGAAACTTCATCAGGTTGTCCCAGTGGCCTGAGGCAGTACTGTTAGCAGCTGCTGTAGGAATTTGATCCCAAAATGTGATGGGAACAGTCGTAGTGGACTCACCCTGGCTCACGGCAGTCTGCAGATGACTGGGCTGGGGGAAACTCTTTTAGGCGTTTGCACAACTGAGGAGGCTCATTGAAAGCTGGCACAGTGATCTAAGTACAGAAGTTCCTGCCAGACTTTATTTTTATATACTGGAATGATTTATCAGGTTAGGTAGCATCCTTCTCTGTCACTCCTTCGGCAATTTGCATTGGAATCTGCTTTAAGATATGAGAAAACCAAATTGCTGTGAAGTAAAGCAGAGTTTCAGCTGTACCTTATCAGCTACTCCAGAGGAAAATGCCCATGGCATGATGGAGTCTGTGCTAAACGTGAGGCAATTCATATTCCCATGAAAACCTCACAGGGGATGTGCAGGCTTAAAACGAAGCAGCAAACATTTTGGTTTCTCTTGCCTACTGGCAGTAAGCCAGAGCATGCTCTGGAGAACGGGAGGGGTGTCTTTCTGCCTTCCCGTCCCTGGGAAGAACTGTACAAAGGCTTCTCTATTGCTTGACGAGTGAGTGGTCCAACCATTGGGCTATTACCCCAAGCTTGCACAGCATCCTCCTGCCTTAGGGGATGAGCATGGTACTTGAGGAGCTTAGTCCTACCAAGTCTGTGTGAGTGGAGTCCTGCACTGATCACAATTTACGTTTGGACACCTCAGATCGGTCCACATAATGCTTGGGGTGTGTACATGCTTTATTGGAGTGTCCTGTTACGTCTTGTTTCTAGTAATGTATTTTTTTATATACATATATATTTGTTACATAAAGTTTTTTGACAGATGAGCTATGGAAGCTATCAGCGTGATCCACACAAATGTTTCTGTCAAAGGGTAAGTTGTCCGAGACTGCCATCTACTGAGTTATATGCAGTAGTGCTGATGCACACAGCAGGGGCCAGCACTTTGCAGCACTGTTTTTTCTCAGTGCACGTCTTAATGCGAGCATGCACAGGGACCCCTATAAAACAAAAGGCAGAGCTCTCCGTGAAACTCAGCAACCACACCAGAGTATTAGAACGGCAGCTCAAAGCATGGTTCCTAGAGAAATGGAGCTAGTAGCTCATTTTCCCTGGGGACTGGTCTCTGCTCTGGTTTTGCTTCAACATCTACATTTGATGAAGTTTTCCTGCCACAGCGACAGCTGACACCTGATGATGCCCTTTTCTTTTGCACAAGTGACAGTCACTTCACAGCAGAGTAAAGCAGATGTAAAATACAATCAGACTGAGGTATTTTAAACTCACTCCACTGTCACTGAAATAATTCTGAAAGCAGTAAAGCAGTGGAAAGTCAACTTTC
This sequence comes from Anser cygnoides, assembly GCF_040182565.1. Lineage (NCBI taxonomy): Eukaryota > Metazoa > Chordata > Aves > Anseriformes > Anatidae > Anser > Anser cygnoides. The sequence goes on along the minus strand of NC_089912.1, from coordinate 65,511,885 downwards.
CCTTTTACTCATAGCAGTTAGACAGAATGTTACTAGTCTGAAGGGGCTGGAAATAGATTTTGCTCAAATGAGCTGGGCTTCAGGTTTGGGGAGACTGAATTCACAATGGGTTCAAAGGCTAATATAATGTACCATCACACCTGGAAAAGGTTAGAGAAAAAAGCTGGATGAAATGCTTCTGCCCAGATAATAAAGGAAATGATGAGAGCTGGAGGTTTTCAAATGGTAAGATAGTTCAAACCTGGTTTCAGATTTGTGTGCTAAGGGTGTAACGATATCTTTGGCTGTATTTGCTACCGTCTAGAGCAGATTTTCTTTTCAGAACACTCATCAACCACTGCTGGAAGCTGTTCAGGTCCATTAATAAAAAAAAAAACAACAACAAAATATGGGTGTATTTTTTTTTGTCAGTGACAGGCATTTAGCATTTTGGCACCAGCCAGAAGGGGAGGAGGAAGAAAAAAAAAGTGTGAGAGAGACAGGAGGGGCTGCTATGTGATGCCCTGGGTTTGAGGCTTGGTACATAGTGTTCCACAAGAGGGGACTCTTCCATGTTAAAAAAAAATGGCATGTCTAAAAATCCAACCAACCAACCAAAAAAAAACTAGGGATCCTGGCTTCCTTAGCTGCTTTGGCCCTACCTCTTCCACTCATACCCTTTCCTGCAGCTAGAAGGAGCTTACTCTGAGGACGAGCACATTTCAGGTGCAGCCTTTGGAGAAGGGTAGAGCTTAGCCTTGGTAAGTAGCTCAATGCTACGTGGCCCCACTGCTGGACTGTCACAGTGAGAGCTGAGACCTCCCAGAAGCACCAAAACATGCTGAACTAGGAGACTTCTGTTCATTTCCCAGCCCCTGTGACTGTTCAGTGTCAATGTATTTAAAAGGTGTAAGAGCAGCAGACTAGACTGCGAGGTATCACTTATCTTGCTAAAGGAGATACTTCCAAAGCTGCTGCAGCACAGGGCTTCTATGCGGTTTCTTAGGTCTGAAGTTTCTTGTTCAACTTTAGTGAAAAACAGTTGCTACCAAAATGTATTTTATTTTAACAGGATAGTTAAGAGTGCTATAGATATCCCCAATTAACATTTCCATTTTCTCTTGCAGTCACACAAAGTCATCTTGCTTCCATCTATCATTGATCAGAGGCCAGGAAATCTTAGTTCAAGGTCTGTGAGAAACTGATTTTTACAAAAAAGAGACATGTCTAACTAAAGATCTCTGCCAATCCAATACAGTACAAACAATCTGTGGTTAACCAAGTTAGGAACACCAGAATCATTTTATGCCAGGTAGAGCAGGTGGTGTTAAAATTCCTCTTCAGCTTGTTTGGATCGAGAACACTTCAGTTCCAGCAGTCTCTGCACCGTGTCCGCAATTGTACGCTCACCATGCACCTTGTTATCTCTGGTACGGATGTTAACTGTTCCGCTGGCCTTCTCCTTCTCACCAACAACTAGAAACAACCAAGATGCAAAGGAATGAACTTAACTTTTAACGATCTATACTGCCTATGAATTCCCTTAAAACACAGGCATGTTAAACAAGCCTTCTAAAAAGCATACAACACAACACCATGAAATCCTTGTTTGCCCTCCTCCCAGCTCCCCTAACTTAGATCTGTGAGAGCTAATAGCCTTGTAGTAGCCTAGTTTTAGTATATGGTAAATAGCAATTTAGCAAAATATGAGTAAAGAAAAGAGTAAACTGCATAAGCCAGTAAGAAGACCCACATAGTTGAAATGAAAAATAAATGTAGGAGTATTCTATGGGCAAAGGCTAGAAACACAGCTTGACTGTAAATAATCAAGAGCTATTTGTTTGCTTACAGAAACAAGACAGCTTACTGGCAAAGCCCAAAGCAATTTATTTAAATTAAGCATTGATAGATACCAAGACCGTATCTGTATGTCTCATTACTAATAAAAATTTATGTAATCTACTTGCAGGTAGCTATGAGAAATTGCATTTCTATACTTAGTGGGAGATTGCTCATCTGCAGATATTTGACAACTTTTGGAAACAGCCTCTGAACATAAGTTAGGTGAGATTTTTTCTTCCTGGTAGGCTGACCATTTGTTTGTGGTCTTCAAGGTAAAATGTGGTTGCATCTTATCTGTATCATATGCTTAAAGTTTTAAATAACAGAAGAACTTTATTCATGATTCTGTAAATTATGGTGAGAGTAGAGTTTCTCTCTGATAGACTCCTTCAACTTTCACGGTTTGCCCACAGATGTAAGGTCAATGCTAGAGCTCAAGTTAAGTACATGACTTTGGTGCTGCTTCAAATCATGTGCTTCGGGGTCAGTTTCTAATTGTCCCTGCATCACCTTTTCTTGCAAGTCTCCTCAGAGCTCAGAAATGCACCGCAGCTGAATGAAGTAAACTTAGGGTACTACTTTTACAATTGAAATGAGAGCATAAATTACTTGGGGGGAACAAGAAGGGGAAGGAATAATTCACAATCACAATTAACAATCTGAGTGACAAGTGACAGTAGATTTAATGTGTCCACACCGCTGATCAGAAAACAGCAAAGAACTTTTTCTAAAGCATAAGCAATGCCTTGGGCCACACAACAGGGACCTCCTTTCACTAACAGCTGTACATGCAAGGGCTGCCCATCAGGTATACACGGGAGGCTATCTGCAAGGGAGAGTCTAAAGGAGCAAAGTGAGTTAAACACTACCACCTGCTCAGAGCACCTGTCTGAAAAAGTCAGACAGAGTAAGGTAACAAATTCACTATACATTACCCAGAATGAAGTTATACTGTGCAAGCTGAGCATTTCTGATCTTCTTGTTCAGTGTGCACCCAGGATCTACATCGATATCTGCCATTAACCCAGCATCATGGAATTGCTGTCTGACCTAGGGAAAAAGTATTTAAACTGTCACAATGGGATAAATTGTGATGATGAACTATTTGTGACCTGTAGAGTTAAGCCAGTCAAGCTTATCTGACCTCCACTAAACCAAAGACATTGTCATTGGCTTGAGCCTTGGCGATGAGCCTACTTCAAAGAACAAAACAAGGCCTGCTATCATACAAGTACACACACATTAAATCAGTGAGCAGTGATGTCAATACCTAATGTTCCGGGCTGAACGGTTACTCTGGTTTGATACTGTAAATGGTAGCACTGTGGTGGGGCTTTCAATTAGAAGATTTATTTTTTTTTTTAGTTCCTAATTTTGCAGGCTTATTTATGTATCATGGGCTTGAAAGAAATACAGAAAAACATCTGCTGAATGCTAAAGATAAGACCTATCTTTATCTTTCTTACTGCTCTGCAGGATAGATATGGCTGCAGTAGACTGGAACTTGAAGTGTAAGATAATTTTTCCCTCTAGCTGAAAATCTGAGCTTTCCAATAGTAAAAACCTCACAAAGATAAGTATTTGATGTTTGGGCACCCAAAATCTATTTTAGTATCTCTTTAAAATCCTTCTAAAACTTCAGCAGCTTATTATCATTATAATATATACAAGTGATACAATGTAATACACAAAGACTTATAATATTTATCTCAGAAAAATACTATTAATTATTAATGACTGAGTATCTCAACTAAATACAGCATTTCTGAAACTGGGAAAAAAAAAATCCCCAAAAAATATACTTCACCTTTTGAGCATATTCATCACACGTTGGTCCTACTGGTACCACCATTACCTGCTGTGGGGACAGCCAGAGTGGCCTTCAATAAACAAAAAAAGTTATATAGCTTTTAGTATTTTTCAGTACGGAAAATGCTGTTAACAGATGAGACTAAAATCTGCATGAGAGATTCATTAAGCCAGAAGCTTAGATTGCGTTGAGATGTGATGACAGCCCTATGCTCCAGTTACAGCTTACCTTCCAAAAAACTTGAGCGTCTAAAAGAATTGCAGTGTGGGCAAAAGTACTTTTTGACCTGAGGATTCAAGCTGTGTTTTACAACAGACAGCAACTCATAACTGACTTGCTGATCTTGCTACTAACTAATCATGGGAAAATATTTAATTGTTGAGCCTTGTTATAGTCAGAGGGGTCATCCCCATCAGGTTGTATACATGTTCCTGATGTTCTATACATCAGGTTTCCAGGCTGCATTAAAAAAGGGGCGGCCAGGAGGGAAAGGGAGATGATTGTCCCCCTCTACTCTGCTCTTGTGAGACCCCACCTGGAATACTGCGTGCAGGCCTGGGGCCCCCAGCACAAGAAGGATGTGAGCTCTTGGAACGGGTCCAGAGAAGGGCCACTAAGATGATCAGAGGGCTGGAGCACCTCTCCTATGAAGAAAGGTTGAAGGAACTGGGCTTGTTTAGCTTGGAGAAGAGAAGGCTCCAGGGAGACCACATTGTGGCCTTCCAGTACTTGAGGGGAGCGTATAAACAGGAGGGGGAACGCCTGTTTACATGTGTTGGTAGTAAGAGGACAAGGGGGAATGGTTTTAAACTAAGACAGGGGAGATTTAGGTTAGAAATTAGGAGAAAGTTTTTTACTCAGAGGGTGCTGAGGCACTGGAACAGGTTGCCCAGGGAGGTTGTGGATGCCCCATCCCTGGAGGCATTCAAGGCCAGGCTGGATGTGGCTCTGGGCAGCCTGCTCTAGTGGTTGGCAACCCTGCCCAAAGCTGGGGGGGGGTGAAACTAGATGATCTTTGAAGTCCTTTTCAACCCAGGCCATTCTATGATTCTGTGATTCTATACCGCAGCAGATACAGGAGATTACCATGACTCTCTGCTGTGTGGCACAGCTGGAAGAGCAAGGTGAGAGATACACACCTCAGACAGATGAGCTGTATGCTGCACATGCAAGAGTGGTATCACGTGGAGGCTACAAAATGTAGAATTATTTAATACCTGAAGAAAGGGGTTCAGAAGGAAGTGTCTTGTGGTATACCTATAGCATGCCTCTGTAGCAGGGAAATAAAATGAACCCTCTTGACTCTTGTATGCTAATTTATCCTCCATTTAAAAGTGTTTGGCCAAAATCTACTTTCCACTGTTACCATTTGCCTCCATAGTTTTCAGTTAGAATGGCGATCATTCTCTCCACAGATCCCAGGATAGCCCGGTGAATGATAACCGGTCTTGTCTTGTCATTACCATCATGGCTGTGAATAAAGTTAGTTACACATATAAGTGTTGGAAAAATTAAATTATACAGCAGTTAAGATCCCCAGCCTCTGCACTTACCTGACAAAGGTAAGGTTAAATCTGACTGGCAGCTGGAAGTCTAGCTGGATTGTAGCACATTGGTGGTAGCGGCCGATGGCATCTTTAATCTGAATGTCAATCTTAGGAAACAAAAGATTGAAACTTTGTAAGAGTTTATGATACAAGCATGTCACTCTGAAAGCAAACTCTCTGTTTTAAGACAGAAGCTTTTACTCATATAGTAGAGGATCTATGTATGTTTTTTGACAACATACTTTCACTTCAGCCTATGTTTTAAAATGATTTGCAGGTTCTGATGCAAACAGCATTAGAACTAAAAACAAGGTAAGCAGGTGGAGAGACATTACTTCACGGTGGACTATATTGAATACCTCAATATTTTCTGTGAGTTTGCTTTGTTTTTCATGGGACTTTCATGAGTCTTTTAACTGAGTAAATTCAGCAGTACGTCAAGGGAGGGTGTGCAGTTGTGGGTGTTGGCTCAGAACTCAGCAATTATCACCAAAAATCCTGGACACAGGATACACACCCTGTTGTTAGGTAGTCCACTTACCAACAAGGATCTTAGTGACAATTGGTCTGCATGTGAACATCTACAGTAAAGACTGTTCTATCTATTGCACCTTATACTTTAATCCTGGATACACTAATGATAGAAGTTAGACAAGTAGACAGCTAGAAAACAGTTAATTTATAGTATTTGAACCTTACTTATTTAGTGAGTTGCCCTCTTTTTCATCATTTTACTGGTCTGGCTATATGTTGGGGCTGTTTACCTTATTTTAACTTACGTACCAAATGAACAGATCACTGTTTTACTCACAGAAGCAATAAGTGTCTTTCAAAAGTAATTTAGCTAAATAACTCATCAAAAATTTTGCATTCAGAAGCCAGTTTATCATAGTTCAGCTACTCACCAAAGAGTTTCTATCCAAATAAGTCATTACCAATCATCTTTAATTCCAAATCATCCACTTAGAGAGTAGGAAAAAAAATATTCCAAGTTGGTTTAAAGGTTCCCTGGATATAGAGCTTCACTTAACAATGCAACTTTAACCAGTTTCCATTAAAATCATTGCAAAAAGCTACATATTTGCTCACTTTACTTTAGCTAGTGTATTAGGAGCAAATGTAGGGCTCACAAAGTGTCCTTGTGGATATTTGCCTCCTTTCAAATGAACTGAGGAAGTTACTAAATCTTGTTTGCATTTCAAGTTATGATTAGCTGTTACAACACATTCCACCTACAACCTATAAAGTGAAATTGATTCAATTAGCATACAGAGAAAAAAAAACAGAACTAGTTTACTAGACTGATTATAAAGCTAAATAAAAGTTACATCTATTGGGGAAATATTTACAAGCAACTTTGTAAGGTTCTGTGTCCTTATGCTCAAATATATCAAAATTTCTGGAAAGTTCTACTTAATCTGTGCAAACAGGAAGCAGAGCAAAGCAAAGAGCTTCCTGAGGAGGAAGCTCTTAAAGAGATGCAAAACCAGTGCAAGGGTCTTTATTAATAACAAAACTCACTAGCAAAACTCAGCACAGCTACAGCTACAAAACCATGCCAACAAATGAAAGATTTTTTTTTCCAGAAATCTGTTTAATAAACAATGTTAAGGTTATTATTGTTTTTCTCTTTTTTTTTTTTTTTTTTTTTTTGTAAATATGAAGACAGGGTTAGGATTTCCTTTTTGCTTGCTTTCTACAAGATTATTGCATTAGGATTCACTGATCACCAAAAGGATTACTTGTAATGCAGCAATTGCTTTGGTTATACTAATCCAACACTGCCACCTCCTGTTTACATCTCCCACTAAGCTACTCAGCTCTGCTTAAGCAGCAAATAGTTTGTGTGTAAACTGGGTTTGATTAATTAAACGAGTATTAAAGCTACGTAAAAAAAATAAAAATCACAGAATACTTTCCCTCTGTCAAGTAAGTCAAGAGTTTATGTAGCTGGGAAAACAGACAATTCTAGCCAAACAGCACCATAAAATATTAAATAACTATATAAAACAAAACAAACACAAAAACAAACAACAACAAAAACTTTCCCTTCCTACTCAACAAGTCCAAGTGCAGGGTGCTGTACCTGGGTCAGGGCAATTCCAGACACGAGCACAGACTGGGAGAAGAACCCACTGAGAGCAGCCCTGCAGAGAAGGACTCGGGGGTTCTGGTGGATGAAAGGCTCAGCATGAGCCAGCAGTGTGTGCCTGCAGCCCAGAAGGCCAACTGCGTCCTGGGCTGCACCAGCAGAGGTGTGGGCAGCAGGTGGAGGGAGGGGATGCTCTGCTCTGCCCTCTGCTCTGCCCTTGTGAGGCCCCACCTGCAGTGCTGCGTCCAGGGCTGGGGCCCCCAGCACAAGAAGGATGTGGGGCTGTTAGAGCGGGTCCAGGGGAGGGCCACAAAGATGCTCAGAGGGCTGGAGCAATTCTCCAGTGAAGACAGGCTGAGAGAGAGAAGAGAAGGCTCCAGGAAGACCTCACTGAGACATTTCAGTACTTAAAGGGGTCTTATAAGAAGGATGAAGAGAGATTCTTTACTCAGATGGATAATGATAGATCAAGGGGGTACGGCTTTAAACTAAAAGAGGGTAGGTATAGGTAAGATGTGAGGAGGAAATTCTTCACTGTAAGGGTGGTGAGGCCCTGGCACAGGCTGCCCAGAGAAGCTGTGGATGCCCCATCCCTGGAGTTGTTCAAGGCCAGGCTGGATGGGGCTTTGGACAACCTGATCTGGTGGGAGGTGTCCCTGCCCATGGCAGGGGGTTGGAACTAGATTTAAGGCCCCATCCAACCCGAGCCATTCTATGATTCTATGATCCAAGCCTTGCACTTGTAAAGCCAACAATCTCAGTTTGTACCAATTTCTCACTTTAAGAATCAGTTTTGTTCTGTATCCTCCAGCCAAAACTAAATAGCACCAATGCTTTAAAAAGACATACTGACACTGAAAAATTTAGCTACTGCATTACATTGGAAGGGAATGTACAGAATAAGTAGAAAATAAAAGCTGTCTTTACCAAGAAGATCATGAACAAAACCCAAGAGCACCACCATAGTATTTTCTTCCCCTTTCTCATAATAAGATATAAAAAAAAATGTGTTAACAGCACTGTGTCCATCTGTATTTATATAATTAACTGAAAGCAGAATTCCTTTTTCTTGGTCAGGTATTTATGAAGTTGCCTGGCAAACACTCTGCACAAATAGATGCCTAACACTCGTCTTTCTGGAGATATCTGCTGTTAGAATGATTTTATGAAGACAAAGACTTCCATGTTTTCCTGCTCCTCTGACGTACTGAGAAGAACAGTATTTGCATGCTACCCCCACCACTAAGATTGCAGTGGCACGAATGGAAAGCAAGGAATTGTATAAGCTTTTGTCTACCTCATTGTCCTGGTTTCAGCATCAACCAGGACACTCATCCAAACAGAATTAAAAGCTTCATCCAGCTAGAAGTCCATTGCAACATACTAACCTTAGGTCCATAGAAAGCTCCATCGCCAGGGTTCAACTCCCACTTCTCACCAAAGTCATTCAGGCTGTTTTCCAGTTGCTAGAGTTAAAGGACATATACACTTAAGTGTTTCTCATTTGTTTCCATGTTACAGCATCAGGTCAGCCTGCTGCTACAGACATCTAACACTACCAGACTTAAAGTATTTCCCCATAACTATTGCAACACATTCCTATCCACCTCATTACTTTTCTGAAAAAAGGTGAGTTTTGGAAGAGTCCCAGCTAAAATAAATAAGTTTAAATAATTTACTCCAAACTTAAACAAAGCTGATGTATATATTTTGGTAGAGGTCAAACATGCAGCATTAGCTAAGATGCAAGAACTTTTTATGATAGATTCAAAGTTTGTAAATCTTGAGAGAGAATCCATCCCTTGTACATATAGTGTCTGTTCTTGCCCTGTCTTCTGCTAACCTCTGAATCTGCAAGGGCTAACACTTTAATCGTGAAAACAGCCAGTTTTTTGGAAGACTGTTCAGTCTTATTATATATACCGGGGCTGCCAGAATTGGTTCTCTTCATCTTCCCTCTCCCCTCCCCCCCCTTCAAATTTTCAATCAATTGAAAAAAAAGGAGACATAATTTGATTGTGACATGGAGATCACTTTTGCATGGAAAATAATGATAGGCATGTAGTGAATAAGAAAGCTACTGCTAGTACTCAGATGGAATTGAAGGGTGTTATTAAGTTACATTTCTCAGGTAACAGGCTGCAACTGTTACCTCCCAGAAGGCAGTATGTCCTTACAGGACTTCCAGCTGCAACCTCGTTTTCATATCGAAAATTAATAAAATTATTTACCTTTTCAGCTTCATTCCACACTTTGATATCTCCCAGGTACTTTTCAGGACGAGTGGAGAGATTCAGTTTAAAGGAAAATCCAAAGACATCATACACAGAACGCAAGAACTGCAGACAGCTCTTTATCTCCTCTTCAATCTTCATAAGAACGGAAATAAAGTCTCAACTATAGAAAATTCAACTATTCTGATTTTATTACCCAATTTCATTTAACAGCAACCCATACCTGCTCCATAGCACAGAATATGTGAGCATCGTCCTGCTGGAACCGACGTACTCGAGTGAGTCCTGTGAGAGCTCCTGACAGTTCATTGCGATGCAGAACACCAAAATCTGCCAACCGTAATGGCAGCTCACGCCATGATCTTGGACGATGATCAAACATAAGGCTGAAGGAAAAAGTTTATTACTTGAATAACAGGCATTACTAAATGCCCATGATGTCAGTGATGTAACCTGAACACAGTCATTTACAACTATTTTTTTCAGTGAAAAAAAACAAAACCACAAAACCCAGGTACTCTGTTATAGCTGATATGCTTCCCCCACTTCACACAAAGAAGGTAACAGCTCCTGAACTGAGCATTAAAACCTGAATGACTAAATTGCAGCAAAATTGACAATGCTCTGGTAGCTGGTTTAGCTATCCAGAGTTCTTAGCACCAAGGTAAGCTTCAGTTCTAAAACACAACCACTGTAATAATGGAAAAATGACATTTCTCAGGGTCTCAATAGAGAGAGCTCATAGGCACCAAGACTCATAACTACAACGCTCCTGAAAACGTCAAATATGAGTGCCTTAAGATGGCTATCTGTACAATTAAGCAGAAAAGGAAAACTGTGTTGTGTTTTTTTTTTTTTTTTAATCAATCTTTGATAAATTGTATTTGCTGCTATGTGTATTTACCAGTGTCCTGGACAGTTCATAGGCTTCAGAGCAAAGATTTCTTTCTCTACTTCAAAGGAAAACATGTTGTCGCTGTAATGCTGCCAGTGCCCTGAAGTCGTCCATAGTTTGCTGTTGAAAATATTTGGAGTGACAACCTCCTGGAATCCACGTTTTCGATACTCACTCTAAAACAGACCCAGTACATAAAATAATTAATAAGCAAACAAAAGTAATGGTATGCAGCCCTTGATCTGCAGCCATAAAAACATGGAAGTGCTGCCTTATTGAAGTCCGTGACTCAAGAAAATAAATAAAGAAAAACAAGATGGAGATTGCAGGATACCTTCCTTCCACCAGCACCACCCTTCCCCCAAACAACTCTGAGCAAGAAGAACAAGTTCCCTCCCAGCAAGCAAAGCAGCAGTCTCTCATTAATCAATGACACTTGGTAGTACATCTCAGCGCAAACATAAAGTAACAAGACACAGATTTTTATGTATTGCAACAGGTAGATCAGGATTTTTTTTTTCATTTTTATAACAAATAACTCTACAAGGTCAAGTTAGATACATTTATCAAATCAAACCAACATGGATTTGTGGAACGACTGTACTGTGAGTTTAGCTGTACTTTTAGTTGTCAAAGAATCCATACTACAGATTATCATTATCACTGCTTTAACTGCAGGTTAATAAACTTTTAATAAAAACATAACTCAGCAGAGATTGTTAAAAGACCAACTCTAAACAGGTTTCTTTAGTACCATGGCTTACAGAACTAGGATATTGAACAGCCCTTCAATTCAACTCAATTTATCCTATTACACTGTTGTATACTGTTACACATTTTTCTAAAGCAATTTCTTCTAAAGATTTCCAAAAGACATTACTTACCCGGATGAATTCAATTAATGTGTTATATATGTAAGCTCCTTTTGGCAGGAAAAAACAACTACCAGGGCTGAGTTCATGAAAGAAAAACAGTTCTTGGTCCTGCAGAAAAATAATATTTGGAAAAAAAATTAGTAGTTGTACAGCCATTTTTTTCACTGAATATTCACAAATTAATTGCTACTGACTGGGCATCACCAAAGTTAAAAAAAATAAATAAATAAAAAATCTTCATATTGAGAACAAGCTGTAGCAACCCAGGTAGGAATGAGCATTGCCTACAGACTGAAGTGGCATGTTTTGCATGCCAAAGCATTCAGGTAATGTACTGTTTAATCTGTGGACGAAGGATATTATGTTTAAAGAGAGAAATCTCTAAAGATAAGTTGCTTACTTTAGGACTTTTGATGCTCTTCGACGGAAAAGCAGCTGGCTTTGAAACTTGACTGAAAATACTGACATGTCACATCTTGGTTGTGGCAGTCAAGTGCTGTCTTTGAGATGCTTCTAGTTATGAGGTCATGTATACAGTGTGTTTGTGAAATACATTACCAGACAGACTGTCTCACCCGCCCAATTTTTCTGTGATCTCTGCTTTTAGCCTCCTCCTGGAACTTCTCCCACTCCTTCAGCATTTTTGCATCTGGGAATGAAATTCCATAAATGCGCTGGAGTGATTCCATATCAGCCTTGCCTTCCCAATAGGTAGAGGAATTCTGCATGCAAAAAAATAAATGAAATGATGAATAAAAGGAGTAGCCTCCACATTTTACTACTACCGCCTGTTGTGAAAAGGCATGCAATCATTAACAAACCTCTATACATAACGTAGAGTAACTATGGCACAAGGAGAGTTTTAATCATAAATACATAGCACTGATGAGAAAAGCACACAAAGAAGAGACAAATAGAATATGTAAAAATGTTTTTGAGCTCTACTTAGGTCTTTTTTTCTTTTATAGCCCACTGTCTCTCTCTGTAGCCATCTATTCCAAATGAACTTTTCACCCTTGGCTGTAACCACCAGCTGAGCAAAAACTAAAAACTCTAGCTGATACAGTTTAACCAAGAATTAAGCCAGACTCATTTTCTGATCTGTGCTAGAAGTGCACGCCCTGGCCACCTAGTTGGTCTTCGCACCACATGAACATCATTCTTGTAGCACACAACCCTTCACTAATTGGTTAAATTGAATTTGTGGCCAGGCTATCCACTTTGCATTACATTCTTGGGTAATGTGCTGTCATATTGCCCAAAGACAGCAACATGCTTTCAAACGAACACATTTTTCTAAGGTAGTTTCGGCCCTTACCTTATGAATTTTTATGGTCTTTATCTTGCCAGTATGTCTGACATGAGGCCCTCTGCATAGATCTATCAAGGGGCCACACCTAAGAACAGGAAAACATTCATTTAGTATATTTCCTCCTAGCAAGTTTTATCCAGTAATATTATTATGCATGTATAATCACCTGTATACTGTTGTGGTTGGAGTATTGACCTTCTCATTCAGGATGCGACACTTAAATTTGTTATACTAAGAAAAAAAAACAAACACCATACATATTTGTTAACTCCTTGTTAAGCAGTAAGGCTGACAAGCAGTTTAAACTATTTGCAAACCTGATGCTATACTACATCACAAGAGGATTATGCAAGATAGCTGTATAGTATTGGTGCTCCAGTCAAGAAGAGTAGCAGGCTGCCCAGAGAGCAGCTTGTTCAGTCTCCATACTTACAAGTTTTAAACCTCCAAGTCCATTTGGAACCCAAATGGACAAAGCCCCAGGAAACCTGGTCGACACTGCCCTGTGCATGAGATTGAACTGAAGACCTGCTGAGGCCTTTTCCAACCTGAATAATACTATGAGTCTCCTGATGTTTTAGTAGTGAAAACTGAGTATCTCTGAATGCCAGAGAATTATTTACAGCTAGGTACAAAAGAGAAAGATCAGCTTTTATTGTTGCTTGGAGCTTCCCAGAAGTCTTTATTCTTAAAAAAAAAAATAAAAATGTTGTATGAAGCTTACTGAGAGCATCACAAATGCAGCTGTAGCATCACCATGGCATTTTACTACAGCCAATATAAAACAGGCACATAACAGCACATGATCTGAATATAACTGCAAATTTACATCCATGTGAAATAAACGAGGAATGTGGATTCAAAAATATCACCAAGGTCACCCAGCAGAAGACCTACAATTCTTACAGTTGCAGAAAAACCTAATGCGTGTTCCTGAAAACTTAAATGATGCATTTGCTCATTTTTTTTTGGTTAAATATCACATATGAGTCTGTAGGAACACAACATCTCTAAAAATTAATTTGACAGACCTTCTACCACTAATAGAACACTTGGCTAACTGTGTGATGATAGTAACAATATTATAAAACAGCCTACCTTGAACATTTCAAGTAGTGTTTCCTTCTTAACTTCCAGTCTTTCAAAGGCTTGTTTTTCCTTCATGATCTTTTTGCATAACGTTTCCAAAGCAGAGAAATCATTACTTGATACACCCCTAAAATAAACACATGCAGAAGAACAAATCATTCTCACTTTCACTTGCAATTTCTGACCTGGTTGCATTGTACTGGTTTGTGGCTGGGACACACTGCAAAGAACAAACTCATCTTCAGCAGTGCAGATGACTTTGTTCCGGGAATAAGAAAATAACAGAAACCTTGCTCTGACTGCCATATCCCTACTCCTGAAAAAGAAAAAGAATATAAAACCTACCCTTCCTCAAGGAACATGTCGTAATAAAATCCATTTTCTATCGGTGGACCATAGCACAAACATCCACCGTAGATTCGCTCCATAGCTTCACCCATTATGTGAGCACTTGAGTGCCAGTATACCTATTGGAAGTGAAAAAGAGGGGTCAAGTATGAATATGCACGATGCAATTCTGAGTGGTTTAATTAAAAACTTTTTTTGAATGCTTGCTTTTAAGGGTACTTGATGCAGATCCCACATTAGAGCAGTCATCAGAAAAGCCCCAAAACACTCCCATCCTAAGCATCAACACTTCCAAAGAATAACACTGGAATATTGTTTTCTGCCTGGTAGCAAGTAATTCTTAGTTTCAGCCACTGTTGAAATGATTAAATTTTGCCCAGAAGTCAGGAAACTAACCCAACAACTTTTCTTCTTTACTGTTAACTTCAATTGATCAGCTCTGCTGATGTACAGCATAAAGGTGACAAGGTGCACTTTCAACATAAGGCTGTGGTCCTGCAAAGACTTTATGCATGGCAAGTCCTGCACTGATACAGAACAGTTCATAAAGTTAAAAACTGTGCTACATCTTGTAGTGCACTTGACGTTCTGATGAAATGAAACAAAATCTGCAAGGCTTCAGTCTGCTTTTATTTGCACGGATCAGAAGACATAAATATCACAAAAGCCATCATTTAGTCAGGATGAAAACCATAAGTTTGAATGCAAGACATCTGTGACGAGTTTGCAGCTTCTTGTACCAAATAACTTTTTCTAAAGACAGAATTAAAAAATTTGGCTAGATAATGGCTATCTACATTTAGCTGCATGAAGAGCCAAAATAAAGTATGTACTTCTGTATGTAAAACGAATAAGAGCAGCTTACTCAGCTCTTTTATGTCTGTAGACAGTACTTCTGTACTCAGCATTGCTTTTGCTGTCAAGCTAAAGAGGTCAGCTCAAAGGACCTACTTTATGTTAACATGAAGGTTGAAAATATAACAGACTTGGCATAAACTACAGCAAGTGCGAGCAGAATTGTCAACTAATACAAAGCAGAATGTACAGTATCTGCAGTATCAGCTGTGTATTTATCTACACAGCAAACCTTTTCTCTCCTCCTCCTCCTCCTTTGAGCACAGTAAAGATGCTAATAACTACTGGAGGCTGGGTTTAGTGAAAATCTAAAAGCAAACAATTTTAGTTAGACGATACTCACTGCTTGAGCCTCTTCATCTTCAAACTTGAGCAGCTCCAGGGTACAGTCCTCCTCCAAAGGACGGTCTAGATCCCAAACCATCTTGTTCACTTTAGCAATAACAGTGTTGTCAGCTAAGCCTTGACTAGAGAATAAATACATGGTATGTAATTATTTCAAATCAGAAGGTAGAAACAAGCCAGGTTTGCCCTCCATGTTGAGTAAGATTTTCATGAGTGCTCAGAGTGGTATAAATGCTGTAAACAAATTCCAAATGGAAGAGCAGTTTAGCCAGTCCTGAACATTTATGAAAATCCTATTCACATCTCTTCAGAGATGTAGGAGGAATTCTGCATTGTATACTAGACATCCATGCACTCATCAACGTATTTAAGTTAGAGGCAAAGTCCTAACCTGACTTCAAAATCCTACTGCAATAAAAAACAGAACATCTCTTTTAAAAATTATCAGATACCATTTCTAACGTAGTGACTTCACAGTTTTATCTCAAGTAGGCAAAAAAAATTCCTCGAGCCCAAAATCACAAAAGCAGAGAGGGTTCCAATAACATAACACGAAAAAATAATCAAAAAAAAGGTATTGCACCTCTAGGAATCACCCAGCTTTCATAATTTTGACTGTTAGGGTGGTCAGTATGCATTGTTCAAATCCTCCCCAAAGCACACTTGAGTCCTCCAAAGCTGTGCCATGCTCTTTTTGCCAGGTATTTCCCATGCAAGTAAAATTGCAGTTAAGCAAAACACTCTCATAATGTTACTGCACTCTAAAAATCAAGTGAAACATCACCCAAATCATCTTCCTTCCCCAGACGCATGCAAACTAATTCTGCATGTGCTAACATTAATGATCACAGGCATGACTTGCAGATGTAGATCTGTATAAAAATTAGTAAGTGTATCACAGAATAGAATCATACCTAATTCCACAAGCAATTTGATAAGGAGTTGTCTTCCAGGACTCAGCATCAACCTGCTTGCCATCAGGTAATGTAACTTTAATGGGTTTACTGTCATTAGCAGCTCTTTCTGCAAGGAGTGCATCATGTTCAGCTTTAAGTTTATTGTACATCTCTAAACGCTCATTGATAAATGCAGGCCAGGGATTTAGCTACATATCAAGAATAAAGAGAAAGAAAAATGCAATAGATTATTAGAGTACTCTAATATCACATTATGTCAAGAATATAAACAGAATGGATGTACTTTTCACAAGGAGCTATGTGACTATATCTATAGTTATATGTGTGCTATATCTAACAAGCAATCATTATCAGTAACTAATAACTATATAAGACTTCAGCTTAATAATTAGCACTTTGAAATGCACCGCTGTACAACTGTTTAATTAACTATAGATATGTTAACAAGCTACTACATAGTTTATTAAACCAGTGTTTAAATTGATTTATTAAACACTGGTTTAATAAACTACACAAGGACAAAAAAAAATCTGAAAAGAATGTAGAAGTTCACCATTAAAGTAGATTATTATTATGTGAGAAAACTCATGGAACACCTCTAGTCCAAGCCACCTGGAGAGGAAGTGACTCTGGTCTACGTGTCACATAAAAGATGTCAGGCTGTCAGCTTGCACATACCCCAGGTCGTACAGCTACAAGGCCAGCTCAGCTTAGTGCTGGCTAGCAGCTGGCCCTCATCGTTCACAGTCAGAGGGATGCATTTACTCATACCAACCCAAAACACGGAAGAGAGCACATCTTTTGAAGGCTTTAATCGCTGCTGAGATCTGCTGCCCACCTCCTGGTGCAAGTGGGGGGGCACAGCGAACAGCATCAGGAAGCAGCAACTGTGGAAATCTCAGCTGCTCCCCCATTACACTGATATAACTTGCTGTCAAAGGCAACAAAGCAACTTCAAGGCAAACTTTGCTTTAGTACGAAATAGTGGGGAAAGGCCTCACTGAAAGGATGGATAAAATAAGTCACAGGGATGCACCGCAGCAAGGCCAGCAGCACACAAAACCACGGGACTGCGTCTCTCAACACCCCACGACCCCAGGGCTGCTCACCTCCGTGCGCCCTTCATCGCCGGCCCCTTCCTTCGTTTTCTTCTTCCCGCAGTCTGCCTTTTTTTCACCCCCAGCATTCACCTAGGGAAGGCAAACACCGTTTCCTCACATGCCAGCAGCCGCTGCGAGCCGCCCCAACCCCACGCACCGAGGGGCACCCACTCCGCCGGCCTCTTTTATTGAACATCGTGCCAACCCCACCGCCTTTCCCCGGAGCTGGGGGGACAACACCGGGTCCACTTGATGGAAAAATTTCTTGGGGACAGCCCCGGCTTCCCCGCCAGCACCCGTCCTCCCTCCGGAGCGGCCGCCCCTCCCCAGACCTGCCGCGGGGACTGCCCGCCTCAGCGCAGTCCCCGGGAGCAGTGAGGGGGAGCCGGGGGAAGCCGGGGCAGGCGGACCCCGGTGCCCCCCTCGCCCCCAGCACGCTGCCGGGCCCACCTGGCCGTCAGCCCCCGCCATTGCCACCCGCCGAGCCAAGCCGGCACCGAGAGAGAGAGGGAGGAGCGGGAAGAGAAGGGAAGGACCCCGCGCAGGCGCCTCCCGGCACCGAAGCTGATGCAACCGGAGGCGGCTCCATAGAGCCGAGCCAATGGGGCCGGTGGGCAGCACCGGGCAGGGCTGAGACCGGCTGAACAGAGCCGAGCCGGGCCGAAGAAGGACGGGGACGCTGGGGCGTGCGGGCGGCGGGAGGGGGCCGTGGGGTGGCGGCTGGCTGGGGGTGCCCGCAGCTCAAAATGGCGGAGCTCCTGTCAGCAGCCCTCAGGGCGGGAAGCGGGGTCGGTGTCTCCGCGTTCCTGCTGCCCTCTCGCCGGCAGCCTCCCCCTCCAGCAGGGCGGCAGGACCGGGGAGGGAAGCACCCGATACACCTCCGGGGCTCCCCCAGCTGGGTGCTTTGGGGCTGACCCTTCTATCTGATCCCCAAAGCCGGAGAGAGTCACTCAAGGATGGATTAACAAATTATTCGGAGTGCTATTTGCAACGGAGACCAACAAAATCTAATTGAGCAATGTCCAATTTCCCACTAAAAAAAAAAAAAAGTGGAAGAGATTCTGAAGAAATTCAGTCATAACCTGGGCAGGAAGGTGCTGAATTGCTGAATGGAGGGTCAGACATGGACCGCAGGAGTCTGCTTCACTTAGCTCTGTCCTGAGGGCACTGACTTCTCTGAGAAACGGGCATAATATTCAGGCACAACTTTTTGCTCTTGTAACCTTCCTCCCCTTCTTTCCCTGGTGTTGTTTTTATGTAAAAATAAATAGTATTTCCATTTATGCTCTCATGGCAGCCATGGGCTCCCAGAGCAGTCGTATGTCTGGTTAAACTCAGCCAGTAGCTAAGTGACCTGGTTTAGGAAAGGCATTTGTTACAAAACTCCACATTTTAAAGACATCCAGGTATAGACGACTCCTTATTTGGAAGGGGCCTTTGAAGAGTCGAGACCAGAGGTCAGGCATACAGCTGGGCTTGGACCTTTGCCATCGGCAGGGTGCCTGACTCTACTGCCTCCTCGTGTACAAAGATGCTTGTAGTAGCAGCTTCCTCTTCATCTGCAACAATGCTTTGGGGTTTTCAAGTATTTCATTCAGTTAAAGTGTTCTTTGATGGATGTAAGAGCATCTCAGATTGTATGGCCTTAGGTGCTGTGAGAAAAAAGTTCAGAGAAGATAAGCAGTTTTGCATGGTTTTCTCATAGTGGTTATGTACGAGTGAGGGACGGTTGTGAGAACATGACCACATTACTCGATCACAAATGTAGGAGCCTAACAAGTAATGCAAATATTTTTTAAAATATTCAAAAGGGAAGGTTTAGTAAATATGAGTTTAAAGATGGAAACAGGTCTACAGAATAGACCTGAATAATTTGCTGTTTAAAAGTAAAACGTGCAGCATAAATACTGAGAGAAAAAAAATCTTAAACAGCTACAATTAATAATATATACAATGGTCTGTAGCAATACAGCGTTTAATAATACAGAGAAGATTTATTTTTAATACTAATTTTTAGATTTGCACTATCTTCTAAAACACTTTTTGTGGTGAAGAATTAGAACTGAATAAAAGAGAACACATTGCAAAACTTATAGGTAAATTATCTTATCCCTAAATGAACAAAAACCTGTACTGATACTGTTAAGGAGATGACAATAAAATGATTAAATATTTCAAAAGAGATTGGAAAAACTGTAGGAAAACTGTCCTTTTTTTTTCCAGAAGATGGCAGCAGCGAAACACGAAGCGCTGGAAAAAAAAATTACAGAGGATGCCCTGTTCACAACTCTCAGCTTTAGATAATGGGATTTATGGCATAGAACACAAAAACATGAATGAGTGTTTCCCTGGCTTTGCTCTTAAACAGAATAATCAAAGATGTTTGATTAGACTCAAGTGGATTCCAAGTCACTATAAATTAATTTCAGTGTGTTTCAGTGATTATCAACAGGTGAATGTCTGGATGTCTCTGCTTAGTTTGAAATTTGTTGGAAGAAATTGTTGGAGAGTTTGACTGGAATCATGTTATTTGGTTTATATTTTGTTTAGGAAAACTAAAAATAGCAGCCAATCAAGATAGAAACGAAGCATGAGAAGAGTGAAAGAGAATGAGAAACAAGTGAAAAGGTAAATGAAAATACAAGGAACAGAGGAAAGTGAAAGGGGTGCTTTTTGTAATAATATTTTACAGTCTGTAACATATGTACACCATCTACTTGCACTATCTTTTTAAAGATACCAATCTAATTTACGATACAGCACTGGCTTTTCTCTAAAGAAAAGTGTCTAGTTTTGTTTGTATTTGGTATACATTAAAGCAGTTCTATTCACTGTAGAGTTTTTCCTAACTTTGTATACTCCTAACTAATCTAAAAATCAAACATTATGAAAGCCACCCATTTACATCCAGGGTTTAAAATACATTATTAGAATCAAAGTCTAGCAGACTGCCAGAAGCCTACATCGAGGCAAGAGCTATCAGCCCTCATTAAAAAATAATGCAAACATGGGAATCTCAGTGTTGAGAATCAAAATCTTTTTGTGCAGTTTTCTGCTGTATTAATTTCACCTGGGCTGATTTAACAAAGCAGTAGACTTCTCGGAAGTCTAGTAGAGTGAGCATAGAAATGTGGATTCAGAAAGTTAATACTTGAAGTTAAAGGAAAATTTCAGAAAACTGTCATTAAATGTAGAATACCTGTGAAAATAATTGCAGTTCTGATTCAAATTGGCACATTCTAGGAAAACTGAATCAAAGCCTTTGCCTTTTGATATTTATTCAATTTTCATGGCTTTGTTTTAAAAAGAAAATAGGTATATTTTTAGGAGGATAAGAAAAAGACTGGTCTTTCATGCAATGGAGGGACACAGTTTTAACTTTGTCTCTATATCTAGGACAGCTTAATATACAACCACTGCAGTACATAGTCTAGTAGTCTTTATGGTGCCACAGGGTTTGCCTAAGTCTACTAAGCATTCTTCTACTTCTTCCAGAAGAGATGCTTCTTTGTGCTTCCCAGGGAGAAAATCCTTTCTGATAAGAGAAACCCCCACGCTGACCATTTGTAGACTGGAAGCATAGTCTATACAGTGACAGCTTGTCCCACCTGTGTCCCGGAATGCAGGTCCTCTTCAATTTTCCTGCTTGCCACTCTTTCTTCATACCTGCAGCTGGGGGGATAATGCTTTTAAATTACTCAGTACTGAAGGGAGATACAGATTCAGTTTGTTCTCTACCACCAGTTTTTTTTGTTTTTTGTTTGTTTGTTTGTTTGTTTGTTTTGTTTTTTAATAAAACACAGTAAAGTTGTATTTGGCCAAACAGAGACAGCATCCAGTTTCATAGTTACAGATACTAGGATCATATGTTAAAAACTTTAGGTGAAACTTAAAACCAGGGTTCACTCCTAAGATTACTTGGGCCTTTTAAACATGTGAGATGCCGGGTGATTTTTTTTTCTTTTTCTCTAATAAAAACTAGATTTGACCTTTTGCTTCTTTGTAACAAGCATACCAGTCATAACTCATGTCTCATGTTTCCCTTGTATCTCAGATTTAACTGAGATTTAACCGTACTTCAAATTTCACTTCACTTGGCTGAAGTTTTAGCATATATACAGTTGTCAACAATATTTTATCTCCCAGCATGAAAAGTAGTAGGTGTGCATTCAGTCAAACTCAGATCTTTCCTATTTTCTTTTCACAGAAATTGTGCATTTCATACTGTTAACCCAAATGACATATCCAGGATTAGGATACTTTTCCAAACGTTAACATTTACAATAAAATGTCACCTTCACAGTATCAGTAAAAAGATTTGCACTTTAAAATATTAAGGGAAAAAAAAAAAAGCAGTAAAACCATTTTTTGTTTTTCATTGAAAATTTTTTTTCACTACTGGTCTCAGAAAGAGATACACAGTCTACATTTGTATGGATTTGTGACTCACGCTCTGTTCTCCACTCTGAATCTTGTGAGTGGGCTGTGAGATGAAGATTCAGAGCTCCTGCCTTCCATTTCCTATTTTTTGGTGAAGGTAAGGCTTTGTCATTTAAACTAACAATTTAACTAGACTAAATCAGTTAAAAAGGCAAATAAGATGCTAGCATTGTTATACACTGAGGAAGAGGGATGATAAACTGTAAAAATTAAAATCACGTCTTTAACTATCTTTAATCACTACTTAAACTACTACAATGAACTGATGTAGAAAATCCAATTGGTATTTTTTTCCCCATATTTCTGGCTCTTGGACACATCCTTGGTTTTTGTAGCTAATTTTAAGTAACTTTTACCATAACTGAGAATCACCAAGTTATTCTACTACCAAAAACCTCTTTGGTCATATATGGAATTTTGCAGAAACTTATATGGTGATCTTTTTTGTCCGTAGCAAAAGATTTTGGAACATTATGTTTCATTTTAGTGTTCATTTCAGAATTTGAATTCTGAAAGAGTGGTTTAATCAATTAATAATTAGTTATTTTAACATATATATATATAATTGTAGGAATGGAATTCCAAATTCTGAAGGGTTTCTGTTTCCCATAGATGATGCTGATATTTTTTTTTCTAGAAAATAATATTTTCTATGCCTGTAACAGCAGACCATGGATATACTTCCATAATACCTGTACAATGAAAAGTTAAATTTAGTAGATTATGTCTACCATAAAAAACAATAAGCATGATCAGACATCCTTCCTGACACTCTTAACAGAATAAGTTGTGATTTGCATACCATGGACACCAAACTGTTCCTTTACCTACTGTATGAATCGCACAGAATTGTAGGGGTTGGAAGGGACCTCAAGAGATCATCGGGTCCAACCCCCCTGCCAAACCAGGTTCCCTAGAGCAGGCTGCCCAGGTAGGCGTCCAGACTGGCCTTGAATACCTCCAGAGAAGGAGACTCCACAACCTCCCCAGGCAGCCTGTTCCAGTGCTCCATCACCCTCACTGTGAAGAAGTTCTTTTGCATGTTGGTGCGGAACTTCCTGTGCTCTATCTTGTGGCCATTGCCCCTTGTCCTGTCCCCACAAACCACTGAAAGAAAGGTTGGCCAAACCCCTCTGGCTCCCACAGTTAAGATATTTGTAGACATTAATAAGATCCCCTCTCAGTCTTCTCCATGCTGAACAGACCCAGGTCCCTCAGCCTTTCCTCATAGGGAAGATGCTCCAGGCCCCGTATCATCTTTGTGGCCCTCCACTGGACTCTTTCCAGGAGAACCCTGTCTTTTTTGTACCGGGGAGCCCAGAACTGGGCACAGTACTCCAGGTGAGGCCTGACCAGGGCAGAGTAGAGGGGGAGGATCACCTCCCTTGACCTGCTGGCCACGCTCCTTTTAATGCACGCCACGATCCCATTGGCCTTCTTGGCCACCAGGGCACACTGCTGGCTCATGGCCAACCTGTTGTCCACCAGGACCCCCAGGTCCTTCTCCGCAGAGCTCCTCTCCAGCAGGTCGTCCCCCAGCCTGTACTGATACGTGCGGTTGTTCCTTCCCAGGTGCAGGACTCTACACTTGCTCTTATTAAACCTCATTTGGTTTCTTCCTGCCCATCTCTCAAGCCAGTCCAGGTCTCGCTGAATGGCAGCACAGCCTTCTGGCGTGTCAGCCACTCCTCCCAGCTTTGTGTCATCGGCGTACTTGCTGAGGGTAGACACTATTCCTTCATCAAGGTCGTCGATGAAGATGTTGAACAAGACCGGACCAAGCACCGACCCCTGGGGAACACTGCTAGTCACAGAAACTGAGCATGAGCAGTCATGAGCAGAGCCTCCGACAGCATGGCAGAGGCATGATGATGCAGCACATGGAGGAGTTTCATATATAACACAATTAGATGAAAGAAATGTGTTTCTAGAGTCATTCATTTGGTGCAATCCATAAACATCCATTTTCCAAACTCAGTTTCTTACCACAAGCAACCTCCATCATACTCCATAGCACTGGAAATGATCTCCAGCTACCAAAGAGCAAAGAATTCTTGCTTTAGCTTCTCCAGCACATGCTCTCTCAGAGGGTTTGGGGTGAAATGGCAGACAATGCAGGGAAAAGAGATGCTGAATTCTAAGTTTTTGTTTCCTTTCACCATATTTTTCATTGCAGTTATGACTTAATTTCACACATTTTCAGTATAATTTATTTTATTGGCAAAGTATGTCCTTGCTCTCTCTTTTTAGACATGACTCAAATATTCTGGTGATCTTCTCATGATCATCACTTTTTAATGATGTTTCGTGGACACATTCCAATAACATTGGTTCAAAACACAAGAAAGCTGAAGCAAACAATACCATATTCATTGTGATTTTTGTCAAACCGCTTGTGATGAGTTATATAAAGGCTTATTTTTTGTGTCTTTTTCAGTTGGAAGTATTTAGAATCTTACTTAAAATAATACTGAACTGAAAAAATATTTCAAGCTTTTATAACTACAGGGATAGAGGGTAGAGCACTCTTCTTTGTGGTAGCTGCCAGAACTTGGATTCTTGAAGGACTCTGCTGTTAGATATTTATATAGGGAAAAAGATATTCTGAGGGGAGATAAAAAGTTTGATTTATTCGCAGTTTACCTGGAAGAATGAGGAGGGATGTCTTGGCAATAGTACAGAACAGAAAAAAAACACCTGATCACTATCTTTAAAACATCTGTTCCATATGGAAGGACCATAACATCTCTTTTTGATCTTCTCTTTCCTAGACTAAGCAAACTTAACTTTTGAACCTGTCTTGGGGACATGCTTCCAGACTCTTGTTCTTCCCTTCTGAACTCTCCAGTTTATCTGCTTTTCTCTCAAAACATAATGCTCAAATCAAACATAGTGCTCCAACGGAGCAGAGAGGGCTATTACTCATGCCTGACATAAAGCACTTCTGCTAATGTAACAGCATCATGTTGCTCACTCGCCTTTAGTTTGTGGCTTGTTAGGATGACCAAAATATTTTCTGCAGAGCTATTCTGTACAGTATTCTGCTTTTCTCTGCTTTTTATAGCTTCCTGTATGCCAAAGCACTACACATTATTAAACTGATTGACTTCCAACTACCTCTTGTGTTCATTATGACGTTGAAACTGTCCCCATGATCTCCTTGTCTCTAAATCGGAGAGACATGGACTTGACAGATGGACCACTCAGGGGTCCTGGAGTCCTGCACCCAGCTCTGGGGCTCCCAATAAAGAAGGACATTGACTTCTTGGGACGAGTCCAGAGGAAGGCCACAAAGGTGACCAAAGGGCTAGAGCACCTCTCCTATGGAGACAGGCTGAAGGAGTTAGGGCTGTTCAGCCTGGAGAAGAAAAGGCTCTGGGGACACCTTGTATTGGCCTTCCAGTGCCTAAAGGGGGGCTGCAGGAAAGCTGGGGAGGGAGTCTTTGTCAGGGGCAGGAGTGATAGGAAAAGGGGGAATGGCTTTAAAATAAAAGAGGGTAGGTTTAGATTAGATGTAAGGAAGAAATTCTTTACTATGAGGGTGGTGAGGCCCTGGCACAGGCTGCCCAGAGAAGCTGTGGCTGCCCCATCCCGGGCAGTGCTCAAGGCCAGGCTGGATGGGGCTTTGGGCAGCCTGGGCTGGTGGGAGGAGTCCCTGCCCATGGCAGGGGGGTTGGAACTGGGTGATCTTTGAGGTCCCTTCCAGTCGAAACTATTCTATGATTCTTTGATTCTGTGATCATTTTCAAATTTTGAAAGTACTTATCATCCCTCTTCATCTTGGCATGTTCATAGATTTTTGACATGTACCCTTTCCTTCCTCATACAACCCAGTGACTTTTTGGATTAGAACCAAACACAGGATGGAGCCTACTTGAAAGGTTCTCCCAGTTTAACACAGACTGACTGGGAGCTGCTCTCTAAGTGCATTGTTTTCAAACTTTGACACCCGTTTCATCTAATTACACAAGCATTTGGTAAGCTAATCCAGACTATATTATTGCAGACGTTTTGTTGACAAACTGTAACCGTAAGTACACTTGTGATAGCACTCATGTCTCTCTGGTGTCTCCCCATTTGCTTGTCACAATTCTTGCCCTGTCTCCAAGTGATTCTCCCATACTCAAAGCTGCACCAGGGAAGCACTACCTTGTTCATTGCATGTGGCACATACTTATGCAGTCTGTGCTGCTAGGCTCTGTACTTAAAACTTTCATTTCATAGAAGTACTAAGGTCAATTACCCCTTTAAACAACGGTACTGTTTCATGTTGGCACCTAGGGTAAACCACTGGCGAATGAAAGATGGTAAAAAGAGATATTGTCTACATAAAAGTTTATGTTACTTTCTAGGTCACCCAAGCCCCATATGCCTTCTTGGGTGCAGCTGCCTTAGAATAAGGAATTTGTTACTAACACTTACCTGGAGCTGTTTTCTCCACTACACTGGAAATTATCAACCCCTCCAGTCTCCTGGCATTTCTTCATATGAAGCCACTCCCTAGCCTGGTTCTGTCAAATGACCTACTTTATCAGAAACACCATTTCAAATCATATCAAACTGACACAATGGGGATAGGTAGCAATTATAGATGCAGTTGTTCCGGCATATCTGGTATCTGGCAGCAGGAACCAGACAGACAGCAAGATGCTAGAGGCCAGTACCCAAAGTCCGTCATTTCAGACGAACTGCTTCCAGAATGGATGTGACTTTGAGCTATTTTTTGCTTTTTTTTTTTTTTTCCTTTGATTCACAATAGTTCAGTTGATTTAAGAAGCATGGTTGTAAACAAAACCTAGAAAAATAGTACTTCATCTACAAATTATGTTTATTCCATGTTGTTTGCAGGGACAATCTGTAACATGTTGAAGCAAATTTGAAACTTGCCTTGTTAGAGATTTGGCTCTCCATGAGTTGAGTCTTCTTTATCATCCACTCAGTCTCTTCCACCTTCTGGAACCTGCCCCCTGTTCCTGACAATGCTGGGTGTTGCACAGCACTCCTTGCTGTAAAGAATGGCCAACACAGGCTTCTGGTTGTTTCTTGAGACAACACCAAATGGACTCCACCTTCAGCTTTGGTTCTACATATACTAATCTTTATCTTCAGCCTTGAGCTTAATAAAGATGATAATTCCTCCTATCTTTCTTACTCGCTTCAACTTCTGTAGCTGATCACAGCTGACCTATACAAAACTATGCAGTCTACCTCGTCTACCTCAAAAAAAAAAGAAAAAAAAAAAGCAGAGATTATTTGGGTTTCTGACTGTGCTTATTCTTTGCTTAGACACCTTTTCTACAGTCATGAGAACTGCAGTGTCTTAGATGGATACCAAGGATTGAAACCCTTTTTCTCTGTCTTCTGTCACATATGATGGATTTTTGGTCTATATGAAGTCTCAAAGAATTCTTTGAACATAACATTTGTTGTGGTTACTCAGTAAAGCACACATTTTTGGAGTATTTTGCAAATCTTAACAGGTGAATTAAACCACACTGACTTTCTCTCCAAATATGACTAAAAGAAGGAAAAAGAAAAAGCGTTATATCTTTAATTAATAGCATTAATTAAACATTTTAAATCACTATCTGTTGTTTTAGAAAAAAACTCTGCTTCTTACAATAGAGGCTATTTTATTCCATAAATGCATAGGTATTTATTCCATTTGTGCATAGGTTGCAATACTATCTATATCTTGGGCAAATTTCTGAATTAGGTTTTGAAGGCTTCTGTGGAGATTATGCAAATGTATTTCAAACTGGGCTTTGATCATACAGTGCACAGCTACATGACCATTGCTTGGGTCCAAATCTTGATACTTTGTAAATCAGTCATTCATCTGATTTCCACATCATGGCTGAAAATAGCACAAGAACAGGTTTATCTGCATGGCTTCAGCTAGGAATTAGAATCCAAGTGTTCCACCAAGTTGTGCTGCTAATAACAGTAGTAGACACCATGAAACTCTTTATATATTGACCTGCTTGGTTTTCCACTACAATCTCTTGAAAGTTTACAGAAGGAAATATATGAAGTAACATTACTTCTTAATGTTTCTGGAATGGCATCTGATAAAATGCTATGTTGTACATTTAGCCAACAGTTAAGTAAGTAGGTGCTTTTCAGATGAAGAGGGATAAATGACCTAGTTCTTTTTTCACAGTCATATGAACTGCATATATTGACAGTCCCTAATGTTCAAGCACTGTGCTATAGAAAGCCCTTCTGAAAAAGGGGACAGCTGGTCAAATTTGTATTTAGTTTAAATATAGAGATGGATCCATCTGTAAAAGGTATTTATTACATGTGTTTTTTGCACGGAGAATTTTTCAGCTCTGTGTTTCCTAAAACGACTTCAAAGTGTTTCTTGCATTCTCTGAAAAACCAATAACAATAGTTCAAGAACTTGTTACATAATATCCCCAAATCAAGAAAAACAAAAATCACATCATTGGAACAAGATCTGTCAACAGGATTAAAAGTATTTTCTTCCACCTTTTCACATAATTTACTCATTAATTAATGTGCGGGAGAAAAGACATAGGAAGACTTCAGTGCCAGCTCTAAGCAGTTTCTGCCCTCCCTCTCTGGCAGCTTGCTGCTCTCCTTGCAGATATCCAGCTCTGCCATGCCAACACAACTGCAAACCATATCAACGAACTGATCTGGCTTAAAAAATAAACCACATTTTCCATCAGAATATTCCTAAAGATGTATGAGTTCCTGGACTGATGGTACAATGTAAACCAATACTGATGAACATCCAGCCAAAGTGTAGAAAGCCTAGTTTCATTAGAGTGTGAGACTTCTATTGCATTTATGTGGGAATTGATGTGAAAGTAGCACATCAGAATAGCTCCTGATGTGAGATGTAACACATAACAGCAATCCAACACTGTTGGTTGACAGTGAGATGTCTGATCTCAACTCTGGTTTTGAGAAACACCATGACAGTATTTAAAACATTTGTTCTACAAACAGCATGGGTATATATTTTAGAGTTACTAAATCTAGTTTAGAAACAATATTTGCTCTTCAAAGCCTTTTAAGTGCTCTGGACAGAATTGTTGGAAAGGTACAGCAGATGTTTGTATTTCAGCTCTTGCTACTTATCTCAAACTGTAACTGATTCTTTGATGGAGACAAGTGCACATAAGAAACAAGGTGGCCATCGTCCTGTGCCATGTCAGAGGTGACCATCCAAGGCTGAATAGAGTCCAGGAAACCACCCAAAGTATTTTCATTACTAAAATCCCAGGAGCAAATTTTGCAGGTGTTGTTCTAACACATAGAAGGGAAAAAGAAAGAAAAAAAATCTCCACAAGTTTAAGTGGTTATGATAGCATCACTTTAATCCAAACTAACTCAATTCCCCTTCTAATTCAGTTCAGTTAGTTTCATGGTCTGTTTTATACCCAGCTGTGATCTACAAGTAGAGAAATTGGTTACCTAAAGAAAGTGAATTTTTCCAGTGTAGCCTGGGCAGAAAAAGGAGGACAATAATAATATTCCTCCTTGAACAACCATGACAAATTCAGTCTTTACTTTTTAGGCAAGAGAAAGGAAAGATAGCTTTCACTCCATGAAAATCCAACACTTCTGAGCAGTAAACTTGCAGAGTCCAAATCAAGACAGTGGTCCTCAGTGGTCCTTTTTTTTTTTTTTTAACAGAATGGCAATGTGTCCTGCTGTGCAGTGTATTTTGCTGTTGCTCAGGGATTTTTAGAGCAAAGGACAAAATGGGCTATTAATTTTATTTTTATTTTTTACCTAGCAATAGGACCTAGACAAGATTTCATCCCAAGGATAATGTGGTAATTCCTATTAATTCATCATTGCTCTCAGAGTCTCAAGCATAGTTTTAGTCTGTGAGCCCATAAACGAGGAACTTCTTTTGCAAACACTTTCAAATGGAAAATTCCTTTTTTTTTTTTTTTTTTTCATTTAAATCTTACTGCAAAAGGATGGAAATCCATTATTTTGTCCTTTTTGGTAATTCTGCTTTTTCTTGTAGTTCAGTAGATGACAAATTACTTGAATAGGCAGCACTTTCCAACAGCAGAACCGCACTGAATATTTTCAAGAGATAAAATATAATGAAATCCTGAACTTTGATGGTGGTTGAGTTTATACTTGGATTACATTTAAGAGTTTTACAGAGAATCCCCATATAAATAAATAAAGAAAAAGTTTAAACTTAAATGACCAGCACTGATTAAGATCCCTGTTTTACAGCCCGTTAACTGTTTTCAACAGCACCACGGTACAACTTCACAGCAGAGCATTGTATTACTCACAGATTTTCAGTAAACCCAGAAGAGCACTGGCTCTTGTTTGCATGTGGTACAGAAAGACATCTGCACCACGTCAATAACCGTGCTATACAATCAGTGCACTTTTTCATTTGTGGATTTATGAGTAATGCCATACTCTAATTGCCCTCGAGGCCTAACCCTCTTATTTCTACTTGTGACCTGGGTTATAATCAGCCAGTCAGTCATTTCACATTTCCTCCTTGTCTTTCAGTGAAGCTTGCAAACATTGCACTGCCTCTGAGTGTTTGTCCACATTGCCTGGCTGCATGTTTGGCGCTGCTTCAATGCCGCGCAATCTCTTCTGTAGCGCAACACAGAGATGAGCCACATGCCAATTTTGTGGTGAGAATTCAGTGAGTCATGTCCAAATGGGTGTTCTTGGCTTTTATTGGCAGCTAATTACCTTCAAAGTCGATGCTAACAATTGAAACTCAGGTGGTTCTTTTTAATAAAACCGTGTTAACAAATGAACTTATGTTTTCTGCTTGGCCTCTGAACTCTTACACCTTTACTTGTTCTGCTGCTTGCTGTCAGTATAGTATCAGAGGCTACAGCTTGCAGATGTTGGGTTGAGATTTAGTTACAGATAATCATCTGTGCTTAATAAGAAGACTGAATCCTCCTCAACCCAGTTTTAGAATTAAAATACCATGTAAATACAGCATACTTTCATAATTATTAATCAGAACCATTTAAAAATCACTCCAAATTAAACGTTGCCCAAAGCAAATATGAAAGGGCTGTTTCCTGTTACCCAGGGTGTTTTTTTTCTGTGAAGCAAATGAAGTGCTTCGAGAAAAGTATGGTAGGAGACAGATAGGAATCACTGTGCGTAGCCAGCTCTGGAGCAGGTCCTGGAGAACTGCCAGTGCCGCGATGTCTCAGGAGGAGGCAGAAGAATCTGTCCTGTTTTCCTCTGGGCTTCACAATGTTAATTTTGCTGCCTCCATCCAGCACAGTCTGGAGCAGCTGGGGTCCCCCAAAATCCTGGCCCAAAGCAAATGCCTTCATGCTGGTGAAGCTGTGTATGTGCAATAGGGTACAGGGTCAGGGTGGGAGAAAAGCTGAGCTGAAGGAGATAGACAGTGCAGATGTATCTTGCTAATAAGCAAGTTGCATTGGGATGGTGAACACACCAGGCAGATTAAATCTTCATTTTTAGCTATTAACATTTCACTGCTGGTAGGACAGTTGTAGGAGCATCACTCTTCCACAACTTGTACTTTGCATCTGGTTAAAGGCAAGCACATTTTCATGTGCCCTTTCCTCACACACAGACTCTTCCTGCTCCCACTCTCACAACCCCAATTTGAAGGGCTAAAATAAAAAAGAAGTTGCCAGAATTTTGGGAGGGGGGAGATAAGGCAATGAATTTCCTTAACCGTTCTTGAGGAATGGCCAAGCTTTTCCAGCTGAATTGAGAAAAAGAACAAAAACAAGAAAATAAGAGGATGGTAGATGTCCATCCTGAAAACTTGAGCCCAAACTCCTAATGTTCAGCTAAAATTATAAGCAACTGAAAACTGTGTCAGTATATATATATAAATGCCATACGTAATGACATCATGTAAAAGGCAATATCCGTTGGGCTTACTGATAAGTGGGGCTAACAGCACTATAAAGGCTAAGATTTTTTATTGCGACATTTCTTGAAAACTATGGACCTTTTTTGTAGTCATGTCTTTTTTTGGCTTTCCTTCATTTTGGAAATGAAAGTCATAGGTGTGGCAAAATTACTGCAGCAGCTGCGAACACACCTTAACTGCAGAAGTACAGGTAATTATTTTTTCATGAATATTAGTCATAGGACAGAAAAGAAAAAAGTGCTTTGCAATAAGCCCTAAAGTAACTGCTTCCATGTGGCAGTGGTGGGACTACCAAAAATAAATTAACTTCCAATAGAAATACAGTTTTGTGCACAAAGTTCTCTTTTATTCTGAAACTTTTCAGAAGATGTTTTTCTCTGTTCCTCATAGAACCCACAGTGCTTCTTTCTGCAGTTAAGACAATAACCTTCTTGAGACACTTGGTGAGTTATTAGAAACTGAAAAATGCTATACACAAGTTGTGAAAATTTTAATGGTGTCATAGAAAAGAAACAAGAGTTCTCTTTTAAAATTAGCATCAGTCTTTTCGAACTAGGCCTGTATTTCATTGGCAATGTGTTGTACATTTCAGCATATTCATTACTAAGGTGGGGAGTTTATTGTTCATACCGACTAGGGCATTCATTGGAAAGGGAAAGTGGAGTATAATTTCAGACACATTGTCTCGATGGGCTGATACTGTAAAATAGAGTTATTCTCACAACTTCTCAAGCAATCTATCTTCAGCTTTCTTTTACATAAAATATGTCAGGGCTGATCTATCCCTGCCATAGATTGGTGGATTGACCTGAAAAGGAAGGAGAGAAGAAATGAGGTGTCTGCAAGTGCATTATGGAAGGGCTAATGAGACATCTCTAGTTTAAGGTCATTACAGTTGTTCCTGCAAGGAGGGGCAGTGCTTCAGGGAGTCTCTGAAGTCTCTGGATGCAAATGAAGATATGGATCCAGTCCTTTTGCTATAATTACATGGGACACAGAAATAAGACAGTTATAAGACACACTTGCTGACCGTGATTTATACAATATCAGTCCCAAGGTATTAATTTGGGCCATCCAGAAGTTACTGTAACTCATACCTGTTGTCAGTAATCTAATCTTGATAAATCAGGGTATGTCCCTAGCGTATGTATAAGAAACATACAGTCACATCTCTGTCATTCTTATACTGGACTGGAGCCTACTAAGCCACTTCTGAGGAGGATTTTTCTGGAAGCCATGGCAGCTCTCATTTTGCCTCAAGTGTTCTATCTCTGCAAAGGTTTCCTGATTTGTTGTTTTCCACCATATTATCTCACATTCAGTATTGCCTTGTAGATGTGAGGAAACACAGCAAGTACTGATTGGGTTATATTGGGATATATCTCTATATATATTTGGATAGGGCTGGGTTTTAGCCCCACAATTTATATATTTTAAGAGTATCTGCTTTCACAATACTCCCTGGGAACATGAGCAAAATTTATGACTAATGGTAGGGTGTCAGTCTTTTTTCATCCTAGGATTTGCTTTTGCATACTCGAGCAGCACATCTCCCATCCGGCTGAATTCCAGTGCACTTTTCAGGACCAGTGGAAAGGAAGGATAGGTGCAGCACTGTGTCACCAGCAGTAGGGGACCATCAAGATGTGACTTTAGCAGCACTAATGATGATCAGTGGTGTAGTGGAGGGATGACCTTGGGATCACCCTATACCTCTGGTACGTCCCAGTTTGCCTTCCCAAATTTTGTTCTCCTGAGTCGTAAAATAAAAGAAGATTCATCTGCTCACCTTACCTTACTTTGTGCTGTGAAGTGGAAGCTGCTGACAGCACCAGTAACTAGTTCTGCAAAGTGTTATTACTATATATATGCTTATGTTTACTGTGTGTAATTTTGTCATTTTGTAGCTCTTATATACAGATCTACACAGAATTTGGTGTCAATCAAAAGACAGAACAAGTAAATATGACCCTTTTTTATTTTTTAGCATCAGATTTGTTCATCTTGATTTTTCACGCTGCAAGATTTTTACCTAAAGGCTGTGGTGCATTTTCACATAACTATACAAAGGTAAGACCACAAAATGCAAAAAGAGACATACAGATCCTACATGTAGCAATAAGAAATCCATTGTGTGTGTTCCAAAATATAGATTTCTTGAAATAATGAGAATAGATTTCTAGAAAAACAAGGAAAGAATTTGAAAGTCTGAATGGCACGATATATTTGCAGTGCAGATGGCACTAAAATATTTCATCTTTTCAGCCTCTAGGGGGGACTATGTTTTCAGCGAACCTGTCTGTGAAGGATTTTCTTAATCTGCAGCAGGCAGTTCAGACTGTTGCTAACGCTAGTTGGAGCGAGTCAAGTAATTCTTGATTTGTGTATGAGTTATTTCTGTGGGGAAAATAGTCTATGTCCGTAATGCCTTTAGTCCTAAAGGGCTAGTCTGAAGTCTCTTGCTGCAGTCCACGGGCATTCTGCCTGCTACTGATTCACGATTGCAGGATTTGTTCCTATTAAAAAGCATTTATGTAGCTGAAAAAAAAATTAACGTCGGTGGAGAAATGTTGGATTTATAGCTATGGAAAGTACTGTAAGTGAACTAATGATGAGGTGGATTAAGTGACATTTTGAATTGGGATTAACGAGGAAATTCTCATGCATAACTTTTTGGCTCGGAAAAATAAATCACAGGCTGGGATTCTTCTTTGTAAATTGCGTAAGGTGATGGGGAATGACTGAAATGTTCATGACACTTGGGGCCTGCAGAAACATTGTGACTCAGGTTGAATGCAATTGCTCATGCAAGAAAGGACCACATACCGTGGGCCAAATCTTTTTCCAAAAGCATTGAAATCAATCGACACGACTACTGCTAAACAGTACTGGCTCAATGTTTTTTTCCCCCTTACTCTGGCCGTGCTTCTCCCACTCTTATTCATTCCCAGCAGTACTTTTACCTCACAAGGAGCAGCCAATGTGAAGGGTGGTAGCCTTGTGATTTATGGGCTTACTATCTCTTCCATCATGTTTACACAGCTTACACTCAAATAAGACAGCCAGAAGAGTATGGAGCTCACACGTAAAATTTAAAATATATTCTGTCGGGGGAAAGGAGGGAATCAAAAGAGATCCTTCCAGATTTCGGTGCTGTAAACACATCTGTAGGGTCACCATAAAGCAGTGACTACAAAGGTCAGCATTTCAAAATGTGTCTTAAGAAAATGTTTTTGCAAGCTTTGTGGTGAAGATGGCTGGCATGTTGTATATTGTAACATTCTGCTTAATCTCCAGTATGTTATACGGAGTCATTTACAGCAAAAAATGCCTGACATAACTTACAGTACAGGAACATACAAAACGAGCTTCACCAGGGTGGGTGTTTATGTAATTTTCAAGAACACTCTGAAGTTCGATTCAGTAATCAAATAAAACTACATTAGAGGCACATTTCTCAGGAAAGCTACCCATCTTTACATTTGTGACCTTTTTTTAAAATTTTATTTTACTGAGCTCTCAGATCCATGGTCCTAAAAAAAAAAAAAAAAAGATTTTTTTTTAATGATTATTTCTGTACATTGTATTATCTGTTGTTTTCATTCCACTTCCTGGTTGCAGTTGCACAAGCACTTACAGCTTTCTTTTCTTTTTAATCAAGGAACCTTAAAGGTGAGCAGATGGTCACCCCAGGAGCCCTGGTTTCCCATTCATGGGCTGCACAGTGAAGGCAGCAACAACTGTAAGTTTACACATACTGCCCTGACAACGACCTCTGTGCTGAACTAAACAAACCCCTTCTGTAAAGTGAGGAGCCGTTCACTCACCTTCCCAATGCAAACCTGGCACTCGCTGAGTGATCAGAAAGCATCAAACCGCGCAGCCCTGGCTCCGGGTTTGAGGATGCGTACATAGAAAAATGTACAGAGAGACATCCCTTAGGATTTTGCTGTTGAAAAGCATCAGGTGTCCAAAAGCCTCTTTCACAAAAGACTTTGCACGCCTCACACTGACATTGTTCTTTATTCCAGAACAGGAGTGTCCGTTTTTATACAGACTGTGACAAAATCTGACGCTTAGCAGCTTTACCATCAGTAAGGAGAGCTGAACGGGGATGCGTTTGACATGCTCTGATCGGGCAGTGCTGGCAGTGCTGTCAAGATAATCAGAAAAGTTAGTTTTCTTTTTTTTCTTTTTTTCCACTCTGAGAAAATAATCTCTGAGCAACACTTGTCACGGGGGAAATCCGCGCTGCTTGTGGCATGAGCCACCATGGGTGGGAAGGGACCCAAAACTGTGCCTGAGCTATCTGGGGGGCTCAGAAAGACCCCGGAGGGATGCAGAGCACAGCAGGGTGGTGGTGGTGGTGGGGACACCCCAAAAGCTTCTCTCCTGTTGCAAACCCCTCCATTCCCCGCACCCTCCCTGCCAGCGGGGACCCACCCCTCGGTGAAAACAGCCGCCCAGCGGCGAGCCCCCCCTGCACCCCGCACCGCCCAACCACCACGGGGGTCCCGTGAAGGGTCTGCCCCACACCCCCGCCCCGTGTGCTCCCCACAGCCCGGCCCGGGGGCGAGGTGCGGGGCCCGGGGGGGTGGCGGCGGGCGGGGCCGGGGGGGGCGGCGGGGCCGGCTCCTCCCTGCGCACAAACCCGGCGGCGCCGAGCCGGGCGTGCGGAGAAGCCGCGTTACTTAAGCGGGGAAGGGAGCAGCGGGGCAGGCAGCCCCGGCGAGGGGGAGGGAGGTGGATGGGAGAAAAAAAAAATTAAAAAAAAATAATAATAATAATAAAATAAAGGGAGAGTAGGCGAGGTGAAGCACGAATAACTTAGGAAATGAGATGCTCCGTCCGTGACCCGCAGGCTGGGGCAGGTTGTTAGTCTCGCCACACACCTGAGAAATAAAGCACGGCCGAACAAGGGGCAGGGGGTTGCGAGGGGGCGATAAGGGGAGGGTGGTGGCGAAAACTTTGCCGGAGTTGGGGTCGCCGCGGGGGGCGGGCGCGATGCCGCCCTGGCTGCTCGGCAGCCTCTGCTGCGTGCTGGCGGCGCTGGGCGGCGGCCCCGCGGAGGCGGCAGCGGACGAGGAGGAGGAGGAGAAGCTGATCCGGGTGCTGGTGCTGCTGCCGCAGGACGACGCCTACCTCTTCTCGCTGGGGCGGGTGCGGCCGGCCATCGAGTACGCGGTGCGGAGCCTGCGGGAGAGGAGCGGCGGCGGCGGCGGCGGCGGCGGCGGCGGCGGGGGGCTCGGCCTGCCGCCCGGCTACGCCTTCCAGCTCACCTACGAGGACTCGGCGTGCGGCAACCGCGCCCTCTTCAGCCTGGTGGACATGGTGGCCCTGCAGCGCCGCCGCCCCGACCTGCTGCTGGGGCCCGTGTGCGAGTACGCGGCGGCGCCGGTGGCGCGGCTGGCGGCCCACTGGGACGTGCCCATGCTGTCGGCCGGGGCCCTGGCGGCCGGCTTCGGCGCCAAGGGCGGCGAGTACTCGCACCTCACCCGCGTCGCCCCGGCCTACGCCAAGATGGGCGAGATGCTGCTGGCCCTCTTCCGCCACCACCAGTGGAGCCGCGCCACGCTGCTCTACAGCGACAGCAACCCCGAGCGCAGCTGCTACTTCGCCATGGAGGGCGTCCATGTGGTCTTCCAGGAGGAGGCCTTCCACATGGCCGTGCACAGCTTCGACGAGACCAGCCGGCACCTCGACGTCGACGACGTGGTCCGCGCGCTGCAGGCCGGCGAGAGGGGTGAGTGGTGGTTGTGTGGGGCTGGGGGCGGGTTTGGGGCTGCGCGATGCCATGCCGGGATGTTTTTTGGGGACTGGGGTTGGGGACGGGTCGCCAAGAGTCATCTGGGAAGGGATTGCATGAGGGATGCGTTGTGGGCTGGGATCTATGGTGGAGAAGCTTGGCCGTGAGCATCCTGGGGCTGGGTGCGCACCAGAATGGGGCCGTCACGAAGGCTTTGCCCCATGTAGGTCTGTTAGCACTTCACATCCCCCAGCAGGGATGGAGGATCGCCCTCCAGGACTGGGATGGGATTGTTTTGTGGCACGGTAAGAAATGAGCCTTCTGCTGATGGTCCGGTTTACAAGCACGGCCAAAACTGCCCACATCTCTGCACATTTACGCAGACCAGCAAGTCTGTTGCTCATTCTGAGATACTTTTTTAAAGTGTCTCTGGGTAGGTTCAAAGGCTGAGCAAAGATGTGTTTTTTTTTCTCACCCTGCTGTGTCTTGCTGTTGGGATCCTTTTCCCCGCTCCTGCTGTTAGAAGCCCCATCGAGTAGTTCATAAATAACAAACCCATTTGGGGCTAGCTCTCATTTCAGGGGATGTGTGAGTGCTAAACCCGTGAGCGTGTGCAGTAATATTGCCACCAACTGCTAGCAAAACACCGTGCAGATAAATGCCTTGTAAAACATGCTGGAAAGTCACCCCTGCACCGGATGAACCGGCTTTGCATCAGGAAGCAGTAAAACGCTCCAAGTACTTTGGGGCATACAAATTTGTAGTTAGATGTACTTGAAAGTGAGATCTTGTCAAATGATGTGTGGATACATGGGCTCATCAAAAAGGTATTTTCTGCTAGAGGCTTTTACCAACCATGGATTTCTATAGTAAGTGGTTGTAAGAAGGGAAGAGATGTATTCCAGAAGTGGACTGCAGGATCAACTCAGAGAAAGTCCTCCGGTGTTTTTCAATAGAGGCATAGATGTGAAAAACACTTTGTGCAGCTTTTACATCCCCAGTTGCAGAATACTAAGGTGGTACCAAAATGAAACAGATAAAAGCTCGTGCTACGTGTGACTGGCACAGTTCACGTTGCCATGCCGTAGGTTGCGGTGCTTTGACTGAGCAGCCTTGTGCTGGTGATGCAGTTACGCTGCTGTGAAATCCTTAACCTGCGAGGTAACTGGGGTCTAATGATGTATGCATCCTTAATTCTCTCTTTGTGGAAACACCGAAGCAGGTGCTTAAAACAGAGCTGTCCTAGTTAGTGCCATTAATGGAAATACAATGAATGAAGAGAAAGAAATGTAGAAGTGCTAGGGGAAACAGCTATGTATGGAAAGATGCTTTTCTGTTTTTTTAATCAGCCTAACTTGTGTGCATGTGCTTGCCTTTCCCAATGCAAAGAACGTAACGGTGTGATTGTGGCAAGAACAGATGAGTGTTTTCCCTTAGCCAAAGGGAGCTGTGAATGTGCTGTGGGAATGTGACTGATGGCTAAGGGCAAACCCCACTGTTTAGACCATGCTGACAGCCAAGGAAAAGACGCTTGATTTCAGCCCAGGCTTAAATGCTTTGTGGAGCTGGGACCTTTGGTCTTGCCTTGTTCTGTGACTTGCAGACGAGTGAATAAAAGCAGCCTTCTGTGCCCGGTGGGGTCCCTTCCCTTCATCTCACCTCCTAATTTGTCCTCTGGTTCATGCTGCTACTGCAAAATGCAGCAAGTGAGGCCCTTCTGCCTCCAATGGTGTGCTTCTGGCTTTAAAGACTGACTGCACAGCTTGCCTTGCACATCCCTCAGGGTCTGAGGGGTGGTCCTGCTGTTTACAACATCTTGCAGGCTGTCAAAATATTTTAAAAGTCGTCTATCATGTGAAGGACCCACCATGTGCCTTAGCTTACCAGATTAGGGCTTCGTTTCTTCTTGGGACTCTTAGGAGGGTGCCTCAGGGGGTAGCAGGGCTGGTGGATAAGGTGTCACTGTCCAAAGCACTTCATTTTTGTTTGCTTGGTTTTCTCAGCAGTTTTTAAGGGTGCCTGTGTAACACCCACTGTGATACCATCCCATGCTCTCCCTTTTTGGAGATTGCTGCAAGTGGTGGTTCCACCTGCACGGTAGGGCTTTCTTGAGCCACCCTGAGTAAGAAGAAGCTTTAAAATGGATATGGGATATTTGCTCAAAACCCTTCCAGGGCTGAGAAAGAAGTTGCACCATCAGTTGGCCCAGGCCATCAGTTGGATGGGGGGATCAGTTGGCCATGGGGACCCATGCTCTGTGCCTTATTCCTAGGGCAGAGGCTGGCCCTGTGGGTTAGGTTGTGTCAGGCTGGGGGGTTGCATTGGGTTTTCGGGCCCCCAGCAGGCGGGGGCACGCTCAGCCACCCATTGTGTTTGCCAGCAGGTGCCTGTCCAGGCCCTGGAACCAGTTCAGATGTCTCAGAGTCATAACAAAATCATGAGGAAAAATACAATGATAAAAGTTAACTGCTCGTCTTTACTGAATGTCATTAACAGCTCAAACTCACTTGTGGGCTCGGTTCCCCACGCTGTAGACTTGATGCTGTAGGCTCAGGTCAGCCACAATGTTCATGAACCCAGCACTGTGCTTAAACATGTTCTGCCCACGCACGTAGTCCGAGGTGTCCCCTTTGCTAAGAGCTTACTCCTCTAACTGGAATTAAACTAAGTATTTGCAGGATGAGTCAAGAAATGCAGAATATTAGTATTAGAATGACCGTGTTCTGCATGTATTGTGCCAGAGGGAGACCACTTTATATCTGTGTGTATACAATAGTAAGGTACGGATGCAGATTAAATAAACATAATTTAGATATCTGGAAGATTGTGAGAGACTTGCCCTTAGCTTATTTGCCTCAAAATCCTGAAATATGTAATCTTTGCTCTCCTGCTGGGTTAAAAACCACATCCAAATAGTTAATATTACTTCCCTTACATTCCTTTAGAGGCTTACAAAATATGACTTAACATATTTTAAAACAGTGTTTTTTTTTCCCCACTCTTTTTCTTATTCCATTTGCTCAAGATCTTTTACTGGTGTTGTGGGAATCTCTTTGATTCCATCTACAGATTACAGTTTTATGATAGATGTGAATTATAAAGGCAAAGTCAAGGGGGAGTTGGGAGGGCAGCAAGGAAACATTTCAGAAGGAAATCTCTCACCTATACTGAAATTAGGAACAGCAAGACAAATTCATTCCTGATGTGTGTCTGGAAAAGATTTGATCCAAATTTTATTGTAAGAAATTCTTTCTTCTTTTCGTCCATGCTAATATACCTCACAATAATCATGAAATATGCCTTGCTCTGCTGCTCTGGAAATTGTTACGTTGCTCTGCTGTAATCAGTAGGACAGAGCTGTGCATGGTATAGCTCTCCTGGAGCATGGGGATGTACCAAACGTGATTCACCCCTGTGGTGCATCTGGAATTTTACGCCTGTCATGGCACCCAACCAGAAAAGCGATGGAGAAGATTCATTGTCTGAGAAGAAAGGCCAAACGGGCCAAATTTTCATTTCTTATAATAGCAAACACTTCTAACCAGAAAAGCTGAATGTGGTTTTGATTCAGTTTTATTGTTGGGGTGAAAACATTTGCATTCGTTATTGTAGTTTTTGAGCCCTGCCATGTGTGACGGCATCCTTGGAAACGTGCGTGCAGTTGGTTTCAGATCATCGTCCCAACAAGTTCTCTTATGACCTTGCTGTAGGATATAGCCACAAAGCACGCACTAACACAATACTTTGTGGTATTCTGTTGTCAGTAGCTTCATGCTGATAGTCTTGTGGATGCATATAAAAGTTTATGGTACAACATGCTCAGGGTGAGAGGTGTCTCCCCGTTGCTGAAGACCTCGCCTGAATTTCTGCTTTCTTTTTGCAGAGAGACTGTGTGAGAGGGGCATAGTTTACCCTGCCCAGCAGGTTGGGGAAGCGATTTCTCAATCAGCATCATTAGTCTAATAAAGAAAAACACCTTAGGGGTATGTTGATGTATCACAGAATCGTCTAGGTTGGAAGAGACCTCCAAGATCACCGAGTCCAACCTCTGACCTAACACTAACAAGGCCTCCACTAAACCATATCACTAAGCTCTACATCTAAACGCCTTTTAAAGACCTCCAGGGACGGTGACTCAACTACTTCCCTGGGCAGCCCATTCCAATGCCTAACAACCCTTTCAGTAAAGAAGTTTTTCCTAATA
Source organism: Anser cygnoides (assembly GCF_040182565.1). Taxonomy (NCBI): domain Eukaryota; kingdom Metazoa; phylum Chordata; class Aves; order Anseriformes; family Anatidae; genus Anser; species Anser cygnoides. The sequence continues at coordinate 65,470,354 of NC_089912.1, read as the reverse complement.
TCCAACCTAAACCTCCCCTGGCGCAACTTTAGCCCATTCCCCTCATCCTGTCACCAGGCACGTGGGAGAATAGACCAACCCCCACCTCTCTACAGCCTCCTTTAAGGTACCTGTAGAGTGCGATAAGGTCGCCCCCGAGCCTCCTCTTCTCCAGGCTGAACAAGCCCAGCTCCCTCAGCCGCTCCTCATAAGACTTGTTCTCCAGACCCCTCACCAGCTTCATTGCCCTTCTCTGGACTCTCTTGAGCACCTCCATGTCCTTCTTGTAGAGAGGGGCCCAAAACTGAACACAGTACTCGAGGTGCGGCCTCACCAGAGCCGAGTACAGGGGGACAATCACTTCCCTAGCCCTGCTGGCCACACTGCTTCTTATACAAGAAGCAGTGCAGAGAAGTATGATAGAAGTATGAAGAGATCGAGGACAGACCAGCCTGCTGGAGTGGAGGTGGTTGGGCAGTGCTGGGCTGGGTGGAGAGCAGACCTCTGCTCTAATTTCCCAAGCTTCTGCTGCAAAATCTTTCAGGATGGGACACAGTGAATTTAGCTTGAACGCTCAGGCGCTGGGCAGGGTTGCCTGAAGGCTTTCTTACCCCTGAAGATCACTGGCAGCCATTTGGGCACCCAATAACACTATGTAAGGTTGCAGCTGTACTGTCTCCATGCCCATCTCTGTTTTGCCTTCCAGGCAGAAAGGGAGCTGGGGACTGGTGGTGACATCCAAGAGGTTTGTCACAGCTTTCCTCCCATGGGCTTGTGGAAGTGGGGATCACAGCGCCTGCACGGAGCACACCTGTGGGGCTTGTAGGCACCAAAGTCCTGGTTCAGCTTCTGATCTGTCCTAAGCGAGGCTCTGTGATATTTAATCTTGTAACCATGTTTAATCTTCGCACCCAAAAAGCAACAGTCATTTTTCCATTTGTAGCTGGCTGAACATTGTGTCCTGTCAAAGGTGGTTGCCAAGGCTCATTATATAGTTGTTGGAGGTAGTTGTGTCCTGGACAGATTTGTACCACTGTCCCTAGAAGCTGTCTTGGGATGGAGTGAATCAGCTGCAGAGATGCTGCTATATGGTAACTGTAGAGAGGCAACGAATTCTGCACTAGATACCCAAATTTTGTGTAGCTGAAGTGTAGGTAAGATGAATCTACCCCAGACGGTTCAATAGAATGGAAATCAAAATGGTAATATCACTGTATCATCTCAATTCTCCATCTTAAGATCATCCTATGCTCCATTTGAAGTATAACTGGCTTGTGATTGCAGTCAGTTCTACAAATATATGCAGTTGAAGAAATTTGAAGCTAGAACTTAACACATGTTGCAGGAGTAAGGAAAAAAAGATCACATATAGGCTCCATGTAATAATTTTCAGAGGAGACAGCAGTAAAAAGTCAGTCCGTGTTTGGTACCTGTCTTCTGTGGGCGGTTTGGGAAATCAGCTTTCGTTGTTGTTTGTGTTGTCACGTTTGTTGCAACATGGGGAGGACAGCTCGGGTCATCGTCTTTGGCAGCGTTCGTGCTTAACAATCTGTTCCATAAAGTTCTTGAACTGTTCCTTATCTGTGTTTTCCATTTTCTTCCACCAGTTGTAATCATGTGTGCCAGCGGTGACACAATCAGGAACATCATGTTGGCTGCTCATCGGCAAGGAATGACCAATGGGGACTACGCTTTCTTCAATATTGAACTCTTCAACAGCTCGTCATATGGTAATGTTTTTCCTGCCCAAGTATGTTGCAAAGTCTTCTGTAAACCCAGTAATATTTTTAGATTCCTTAGTCTCAAAATACGCTGTACTGAATTCCAGAATACACCACTGTCTCCCCATCGTTGCGATTACCTTCCACTTAGGCTATGACATCGCAGGAAATAAAAGGGACCCGGCAGCTGTTGTTGCCACTGAGTGGATCATGGAATAACAAATAATGGTTTTAAACTAAAAAGGGTAGATTTAGCGTAGACATCAGGAGGAAATTCTTCACTCCAAGGGTGGTGAGGCTCTGGCACAGGCTGCCCAGAGAAGCTGTGGATGCCCCATCCCTGGCAGTGCTCAAGGCCAGGCTGGATGGGGCTTTGGGCAAAAAAATGGATGGTGCTTTCAGTCTGATGGGAGGTGTCCCTGCCCATAGCAGGGGGGTTGGAACTAGGTGGTCTTTAAGGTCCCTTTCATCCCAAACCTATGAAATCCACTGTAGGTGTTACTTACTTTTAGGGGAAGCAGCACTAGACAGGCATGTTAGCATCCAGGCGTTGGCATCCCACGCTGCAGCGTGTGTGCGCTCACCTCCAGCCTGATGACTATCAGATCTCAGAGCAGGGGCACTCCTGGCTCCCTGGTGGGCTGTGGTCCATGCAGCCAGCTGAGAGGAGGCATGAGTGATGGCAGGGGCTGTGGGCAGCTGCAGGGCCTGGGTCTCCAGAAGTCACCAAGTGAACCAGTCAAGCTTGTTAACTTCAGCTTTTGATTGCAAACTGTATCTGCAAAACTATCCAGCAGTGTTCTATTTAAGGGAAAGCACAGACAGTCCGAATGTACTAGACTAGGGTTCAAATGAGTGGCTGATTTCACCCCAAGTAAATATGATAAGATTTGTCAAGTTAAAACCTGACTTAAAAATATAAGTTGAATACATTTGCTTTTTGAAATACACCTATGTTTAGTTACATCTGATACTATGGAAGTGCATGGTAGGGGCTAAACCTACTCTCAGCTGCTATAGCTCAGTTAAATTGAAGGTAATACTGGAGCAGTGTGTTTACTGACAGAGTTTTAAACAATGTCAGATGACTGAAGCTGGGGAAATCCTGCCTGGGAACTAGGTTTAGCTGAAGTTGTCAAAGTAGGTTTTGAATGGAGCAGCCTCTTTTGCAGGTGCATAAAAAATAGTTCCCCTCACAGCAGGCTGCCTTAACTAATCCAGTGCAAATTATTTTCAAATTGAAAACCAGGTGGGAGTTGAGAAAGAAGGAAAATTGTTCTTTCAAGCCTAAAAAAGCTGATGAACAGAAATAACTGAATTCACAAAGGGATGATGTATTTTGTTTAATGAATCAGTTAATTGCAAGTTAAATTCTTTTACATAAACTGTTATCCATCTACCACCTCTGAGATTATTTTACAATAAACAGTGCTGTTTGTTGAAAAGCTCTATAATGAACACATGTAACTGTTTAAATTCAGAGATACAGATAGGTACAGAAGTAAAGATACCCATACATGTGTCTAAGTTAGCTAAAGAAGTGCCAAGTTCTTCCAGCTAATAAGGAAATTACTTAAATAGCTGAAAGATAAAACTGCAGAGCACGATCAAAGCCAATGGTTCAAATCAAGGTTTTCAGTTTGCTGACTGAAATTCAGTGTGACTTCATCCCCGGTAGCATAAGTGAAGCCATTTGGCATTGCAGCCCTAATCGGGACCATGCAAAAAGCTGAATCCATATCGGCAGTCACATAACCCTGAAGTTTCAGCCCATCCGTAGACCATGGGAGCTTTGCAGATTTGATTTTACATGTGCCTAGAAACCACTGATCAAATAACCCCTCTGGCTGCCGTTGGTGCCTTGTTACCACTGCACTGCTGCGGCGTTTCATCTCACAGAGTAAAAATGCATCAAAAGTGATTCATCTGGCCCCAAGTACAAGTCTGCTTATGAGCTGGGCACCCTTTGGAGTCACAAGAGAGAATTAGGCACCCCTGGACAGTGATTCATCTCATCCTTAGGTGTCTGAAATGTCCCAGGTGAATTATTCCCTAAATCTGATGGTTTTCTTGCCTTGGCTGAAATGAGCAGGGTAAGTGACTTGGCTGCAGAGAAGGGGAAACACAGGAGCTGGCTGGGACAGGTGATTCCCAAAGTCCTCTTTGAGCAGGTGATGCTCCTGTAAGACCAGGAGGTAGGCTGCTGCATTTTGTAAAGACTTTTGCATTTCAGAACAGTGCTTGCTAGGAGGCAGCATTGCAAGCCCCCAGATCAGCATCCTGCCCCCGGGGGACCCTGGCACTGTGGCCAGTGCAGTCGCATGGGGGTCTCAGCATGATCCTGCTTTGCATCGCAGGTAGCACAGCTTACTTGTAGCTTTTCCAAGAGATAAATGACAACTGTCTGCCTCCTGTCTGTGGTGTTAGAAAGTGCAATTTCCTGGTGTTTATAAGTAGTAATTCTTTTAAACCAATTTTTCTGTTCTGTGGTTTTTTTTGTGGATGTTTCCCACGAGGATCAAAATGACTGTTAGAAAATGACTTCTGTGCAGGTGGCTATCACATGTGGAAAGCAAACATAAAAGAGAAATGCAGAGAAATTCCACCTAAATTCCTTGTTCCCAGTGCTGGGAGATATAAGAATTATAAGAGGCACAAAATCTAAAAGTGGCTATGATAGACAAATTGGCACTTTACCTTCAAGTTCAGATGACTGTATTGCAGTTTGTTGTTGCCCTCTGTTCTGAATATTTTTAATTTTTCAGAAGAGTAGACATATTAAATGCCAAGGCAGCAATAATTGCAGAAAAGTGCTGTGGCAAGACTACATCCCGCAAAATAATCCATGAAGGAATTTAAATATGGAAATTATTCTAGGAACTCTGTTATGCAAGTGTAGCTTCCCTGTTCCCAGTGTCAGTATTTTTAAAAATAAATATGTATAACGTCTAGGACAGAAACTTACATTCCACCAGCACTATCATTTTTTTTGTATGTAATCCCACTCTTAGCCATCTGCTTCTGTAAATGCAAAACATAGCACACCCCTCCATGTAACAATCTCTGCAGAACATTTTAAATGCTGTACCTCTGAAATGCAGGTATGCAGCTGGGCTGAGTTTTTTCGGCTTCAAGGCTCCAGAATTGCTTTTCTGTATCTTCCCATTTCTTTTTTTTTTCTTTTCTTTTTTTTTTTTTTTTCTCAAAAGCAGTAAAAAGGACAGGGTGCAGACATGGAAGGGAAGAGTGCTACCTCTGAGGGCAAAATCATGCTGCACGATGCTACTTGCTGTCTGGTGTTTCCACCAAGCCTGATGAATGGATTCCTGCTGTAATTAATTTTAACCAGCTAAACTTTGGGTTTGGAAAGAAATCTAAAACCAAGACAGACCAATCTAGACCTACTTGTGCGTCCTGCCCTGTGCTGGGGTACTGGGAGCTGCCATTGAGCCAAGATCAGCATGAGGAAAGACTTGCTCTCCTGAGAAGTACAAGTCCTTCAATGTTTACGCTGTACTCTCTGAGGAAGGAGAGCAATTTTTCAACCGACTTTAAAAAAAAAAAAAAAAAAGAGGAAAAAAAGGAGAACCTGGAGGGTCTTGTTCATGCATTTGCTCTTCCACAGGCACCCAGTGCAGCCTGTAGTGCTGTGCAAACAGCACTGAGAGTTTGGCACCTAGTCTCTGTTGCCATTAGTATCTTTGCTTCCAAAGCACTCACTTTTCTTGGTCCAAACAGCACTGTGGTCCTCTAACCAAGCAGGGCAGCCATGTACACTCTCGTTTCAGGGTCCTGTGTGCCTTCAGGTCACCCTTGGGACCTTGGTATTAGCCTTCGTCATGGCTCATTTAGCCATGGCAGGGAGTTCCTTGCTGTTGTTCCAAAAATAAAATGACTATCTAGCTTTTAATTATTTGTTAGTTTTTAAAAGCACATTGCTTAGGGCTATCGTTGTTCTCTGTAGGTCTCTCTTATTTATTGTTTATGGAAAATAGCACAAAATCTGATCCAGGGTAACCTTTCCATTGATGTCCTGAAGCTATGGATCAGGATCTCAGGACCTGCTAGCGTCAGTGCCTGTTAGGCAGAAGGCTGTTAACTAACAGCCTGTCAGCTGTCCTGCTTTTTAAATTCTGATTACTTTACTGGTGGTCTGAGTTAAATCATGCACCTTCTGTGACACAAACCATGTAAATACAGCATAGGTGCAGAATCCCATTTATTTGTAAGTGTTTCTTTTCCATTAAGAGCAGGGCTGGTCTGGCAGCCGCTGCACACATGGTTTTCTCCTCGACCGCAGTGGGAGAGCTGTGGGAGAAGTAACTACACCATCTGCCTCCCATTCAGGGTGATGATCATACTATTGACTTTACTGGTGCCTTTCTGACTGCCCAGGACTGAAGAGTGTTGCCAATGGGATGATATGATATAAAAACTTCGTGGTCAGATCCTCCCTCACTTGTTCTAACTTAAATATCTGTGTGTTCAGGATCTGGCTTGTTTTTTTGCTCTGAGATGTCTTCTCATGCTTAGACTTCAGCCTACCCCTTAAAAATAAGCAAGCACAGCATGGGAGTAAAGTTGTCTTTCTGTTTGCACGTTTACTTCCCACCAGCTGTTCCTCACTGCCTGGTTTCCAGCTCTTTTTGGAGCAGGACACCTCCTTCGTACTGTGCCATCTCCTCACAGTGCAGGAGAGGGGACTTTTGGGTGGAAAAAGGAAGGTGGTCCTGTAGTGGTACCTAATTTGGAGTTGGAAATAACCTTTTTTTTTTTTTTTTTTTTGCTTAGGAAATGGATCTTGGAGGAGAGGAGACAAGCATGACCTTGAAGCAAAGAAGGCATACTCGTACCTCCAAACCATCACTCTGCTGAGGACCGTGAAGCCTGAGTTTGAGAAATTTTCCCTGGAGGTGAAAAGTTCTGTTCAGAAGCAAGGTCTGCATGAGGATGATTATGTAAGTACTTAACAACAGGCTTCAGGTATCAGCATCTTTTTAAAAAACACTCTCCTAATCAAAGCAAAAGTAGCAGTGAGCCCTCCTCAGGACAGAAACACCTGTGTTCACTTGTAAAAACCCACTCTTGCCTATGCAATCTATTTTTTTTTTTATTTATTTTTTTTGTGGTTAAAGCAAATAGCAGCTACAATAGATGTGTTTAGGTTTACAATAGATGTGTTTAGGTCTGTGCACCATCATCCATGGCCACTTGTCCTGTGTTTATCCCAAGTACTTCCCTGACAGTCAACCCTTCCCTATGACAGGGAGTAAGCCTTCCAAATACACTAAGAAAGGGAAGGTGCTTGAAGAGAGATTGGTTCATTTTAGCCATAGGAAATGAGGGCTGTAATACAAGTAGTTCCATAGGAATAATAACCGTTGGGGGAAAAACTGTAATCTCTTGCAGTCAAGAGCATGAGACAAAACTTTCCTTTTTCATACATGCCTACAAAGAGAGGAATAATGAACCAATGAAGACATAAGAAATTTTGGCTTCATAGACCAAGGCAGTATATTATGTTGTTTTTCAAGTAAATTCAAGTGTTGCTGTGAAGTAGACCATGAAATAAGATGCTCCAGCAAGGCTAAATTGGCTTGAAAGACATCACCTTAGCTGAAAGGAAAAAAAAAAGTGGGACATCTGGAGCACCTCCTTTAATTTCCTAAAGAAAGATTTGGGGGAATTTATGCCCTAAACTCAAGAAAGCAACCCAAACCCCTCATTTGATTGCTCCCACTTAGGCATCTACCTCAGCTCTTTACTTTAAGCTTTGTCTCTACCACATGGAGGTATCATCTTCTAGTTCAAAGCAAAAGCGTGGCTATATTTTATTTAAATATTCTAATTAGAATGTAATGCTGAGTCATGTTGGTGGCTTGTGTTTTTACTGTGGAGCTTTCAGAGTGTAGGAAAATAGTCTTGTTGACATTCTTTGCCTTGAGTTGAAAGAGAAACTCCAACTGGCACGTTCAAGGTGCTGCTCTCTGAAGAACCTGCTAAATGAATTTTGAACAAGGTATGGGACTAATTTGTGCTGTCCTTCCCTTTCCCTCTATGTGCCCTTTTGCAGATGTCACTTAACCAGACATGTACCTTGAAAAACTGCTGCCTCTTCTTGGTTCTGGTTAGGGAGAAGTACAAATCTAATAGTAAAGATCCAGTCACCCCCAGAGAGTTTTGTGGGATTTCTAGTCCAGGCTATGTGACATTTTCCCAGATAAGAAAAACTGCAGAGAGCTCAGGATGCTTTCTGCCCAGCTCATGGGTGCTGGGCCATGTTTGGGAGAACAGTTTGGAGCAGGAAGTGTGGAAGCTTTGCTGTTCTGTAGGGTGGGGATCCACTGCAAACCATATGCCTGTTTAGCATAGATGCTGAGAAGAGGCCACTGGACAAATATGAGCCCTGTTATGGTCAAGCAGAACTACATCCATGAGAAAGTAAATTTTGCAGGCTGTTTTTTTGAGGATACTCCTTGAACACCCTTGTACTTGCTGCCAGATATCCTTTTTCCTCAGTGCATGGTTGCTTTTGCAATCAGACGTCTGCTGGTGATGCTCCTGGCTGTCGCAGGGGAGCCTGGCTCCCCACTGCCTCATCCTCAGCCTTTTTCTGTCTGGCTTTGTGGGCTGCCTGCCCATATATCCTCTTCCCACCTGGGATTCAGAGCCTTTTACGTTGTTCCAAGCACTCCAGCACTCAGAAATGTCAGCCTTTGCCAGGGCGAGGCAGTGGCATGGGGCTACTGCTACTGAGTCTTCTACTTCTCTTCCTGCTCTTCCCATCCCACCTGGCTTTCTGAATACTTCCCAGCCCATTCTCACTGGAGCGGAGGGAGGACTCATGATCTATCTATACCCACTGCAATTTCTTCTTGTCTGAAATAGCAGTTCTTGACTTTCTAGAAGCTGATGGTGGAGGCTCTAGGGATCTGGGGCTCCCATGTAGGAGCTTCAGATCTTGGCTATGAGGAAAAGAGGTTTGGTTTCAAGCACTGAATGTCCTGGTATTACGTGGGTATTTAATGTATATGGATCTCAGCAGATCCTACCATACTTCATTTTTTTAAAGCTTCGTAACATAATGGGAAAATAAAACTTGTTTAAGAGGGCTAGCCATGGGCTGGGTATAACGAAAACATTAGGTGTGATATTTCATTAACAGTATGTGAATTTTATCTGACTTCAGATGCAAAAACATTTATGATGAATTTTGCATTTCCCCAGTATGGTCAGTGAGGAGATGGTTCTTATTCCCTTAACTGATTGTCTTACTGCCATGTTGAGAGGACAAACATTTCAGTGAAGTCTTCAGGCTTAAGGAAAAAACTGATGTGGAGAAATAAAAAGCCAAACTGAGGACTAGTTCCTTCCTCTCTGAAAGATATGTGCATAGTGGACACCTCGTTAACAGTACTTCTTCTGGCAGCATGGGAGGAAAGTGGCAATATTAGCCTCAAAGCATGCTGACCAGGGCTGTTTTCTCCAAGGAAAACTCGCTGGGGAGAGGTCATTCAGCTGAGTGGGCTGGGAAGTGACAGAGACAGATTTTCTCTGCTGGATTCTGCTCCTAAAAACAAAACCTATGGGGAAAGACAGTCTGTGGTACAGTCTATCTCAAGTCCTATCAGCGGGTGTTGAAATATAATCCTCATCCTTTTCTGCAAGCTGTATCCCAAGAGGACAAATTCAGACAAATCTGGATTTGAAGCATTTAGCATTTCTGCTTCTCTGTGTAGATTTTTGCAGTGTTATGGGAAAATGGGGCCCTGGATCTATGGCCTAAATTATCTCACAGTGACCCTAGCTCGAACAAGAGTAGTTAGCGCTGCCATTTTGTCCTGGCCTCTTGCCAACATTAATCCTAAAGGCATTATTATCTACCAAAAAAGAATATCATAAAAATGGAAAATAACCAGATGACAGAAAGAAAGATAAGGGAGACAGAAAGGGCAAAGTCCTAAAACAGCAGCTGTCAAATTGCTGGACTGGAGAACATATGTGGCCCTTGGAGGACTATCAGGTCAAAGACTGCTGGTCATCCTCATCTCCAGCTGTGAAATCACACAGGAAGAAGTGGAAAAAAAAAAGTCAGGAAATGTGTTCTGGATACATCTTTCCCATGTCAGAAATTGCTGTATTTTTTTGCAGGGATGTTACACTGTGACGACGGCGAAGGTAGAATAACGTGTACCTTGTGAGTGAGCAGAAAAGTGTGGAAAAGGCAATTTCTCTGACTTGCCAAGAAATCTCTGTTGTGAAGAAAAAAGCTTCATTAAACCTTTTAGCTAAACAGCTGTGAAATTTAAGAGATGTAGAGAGTGTCTGAGAAGGCATCTTGTATTTAGGTAGGCAGTAATTGCAGAGGATGGAACTAAAAACATTGACGTTCACTGTCTGCAACATCCCATTGCATTATTTTTTCAACAAGCATCATGTTCTGTAGAAAGCCTGACCATTTTATTTACTTCTCGGAATCTGTCTTCTCTGATAAAGTAGCCAAAGGTAGATTTCTTCCCCCAAATCCATTCAGATTTGGGGTTCTGATATAGGGACAAAAGGCTTTAATGTTGTTACACGAACTATAACATTTGTTCACTTCTCTAATGTTAACATGTTGCCAAGGTATTAACAGCAGCATATCTTGGTCTTTATGATGCAGTTGAGACCCTTGGTTTAGTAGCAAAATATGGGACAAATTCCACATGCAGACCTATAACCTAGGTCAGGCAGCAATGGTAATTGCGTGCTTTTACTCGACAGAAGAATTTGAAACTGTCTCTGAATTGGTGTGTGTGTAACTCCCAACAGATGCTCTAGTTAAAAATGTTTATGAATAAATAGCGTTTCAGTTAAAGTATATGCATAAGCCATTTTTATTAAATAATGCCGAACACTTAATGAATTGATGGTAGGCTGCAGTTTGGAAGTTCTTAATGCACCTTCTGTTCTTGGCTCAGGCCTAGGATTCAATAAATGCTTTTTTTTATGTCTAACCCAGTATTCTGAGCTGGGATGATTTTACAGCCGGGGATATTTGCTCTTCTGAGGTTACAGACCACCCATGGCTTGTTTTTTCTTCTCATTTAAAAACTGAAAGTGCAACTAATTAAATATTTCTGCTGTGTTACCTACATGACAGCATTGTTCACTAGGTAAATGGTGGATTTTATCCTAGCCACAGTCCTTTTTGCATCACTGAAAATAGGCTGCAGGAGAAGGGAACTGGAGCCCAGTTTGCCTGTAAAGTTATCTCAGTGAAAGAATGAGCACAGAGCCAGAACTACACAGATTAATTAGATGAGTGAGATGCTACTACTTATTAGAAAGGGCAAGTCTGTTATTTTTAATGTTTTCAGCCCTCTGAAATGAGAAATGGTCAGCATCAGAGCAACTGTTCAAGCTCCAACAGCTCACTACAAAAGCTATGTGGGAGGTAGCTGTGCTCATAAAGTTTATCATCTCATCCATTACATCCGTGCCAGACTCTTCCCCGTGTGTATTCCTTACGTCAGCCTTTTAATTAGGATTGTACACCAGCTAAGATAAGGGTTGGGAGAAGCAAGCAATTCAGTCATGGCACTGAGAGAGATGGTAAAAATGTAACATATTCAACAGTGTATGTCCCACTTGTGTTTTTCAGGCAAAGCCAGGCAAGATTAATGACAGCAGGCTTTTGTGTCTCTTCTGACTACACCAGAATGGGGAGAGAGTTTGGGGGAGATTTTTTTAAACTCTGCCAGGGAATAATTTGTTCAAATGAATAGGTCTATTCAGCTGCTGGAGTGCTTTGCTAATTGTGTTCAAAAGAATAAAAGCAAACCACAAGCTGCTTTCAGCAGCCGGAAAAAAAAAAGGGTTCACATGCCAGCTTATTAACAAGATGAATTCTATTAGTAAAACATATTTAGGATTTTTGAGACCAGCTCATAACCCCATGGAAATAATGAAATGTTTTCCAATTTCCATAAAAGCAATGTTGATCTCTGGGCTGCTAATTTTTGTGAACATAGCAGATGCATTTTTGGATGAAGTTAATGCTTTCTGAGTGATATGAAAGGCAAGTGTCTACCACGTTGGGGTCTTAGGCAAAACTGCAGCATAATAGTATGTTATTTGCAGTTAACAGATGTCATAAAAGACAGGAAAAGAAAGAAATTATTCTTCTCTTCCACAGGCTTTCTGTTTAGTTTTTCTAGCCTGCCTAAGCAGATTTTTGGAACTGTTTTAACCATGAACAAGATAATACAAAACCGTAGGTGTATCTGAAAATAGTAACAACTGAACTCTTTGGGAATGTAAAAGTTTAGAATTGATCTTCATATACGATGTTGTATATTTTCCATAGCCCCATGTTTTCACTTTGGTTTCACAGACATTCACATTCCACTTTACTGAACAGACGCAGACATTTATGGGCAAGGCACTCTTCCTTTGAAGTACTTGCTAGAAATACACCTTATTTTCCAACATTAAAGTGTGAAAAATCACAGAATCAGTGTCTTCCAGCAAAGTTTTTATAAACTGTTTTTGTTTGAGGCCTCTGCATGCTATTTGCATTGCCAAAGATCCAAAAGCTAGTATGTCCCATTGAGGTCTTGTTTTTATTTAAGTTCATAGGAATTTTGTTACTGATATTAAATGGTCCTCAGGTTTGGCTCTGTTTGAATGAAAGCAGAAGACTGTGCATTTTGCATTTTGTGCAAAATAACACTTAAAAAGTGAAAGACCTCTGCTAACTCTTTGTTTTTTGGTTTTTTTTAGTTGGTATCTTCTTCTACCAGTCCCGTTCCCTGAGTAGCTTGTGAAAATAATATTCAGTTGAAAGCTTCCTTTTTAAATGTAGAAGAAAAATCTGACATAAGTCGAGCATAAAGTGGAGGTTTGAGCGTGCCTGTCCTGTGTCAGGATGCTGTTGGTAGCAAGCAACAGGACAAAAGCAGGGTCCTGGATGCACAGCTGGTTGCTGTTTTCTTATAGGAGCTACCTGCATTGCTAGCCTCAAGCTACAGTAAAATATGCGGGGTTAAGATTTCAGTGCTTCGTATTCTTTAGGGACCTTAAGAAAAAGGCAATTCTTCAATGCCAGAGTTGTGTGTTCCTGGTTTAAGGGCTATGGGATAAAAGAGATGCTGCCTCCCCAGAGGCAGATCCCACACTAAGGTCGTTCAGGAAAGATTTCTTGTACTCATTTAAGCTATTGATGTTGTGAAAGCTACCCCGAATGACAGCAGGGGAGGTCTGACTTTGTGACATTCAGGTAACAACGTTCCCAAAAGATTCACATAGGTGGGAGTCTGTAATACCACAGGTTTGCTACACTGGCAGACTTGTGGCTGATTACGGGGAGCTTATAGAGCTGGAAGGCAGCACTAAGACCCACTCTGCAGAGCTGCACATCTTTTCACCAGAGAGGAGGACGTGCCAGCCCCCGTGTGTGAGTGGAGTCACCCACTTGCAGACAGGCAGGCAGTGGAGCTCAGATATGCTCTGCCTGTGTATAAAAGAAGTTCAGCATACAGCTCTGCCAGCTCAGATTTTTTTTTTTTTCCAGTGGATATTTAGCAATTACTCTAATGTGGAGGGGTTAATATAGTCAGCCTGTGAGGATGGGCTGTGTGAATAAAGGCAGCGGTGTTCCTGTGCGTAGAAGGAGCCATAGGAATCCACTGAAGGATACTCCCAGCTTTCCTCCTCTATAGCAGATTTTTTTTTTTTTGTCAGTAAGAGAAGCCCAAGACAAAATCAAAAGGTTTAGTCCATTCCAAGAAGAACTAATATATCAAGGCAGAATGAAAAGACAAGGACTGTCTATGTCCCAGAGCAGATGAATAAGAGGGGCATGAGAAAGGGGCGCAGGACAATGGGAGGAGGGTAGGTGAGGAGCTCCGGGTAGCCTTCACTCAGGCTTTGGGAACAAGGCGACATTCAGTAGGCAGGAGGACATTTACATTTGGTGGGACATGTTTTCACAATGCTTCCAGTTAGCCCACCAGACTGCAGACCACAGGATACCTTTAGACAGCCAAATCTAGCAGTATCGCAGGGATTGGGCAATTAATAGGGAAACAAGAAGCTAAAAGAGAGTTCTAAGTCTTTTGGAAGGGCTATAAATCTTCAAATATTCAAACTTTAACTACCGTGCTGCTGGTGGTGGGTGGTAGGACATGTTCCAGGTGCATAGCAGGAACATTACTGCCTGCTGACAGGTACACGTACGTGTCTTTGGGGACAGATGCTGTACCTCTCCTTTCCTGTGATAGTGGATTGCTCGCAGATAGGCCGGTGAAGGGATGGTTAATCAGCCAGCTGAACACTTTTCATCAGATATCCGGTATCTGAAAGAAAATAACAAAAATAAGTCATCTATTTTTAAAATATTTGGAATGGAAACGTGATTAATAGCTGCCTGAGGGCTTGCATTAGTTCCGTGCCATTAAGGTTTACAAGTCAGTATGCCCAGTTACCCTAGTATTAAACAAAAGGATCATTTGTCATGGCAACCTCAGCCTCAGGTGAGCTCTTCTGGCAAATGATTTACTTCTCACACAGGGGTACCCCAGGTACTCACAGGTCAGCCGGCTCCTGGCTTTCAGCTCCTGGGAACTCACGCCCCGGGATGCTCTGCAGGCCAGGCTGGGGAAGGGAGGAGATCAGGCTACCGCAAAGGAAGGCTTCGATCATGAATTACTCTCATGCTAGCACTGCAGTTGTAGCCCCAGAGCTTTTAGATGAAAGGGGCAGGGGATTTGAAAGGTCTGGCTGCCTGTGGGTTGTTTTTTTTTGTTTGTTTGTTTGTTTTTTGGGTAAAAACTTGACCGTATCTGCATATAGCAGGGAGCTCGTTACTTGCCTGGGCGAGAGTAACAGGGTCATGTCCATCCATTCTCCTCCACATTATCTGCTGTCAGGGGTAAGACGCTGTGCTGGTGCTTATGAATCCTGTTCCTGTGTACCTAGTTTTTGCCCAGTACTGAATAAGGAGCTTAGATGCCTAATCCCAGCTCCAAGGGTACTTTTGAACTAAGCACTACTTTTGGCTGTGCCTAAATGGTCCGTGTTTATCCAGCCCTTAAGACTGTTTTTAAAGCAAATGCTGTGCTGGATAGCGTTTACTAACCTGCTGCAAAGCAGAAATGCCATTGTCCTTCCATAGCTCTGTGAGCAAATGCTTATGATAACCCTGTGATGCTTTTTATTCTGTCAAAGGTTTCACCAGCCCACCTTTATAGTACCTATTCACAAGCTAAAACATAGCACAGGTAAATTCAGTTTGAACATGCGAGTTTTCACAACAGTGATTTAGTGATTTTTGCCTTAGTTTTGCATGAGAACTGATGTGATCTTGGGAGTTTGTTGCATACAAAATAAAATATTTCCATGATTTTTTTGTGGTTTGGTGATAAAGTTAGAAATCCAGAACCCAAAACAATTGCACAAAGATAAACATTTAACAGAAAATGCCCTTCCTGTTTGTCCTAGCCCTGCATAAATTTAAACCAGTTAGCTTATTTTAGCAAGTGGAACTGATTTTTTTGGATAAGTGACTCTGTCATCCTGAAAACTGAAATATGTTCCTACTTGAAAAACAAGCTTACTTGCTGACATTTAAAACTTTATATCTAATGAAAGTACCAGTGTGGTTTTTTGGTTACTAGATGTTCATCTGCAATTAAAATGTCCCAACTGTTGCATAAAATGCTAACTTAAAACGTAAGCATTCATTCCAACTATAGAACAGGTTATCATCAGACTGCCAATGGGGGCCTTAAAGTCTGTTTAAAACAAGCACGTTTTAATTTCTGTGTGTTCAGATGAAAAGAATAACTTAATATCTCTCTTGTTTTGCCTCTGTGACTAGAAGTACAACTTCTGAAAATAGTTTTGTAACTCATCACATGAATGACTAAGTAGTTTGTTAGAAGGCAGGAAATCCTAAAAATGTCTGATGTTTATTTTTAATTGACAGCGATACCTTTTATAGTAAAGGTCCCTTCAGTAGTTAAGCAGAGGTAATACAATTCTTTGTGCTAGAGATCCTTCGTACTAGTTATTTACGTAGAGAGTTATGAATATGGTGAGGTTCAAGGAACACATTAATACATGCTCTCATTCTGCCTGTTGCCTTGATCGGTGGCTTGGAGTCCTTCAAGCTAAATTAAATATGTGAATATTTTGTTTGTAAAGTACATGCAAAGGAAAAATTCCCCCACATATTTATTCTCTAGGTAGTTCAATTCTGGTACAAAGCAGCGCTGCTGCTTAGCTGTGGCAATTGCACTCCTTTGAGACCAGCATTAAAACACAATACAGAAGCCAAAACACAGAGGATTAAAGTGCTTGGTTCCAACTTGCTGAAGAAACCAGTGAGCGTGTTTGATAGAGCCAGGAATACAGCCCGTACAGGCTTGCAGGGGGGAAATCTTGCTCCAGAGATGTTCCCCTTGCCTGGACCAGGGCAGTTCCCCCTCACTTCCCTGTGCTTTGGCCATGCTGTTGGAGGTCTGTGGGGAGTCAGATGTCAGACGGTGGGGTCTGGTCCAAAGTTGGTGCAAATCAGCAACTGTGAGAGCCCCTTTACATGAGCTGATTGTGGGTGAGTCTCTAATCTGCTAAGGTGGAGACTCCCGTATCTGTTTAATGGAAGGAGCGGGTTTTGGTTATCTTTGGAAAGCTGCCTGTTGGCAGCAGGCACTAGGGGTTTAGAGCCGTTTCCTAGATAATCATACAAGAGGGTTGCAAGCAATAAATAAGCAAACAACAGGCAGCTCTCACAAGCAGCGTGGTGGTGGGGCTCCTCCATGCACTTGCTCATCAGCTGTGCTGCGTCGTGTCCAAGCCACTGTTTTACAGCGCGGCTCCCCTGCAGTCTAGCACTGAATAGGTCTCTCCTTCAGTTCATGGCTGAAACAAAAGAGCAGCTTGTGGCTGCCCTGGCTGGATGACAGTGAGTAAATCTACCAGTTTTTCAAGAATGGGGTATTAAAAAAAAACAAGGAAGAGAGCATGAAGAATGGGGAGGAGGTACAAGACCAGCAGAGATGGTTTTGTGGTTTGTTTTCTTTCCCTAGCAAGAAAATAACCTTCACTGACAAAATCCCTGAACTCCGTGAAATTAGCAGCTTTTTTAAGTAAATCCCAGACACTGGTTGTTAATTTCTTTTTGTTTTCATTATTTTTTTTATTTCAGCAGATCTTTTTATTGAACAAAGGGCTAGCTTCTGCTCTGCATCTGGCTTTGAAGTGGGTGGGAGTTTGTCACTGTATTTGTTGCAGGCATTATTTCAGTCCTGTTGGAGTAGGCGTCCTCTTGTCTGGGTGGAACAAGGGTGATAATGCCGGGGGTGCACATCAGCTTGGGTATCAGTTGGGTCAGCTGCATGGCTGAACAGTGTAAGCAGACAAATAAATGCATGACCTTATCCTGAAAGAGAATGGCTTAGCCTCGGCAGGATGTCTTTGTGTCCAAATCATGCAGAAGGCACTTCCAGGAGAGGAGCCCTGTTTGGTCTCCTGACTGTGCACCTCCCCTTGCTGCCATCTTCTGGGGAGCTGCATGTGCTCCTGTAGAGCAAAGCATCGCTGGTAAGCCCCATTGCAGAGGATCTCCTACACTTGACAGCCTGCAGCATGTCCTGCTTGCTTCTCTCCTTTACACGACTGTTGCAGACAGCTGCCAGGGATGAAAATCTGTGGCACAGCAAGCCAGCCCCAGCTAGTGATTTGGGTGGGGAGGAACTGGGCCCTAGAAGAGGTTTCTTCCCCTTTCTCCAGAGGCTGAGCAAAGATGCAGGTGATACAGGCATGAGCAGAAGCAGGGATCTTTCTGAATATCTTGTCCTTCAGGTGCTTGCAGTCTCTTTCATGGTGGAGGTGGGCAGCAGATGTGCCGTGACTGCTGCTATCTCTCAGGCGTAATCACCTCCCTGTTTTTCCACCTATACACCTTCTCTCTTGACTTACACTTTGACCTCAAACTCCTGTAGTTTGCAGGGCCCATGCCATGTCATGTGCAGGGCCTCAGTTGGAGGCTCACGTCTCCATTGCCACCGCACTCAGTATCACTGTTGTACCAGTAACTACCAGCGAGGAGATGGAGAAGAGCAGGCAGCCTTGTTGGAAAAAGCCTTCTTAAGGTTAAAAGGAAGAGATGTCTCATTCAGCTGCAGTGCTAATAATTTGTCACAGCTGTATTTTTAACCTTCAATTTTAAAACAGAGCATAAGCCTCACTTTGCAGAATTCTATAATAAAATCACATGCTCCCCTATATCACAAGCCTTGTATGGGTTTCCACATGTACACTGTCTCCTTGTGAAAGATTAAATTGATGCTTCATTGAGAAGTGCAACAGCATTTGAATAAATCTCTATAGAATATGCACAATGATTTATTATTATGTGATGTCTCCGTATATTTAGGAATGCTCAACCCCTTTTTCTAAGAAGTGATGTGGGATCCAGCCACAGATAACAAATGAGGCTTGGGATGGCTATTTGTCATTTGGAAAACCAAGTCCTGAGCTCTGGTCTAACGTGTTCTTGAGCAGGTGCCAGCTTATGTATTTATGTATTTTCACAGAGTTGGGATCAGTGAATACATTGAGAGGCTGTCCTTGGTTGCATCTGCATTGCCCAGAGTTTGGCGTAACGCCATATATTCTTTTCAGTTGTGAATTAAGTATTGAGGAAATGGCCTTCTCTGGAGGAGGCATGTTATTTCTGTTATTTTTCTCTTTCTCTTCCTGTTTCTTTGAACCACTAAGGTCCAGTTCCAGTAGGGAACTGGTCTGGCTGCCCATGAGAACAGGCTGTATTTTTAGGATGTAGCTATTTAAACATACAGCTTTAATTAACTGTTTTACAGCTTTCTCCTCCCTTCCAGTTGCTGGACTGGTTTCACAGTGATACGGTCTCAGTGGGAACAGGTCAGGTCATGCATCTGTAGGTACCAAGACATGCCGTTTACAACAGCTGGCTGTGAGTGAATCCTGTGGCTTTGCATTTGTTATGTACTTAGGAGTCCTTGAAATCCCAATCCAGATGCATGGGAGTAGTGGTTATCCATAGACAGGATTTAGAACTCTTTTAGTTTCTGCTTCACAGATGCAGAAATCACATCTGCCATGCAATTATGGTATGGTGGTAACACGCAGTATGCTATCTGGTGGCAGGACTACTGCAAAGCTGACACTGGGCAGAGTGTTGCTGGTTTCAAATGCATTTGCCATATTTGCTGATAATGCTCAGATACTTACAGATACTTTTCTGTCGTCTTCAAATTCTCAGTCTACATCTCAGTTTCATCCAGAGTTTCTTGGTGAGTTTAATCAAACCAAAAGTTTATCAGAAATGACTGCAACAATCATATTTTAACCTTTTTATTTAAAAAAAATAGTTCTTAAGACCACATCAATTTTATCTTCCTATTACCTACTGTATGGAGATCATGAACGCCTTATTCTGGGCTTGTGCAGCTCAGAGCAAGAGTATAGCAACTCATCAAGGAACTGCTGAGGGCCCACTGGGCATCCCACAGACATAAAGGAGTACTTGTAACAGTGACAACAGCAGCAACAATGTTTGAAAGAAAGCATATGACATCAGCAAATGGTATAAAAGATAGAAGTCCTTGTTCCAAAATTACTTGAAAAGTGTGTTGCTGGATAGTGAGTCATTCAACAGAGGAAACCAAAGGTACGCATCCAGAAATGGATGTTAAAAAGTTGACAGCATGAGGGATTCTTGGAAAAGCTAATAAAGAAAGAACAGTAATTATAATTGCCTTGTTAAAGAAGGATTAAAAAGAGAGAACTGAGAGTTAAGTTACAACTGCTTAGAAGAAGACTACTGGGACATGTGAAAACAAAATGAGATGGTAGGAGAAAATCTACTGAACATATAATGTGTTGCTGTGCCACAGAAGTTCGTAGTCATGTGAAGCATATGAATCAACTTGGCATGAGATTTGTTTGAAATGCATCATGGTGTATATATACTGGAAATATAGTTTCTTTATTTGAACTTTGTTGCCATATTTTTACTGTCATACTGTAGTTTTGTAGCATAACACAGCATTGCTAAACCTCATGAGTGTTCACTTGTAGTATTCATAGTCCTGAGGTTAGATGAGCTTCAGGTGATTATAGCACCAGACTTCCAAACCTGATTGGTTAAAGTTGCGTCTCCGTGGACAAACCTGAAAGAGAGTGAAATATGAGTTAACAGTTGGACTTGATGATCTTAGATGTCTTTTCCAACCTAAATGACTCTATGATTCTGTGTTCTATTCTATCAGTGGACTCTGCATGCATTAGCACACCAGAGCTTTAGCACAAACTCTTAAATCCACATCAAATATGTAAATTGGTGAAGTTTTTGCAAAAAGTCTGGATACACCTCATACAATTCCACCAGAGTCTTCACTGCTTCTGCCTGGGACTGTGGTTTGACAACTTGAAAGGCCCTGCGGGTGTACTGGGAAGTAGATTCAGGCACCCATTTGGGGGAACATTAGCTGTTTGCTTTTGCAGTAGAGAGAAAGTAATGACGATCCTCCTCACCTTGCACTGAAGTGGTATGAATTGCTGTAATTGCTGTGATTCAGAGCTGGGCAGCTCCAGATGGAAGAGAATAACCTTACTTAACAGTCAGTGGGCAGGATATGGAAAATTATGGGTCCTGCATAGCTGTAGCTTGGCTGTCTTCCACGTCGGTAGTATTTTGCGTTGCTGTGTATGCTGTTAACACCTTGGTATATATGAAAAGTGTGGTCACACTATAGCTGCTTGGGGAACCATAACTTTGAAATGTGTAAAATTTATTCATGTGATTTCCACGGAGAGTTCCTTTTTCTGATGGAAGATGGTTAATTAGAGTAGAAAGGTAGAAAAATAAGAGGCAGTTGTATACTTATCCAGTTATGTAGTTCTCATATTGTACCTTGAATGGGGCTTGTAAGTAATTGGGAATATATCTTGATGGGGCCTTGCACATATTTGTACTGCAGCCTCCAAAGAAGCTCAGCAAACCTGGCAACTTCTTTACTGCCACTTTCATTGCTTAAGGACCCACAGTGGTGGGGTGGCTCTGCTGTGCAGGAGAGGTCACAGCCAGCAACATGGTAACAGATCTGATGTGCAAATTATAATTGTGGCATTTGGATCTCAGCTCTAATTAGAAAAACAGCATAAGCCAAAATGAAAAATACCACTGTAAAAAAAAATCTACTTTTTATTAGAGCTCGACTAAGAGAACTGTTAGTTACCTACAAGATTAAGTAGGTCTTCACTATCTTTTATAATCGGAGTAGTTTTGTCCTGAGACCTGTCTAATGTTGAAACACGCATTATTAGTTACCATGGAGGCCTTCAAGCAACCTGTAAAGGCGTCATCCCAATTATTCTGGTCCTTATTTGACACATTCATGGAATGTACATTACTTCTAGCCCTTTATAACCCTTTTGCTCGTGGTTGTATATTTCTTGCAGGGAAGGAGAAGGATAGTTTGGGTAGTGGTTTTTTGTTTGGTTGTTTTTTGTATGTATTTGTTCTTGTCTCTTTGTCAGGAAGTGGAGTGATAGGACAAGGAGTCAGTTTAGTTTTAAACTAAAAAAGGGTAGATTTAGATTAGAAACAAGGAAGAAATTCTTCACTCCAAGGGTGGTGAGGCCCTGGCACAGGCTGCCCAGAGAAGCTGTGGATGCCCCATCCCTGGCAGTGCTCAAGGCCAGGCTGGATGGGGCTTTGGGCAACCTGGGCTGGTGGGAGGTGTCCCTGCCCATGGCAGGGGGTTGGAATTAGGTGGTCTTTAAGGTCTCTTCCAACCCCAGCCACTCTATGGTTCTGTTACTGTCAGATATTCTACAAACCAAATAAATACAGGCCAAAAAGTATAAAAATCATGTTGAGGAAAATTCAGTGTCAGTCCGTTTCATCATTTCTGGTAGCCAAGATTTAGAATAAATGTAGAACAGAAGCTATGTTTAAAAAAAAAAAAAAAAGAAAAAGAGAGAGAGAGAGAGAGAAAAGAGAATAATAAAGAAAAGCCTTCTTAACAACAAGGTACACATGGTCAGAAATTTTCAGTTATTGTCCAGAATGGACAATCCTGGGACTATGCAGTACTTGGGACACTGTTCCAGTAAGTCAGGAGTGGTATCAGATGACAATCTGGCACAGACTTTGCAGTCTTTATTCAGAGTATCTGTTGGAGGCAATTTTAGTCAAAGGCAACAGGGCTGCAAAATGAACCTGAGTGAGATCTGAACAAATAGAACAAAGAAACAGCAAGCCCTTAAAAAGTATCTGGAGCTGTTATTTAGCTTTGTAAGATTTCTCCCATCTCAAATGTTGTATCCCTTCTAGGTTAGAGCCCGTTCTCTTTGTAGAACCATGACAACTTCTAAATGATCAAAAAAGATGATAGGGAACAAAATTTTATGCCCTTCGTGGTATTCTGTATCTCGTTTCAAGAACTTGCGCTTGAAAATGTTACTGGAATAATGTGAAAAGTAGCCAGTGTCCAACATGAAGCTTGGCTGGGGAGTGCTTTCCAGCTCTAATTAGTAACTTGCATTCTTTTAGGAAAATAAATGGCATAGATTACCAGTTTCACATTCCTTGACAACGTAAGATAAAATGATGGGGTTTTGTGCAGGAGGAATTGAGAGGTGGCACAATCATCTTGTGATGATTTTCCAGTGTAGCTTTTCCTCTGTAATGTCAGGGCTTGTGGCCAAGAGGTAAGATAGGTGGCTGCAGTGATAACCTCCCAGACCGCCAAGTGAGTTTTGCCAGGGCTCATCTGGCAAGTCCACAGCCTCTGCAAGAAGGTTTGTTTCCAGGCCGGTTGTATGGGTGAATTTCGGATCGAGCAAGTTAGCTGACAAAATGGATTTGAAGGTTTCTCTGTTACACTGAGAGGTCTTCGCCATGGACGAAGGAAGTGACAAATAGCTTTCCTTGCAACTGATGCCAGCCACAGTCTGTAAATCAGCCAGCAGGGAGGTAAGGCAGCTAGAGAGACTCATTTCTCTCTGAAGAGAATGAGTGTCACATCCAGAAAAGACATGTTTGATCATCCACTGTCTACTTGGACTCTAACGCTGCCACATAAAGCAGTTGTCGAGCTTTGTGGTTTTTGTTTTTTAATCCTGAAAAATTAAGCCCCATGCTGGCAAAGCTTGTCCTTGTGTGCACTCTGTCCATCAGCTCTTGATATTCCACCAAAAGCCAGACTTACACCTTTTCTTTCGTCCATTCTCTTTAGGTCAAAATAACTGCAGCTGCCTTTTGGTCCTTGGCTGTAAGGCTGAGCTGAGCTGCTCTGTGCCTTCTGTCGTTTTTTCCCCTGTACTTGCGGTGCATTTTCTTAGTGAAACATAGTTTGGACTTATCTAAAAGTCCAATTTTAAATGTCAGAGAAATGTAAACTTTTGTATTATCAGTAAATAATTCTGAAATTCTCCTTACTGTTGGCAACTGGTTTAAGAGTGAAGGAATGTCTTGCATGTAATTGCATTACCAGGAGTTGGTTAGTTCAGCTCAGCCAATCAGCTATGTAATACTTTTTATCGGTGGAGTGGTTATTTACTTAACTGTCTACATGTTTTTATCTTTCAACTTTTTGTAACGTCCAACTAAAGCTGTGAGAGTTTGAACAGCACTTTATTTACCAACATTTTTAATTCTTTAGGTACACTGTAATGGAGGAGAAGCTAAATAACGTTTCTGTCCAGGAGAATATTTACAAAAATGTGCTGTTCATTGGAAATGGCAATAAGAGACCCCATAATGTTGTGTAATCTGTGTTATGCCTTTGCTAGTTCTAGTAAATCAGGAACTTTTCCGTTGTAGTGAAGCTGTGAGTGAATGGGAACATAATTCTTCCAGCTGAAAAGATAATTCATTCTGAATTACTGTTCACCGAGCCAGGATGCATTGACTGAGATGTGAGTTGCTGCTTACAAAACAAGCATACCTGTGCTGCTCAAGCCATGTGTGTCGGCTAATAATAATTCATTTCTTCATAACCGAAGCACGGCAGGCTCCTGTGTACAAACCTCAAATATTCCTGCAGCACTCTGCTTTTAACTGTTGTTACTCACAGTGATGCAGACCAGGAGCTGCATATTGCTTCTGTTGACTTGTGGGAGACAGAGCTGGTTTGCAGCGCTATCACTTTATATTAGGGTTAGAAAGCAACATTTCATTCAGTTCATGTCGCTTACTGAAAAAAAAACAAAGGATAGGAAACTTCTGCTGGCAGTTCCAGAGAACACATTACTGTAGAGGGTAAGCAGTTTCTTGCTTTGCTCATTTGCTAGCAGAGAGATGCTCAGCTGAACAGGGGCCAGAAATGGAAGTGGTAATCATTAAACAAGCAAATCCACTAGTTGTGCTCTCCAAAACAATCATGGCAGAACGTGCTTCCCAATCCTGCGAGGTGCTAAGACCTCTGTACAGAGGGAGGGGGACATTCTCGGGGATGTGGGATGAGGATGCTCAGCACCTTACAGAATCTCAAGTGGTCAGCTGCAGAATTTGTGAAGCTGGCCATGGGAACTGGGATCAGCACATTTCTCTCCCTATCTGCAAAACTATTCAGACACAACATTGAAGTGTGATTTGAATGTTCAGAATAGCAGATAGTGGTTAGCTGGTTTCAAAAATGCATCAAAAGCTACCATTGTTCCCCTGCTTTTTCTTCAAGAGACATTCCTTCATATACCTGCAGTTGACATCATAATTCTCTAAACTGCTAGTTTTAGTTAATTTGGAGATTCCCTCCAGTTAATTCAATTGTGAAGATGTTTTTTCACATGTCAATTACCATTGCTTTTTTTCTTCTTTTTTTTTTTTTTTTTAGGTGAACATGTTTGTGGAAGGATTCCATGATGCTATTCTTCTTTATGCTCTAGCTTTACAGGAAGTCTTGAAGTTTGGTTTCAGTAAGAAAGATGGGGAAAAAATTGTTCAGCAAACACGCAACAGAACTTACGAAGGTAAGAGTTCATGTAGAATTCCAGCTTTCAGAGACAAAAAAAAAAGTCAGTTATTTGTTGGGTGCAGAATAAGGACCAGTGCCTATTCCACTCTAATATAAGAGGAAAATATCCATATGAAACTATAAATACCTTTAGGACTGGCTCACATACTTTGCCAGTCTGAATTTTTTCTGCATCGACCCTTGAGGTCTTACTCAGTTTAAAAAACTCCTAACAATTTAATGACCCTCACTGGTGTCGTAAAGGGATACAAATAATTTTCTCAGGCTCTTTCTTTCTTTTTGAAAAAAATTACAGCTGCTCACTTTACCGATGTGCATCTACTAGCTCTGAGATTGCCTCATTTTTTCCATTTGACTCTTTCTTTTTTTTTTTCCCTCCACCAAAGACTGGGAATGGATCAAAGCAAGCTGGTGCCATGGTGCTGGGATTTTTTGTTGTTGTTTCTTTTTCTTTCTTGACGGGGCTCTTTTGGGCGTTGGAAGGATTTTCCCCCAGCCTCCTTTCAGGAGCTGTGCATGTTATCTCTGAGGCTGTAACATGGTGCCTTCCTGTGCTTAACCCTGTAGGTTGTGATTCCATGGCACAGCTGGCAAGTGAATGTCACCCCATTGATGCAAAGTGATGCAAGGGCTTTTGCCAGGAAGGGATTGCAGTAAAGAAACTGAGTGTTGAGTGTGACATCATTGAATTATCTGTCATTTCATATTATATTCCCATCCATCTCTTACAATATTCCAGTCTTTTGGTGTATGATTGACAAGATTTCCTATGGAAATGTCTAAGAGAAGAAAACATTCCCCACTGGATATAGTGGAGGAAGGCAAGAAGGACATCAGCCCCGAAACTCTTTTCTGTTCTCAAACTGTGGCCTGAACAGAACGGGGAATAGCCTCCAGTGGTTTAAGGCAACACAGGAATTGCTTTAAATTATGCTGATCACAGTCATCCCATAAGGAGCCCTGCATCAGTTGGAAATAGTGCTGAATGTGCCACTACCTCCCTTCACACCCACAGCTTCTCAAAACACACTATTTTAATAGAGGGAATCTGGCATCTAAGGATTTGGCTCACAGTTTGGCTATCCTGTGTATGAACAGATGCTCGAGCACAGCCTGTCTGTGTTTTCTTGCCTACTTCTCTGCTGCAGGAAGCCACCAGCTGATGTGCTCATGCAATTCTTTTATAGTACTATGTGCTTCATGCAGGTTCTGTGTTTGATTCTCACACCTGCCTTGTAAAACCAGACAGGAAGGAAAAATGTTCTCTTTCCCCACTTGTGAAAACCAGTTTGTTATTGCTGAACCTGTCACAGCTGTTCTGAAGATACTCTTTCCAGCTGAGCTGTGAGGGTGCAGTCGAAAAGGTCAAAATGCCATGTAAGTTGTACACCATCTCCTACCTGCAGCAGTACTTTGCTGGACGTAATTTACAAGGATAAACCTGATTTCAAAAGACATCTTCAACTTGGTGGTTTGTAAGTTTTTTGGGGAAATTACATCCCTTTATTCTGCCAGTAGGCTGCTCTCTGAAGTGAATGCAGCATCTGCATCATGTTGTCTGTATGTAAGTATCTAACAACAAGAGAGCCCGAATAAAATCTTTCCGCACTCATCCAAACACAGTTCTTTACTAAGGTTGTTTCAGAATTTCCTAAAAACATTTATTGAGGAAGACCGCTGCAGGAAATATCAAAAATTCAAACTCTGAAGCAGATGGAAAAGTAAAATATGAGTGTTTCCCATTAAAAATCCCATAGGAATTCTGAATTTCAGCAAGTTCTAGGACCTACTTCTACTAATCCAATTTTGGCTTCTTTGGCCAGGAAGGTGTCTGTTCCAATTAATGTCTCCTGTCAGATCCAGAAGCCAAGTCATGTAGAAAAGGATATTGCAGCTCTCTATAGTGGCCTCTTTTGGTGATCCAGTAGCCAAGTCATACCCATTCTGTTATCCTGCAGTAATCAAATTTGCAATTGTTTGGTTACTGTATTGTTATACTGAAGACATAGACAGTTGACAGTAAATCTTTTGTTGAACAGAGCATGTTTAGAAAAGCACAACAGGTTGAAACATTCCTTGCATCCCTAAATGGGAACAGAGAAAAGATAAATGGAGGTGCGTTAATCTGTTTCATTTTTATTATTGTTAGGTGTGTTGAGGGGAATTTATACTCTGGCTGAATACCTGACCTCTCTCTTTTGATTAACAGTCACTGAGAACCTGATTTTCTACTGCTGTGTGCCTGGTTTATTAATGTAGTTGGTGTAGCATGGATGTAAAATGATGCCTGTTTGATTTGCACTGGTGTAAATGGCTGTATTTGGTGTCAGGCAGGGATCACAGGATTGCATTTTAGAATATCTGAGGTGATAAAACATATCCACAAAGTCTTGTGGTGTTTCCATTATAGTTAGGTTAGAGCTTCATCAGAGTAAATTGGTATTTTTTGATGGTTTTCAAGTGCCTGTTTGATTTACATAGAATCACAGAACATCTGAGGTTGGAAGGGTCATCTAGTCCAACTCCCTGCTCAAGCAGATCCACCTAGAGCAGGTTATTTAGGACCATGTCCAGGTGGCTTTTGAAGATCTCCAAGGAGGGAGACTGCACGACCTCTCTGTGCAACCCGTGCCAGTGCTCTGTCACCCAACAACTTCGTCACCCCACACAGCAATGAGTTGGAGCTGTGCTCTTCATAGGCAAGGGCATACACTGAAACAAGAGGGTCAGACTGAATATAAGGAAGTATTTTTCTTCCATGAAAGGAATCTCTTTAAATAGCCCACATTAAATGTATTTGTGTTCTTGCACGATGTTTTTTCACTGTGAAAATTTTTCATTGTGACAGTTAAACACTGGAACAGGCTGTCTCAGAGAGGCTGTGCAGTCTCCGTCTTTGGAGGTTCCCAAAACCAAGCAGAGCCCTGAGCCCATTCTGACCTCCTAGCTGACCCTGCTCTGAGCTGGAGGCTGGACTAGAGATCTCCTGAAGTCCATTCAGACCAGAGTTATCCTATGAGTCTGTGATTCCAAGTTTCCCTAAAAGTTTCCTAGAATACAAACAGTTGAAGGCAGAGATGCTGTTTTAAGACATGCAAAATAGTAACAGATGTTTAATTTGTTCCTCGTTATCAAAAACAAATACTGAAATCACCAGGAATCAGACATGATTTCACGTATAGAATTTTGAAAGTGATTTCATCCTTTGAAGGGCTGCTTGGGATGATGCCACGATCTGTCAGTTAGGGTAGTTTTAGGAGTCTGAATGTTGTCAAAGTCTGAGCAAGATTGGCAGCTGGCCTAAGGGAATATCAAATCTTTCCCTCAAACTTGTAAAGGAAGGAAGTGAGCTGGGGGTCTAAAACTATAAAACACAAACATATCGGGCCTTTAATCCTATGTAAATGAATGCAGGATTTAATGCAGATGTAATGCACGTGGTGTCTCCTGTCTTCACTCCCTCCGGCATCCCATCAGATGGAAACAACTCTGGACTGGCTCTATGGATGCACCGACCCTGTCAAGTCTGCGGAGCACAGGGCTATGCCCCTGCATTCCTTGCAGCACACGAGCTGGGTTATCCTTACCAGTGCATCGTCAGATAGTTCAGGGCTAGGCTGTCTGTAAATAGCCCACATTAAATGTATTTCATGCGTGGTGGCTTTCTGGATTAGGTTTTTCTCACATGCTCCCCAAACAGTCTCACACATTTGATATTTAAAAAGGAGAAATGTTAAGAATTCAGGAATGCAGACACCGAGATGAAATTACAATTTCTTTTGGAATGCCAACAAAAATGCTGGGAGACTGATGAGATTTCCTGTCATATCAGTCTGTAAAAACCTGTCCACTGTTTTCTTGTTTTCCTTGGAAAGGCTCAGTATTTTAACTAATTAATTTTCTAATTCCTCACATGCCATTCTTCAGGCATTGCAGGGCAGGTGTCCATTGATGCCAATGGAGACAGATATGGGGATTTCTCTGTGATTGCAATGACGGACCCCGAGGCAGGCACGCAGGAGGTAAGAAAACAAACACCATTGCACTTGGCCACTGATGAGTTAGCCAGTGCAGTGTAACAACATCCTATCATCTGTTTACTCGGTAGGCATCTGTTTATTAAATATACACATTAAAAAGATATTGCTTAACTGTGTCAACCTGCAGCCCAAATCCTTTATTTAAAAAAAAAAATTATCTTGAAGTGTGATCCTAAAAAAATGTTTAAACTTTAATGTCTTGTCTTCAACAATTCTGCATGTCTGTCTTCACATTATGCTAGTCTTTAAAATTTAAAGGATGAAATATCACATGCTACTTAAACTCTAGTAAATTGTGAATATGAGAAACTATTGCTTAAAATAAGTCCTTTTATATATTGTTAAGGACCATTAGGCTTGATGTACACCACTTGAGTTATTCCAGTGGACGTGGCAGGAGCAGAAGCAGACAGACCGTGAAGACCAGGCTATGCAAAATAGCAGCAGCTGCACACAGTTAACAGCATGGTTGGATTGAGTTTATTAATACATAGATTGCTCTAAGTCCAGCTGAGGCATACAGCTTCTGTTAGTTGTGCTGTTTGTTGTGAAGTAAGCATCAGCATAAACTTTGATGGCCTCCCCACCTTCATCAAGAGCCCAGCAAGCCCAGAAGTAAAGCAAAGCAACAGTAAACCTGAGCTGGACACTTCTCTGTGTGAAGTCTGGTGAAGTTATTCTTCTTGTCAGTGCTGCAGCAATGACAAAGTGAAGAAGCCTGTTTAAATGAATAAGGGTGGCTAGTGTGTTTTGGTGTGTAAAAATGACTGAAAAAATCCAGCAGTAAACTGCAGACACTCCCAGGGGTAGGAGTAATCATGATTAATTGAAGTTAGGAGGACAAATTAGTTGGGATAAGCTTGGTATGAACAACTTCTATATTTTCTGTTTGTTCAGCCCATTAGCTCTTTATCCTGTTTATCAGTTTAATATCCCTCGCTTAGCCTTCCTTCTGTTGTTCTTTCAATTGCAATTTAATTTTTTAATTTCTTTCATGTTACCTTTAACTTTTTAACATATTGCTCATTTAAATTTTTTTCTGCTTTTTGATCCATATATACAGATAATTAATATACTTTACATGTGATTACGTATTACTAGCATCTGCTACATTCATTTCTATCCGCATGCCTCACTCTAAAAACGTTTCTTTGATGCTTTGTTTTATTCCTTTTGCCAATTTCTTCGGTGTCGGTATGAGAATATTTGTTTCTCAGTTGAGCTGAGTTAGATGAATCCATGTTTGGGCAGACCTGTTTTCAAAGAACCATACACAGAGTTTAAAGCTAGATGAAAACATCAGTCCACCTAGTCCAGCTTCTACTTCGTGACAGGCAGGCGGGTTTCTTACCCTTGTGTGGACCCCTGTAGTTTACATGTGACTAAAGCTCACACCGTAACAGGCATTCATTTTTCATTTGGAGGCACTGAAGAACAGTGACTGTCTCACTGGCTTCCTTGATATGTGTTTCAATGTTTAAACACTCTTGCTTTTTACAAATCTATATCCTATTTCTGATCTGAATCTGGTTGCTGCTCATAGCTACTTGTTGTTCTTAAGCCTTTCTGCATGCTTTCATATTTAGTAAATCCTGATGGTAGAGGAGGCTTACGCTGTAATAAAGATGCCTCTCCCACTCCAGTCTGATAAATTAAACAATCCCTCAATTAAGTCTGCTGCCTGCAAATGCTCTCTGAGGTTTTCTTTTCCTCTCCTTTTTCCATTTTACTGAATTAGCACTTATTTTTGAACAAATACTATAAAAAGTCTTTCCTCTAAGGTTTTAACTCCTTGTTGGGAGAGAAATTAGCTCCATTATTTCATGTGAAATCTACCTCTGTGTATTGAGCCAGGGTAAATGTTATCTGTCTTTTAACTATTTCTCTTCAAAACAGAGTTTAGGTAAAATATTTGAACAGGCAATCAGTGTCTTGAATTCTGAACCCAATGTGTTTATAAATGTTTCTTATCCACAAGTTAGACAAATACATTTTTGATGTGTTCCTGTCACTGCTACTGACTACTTCATTGTTATCATATTTGGACTTCTACCTTTACTAGTGTGCATAGATTTTTTGAACTATTTTCAGATGACTTACACACTGCTGTTAGCACAATTTAATCCTGGAACTTTGCAGTAGATCCAGCGCACGATACCTTGAATAAAGCCTGAATTTATGCTTGAGGATGGGACTGAAATTCTAAAGTATCTTGTTGAATTGGTCTGAATTAATAGCCCGTGCTACCAGAATGATAAGCACAAAATTGCCTTTCCTGTGCAAATATAAACAACTGCAGAAAGAGAAGGTGGAGAATGACCGGCTCTGTAATAGTTCTGCAGAAGAGCTGAAGATTTAACTGAATATGATCAAGTATCTCCAGGTCCTTGCAAAATAGAAAAGTCCACCATACTAGGTACTTGAAATGATACTTTCACTTGGCTAAGTGACAGTCCTTGGCATTCAACCCCCTGTGGAGGAATTAAAGAAAGCCCAGGGAGAGCAGGAGGAATATTCAGAGGGTTAAAAATAATAATAATAATTGTGAACTGGGTTTATACAGAAGAAAAGCCTGAGGGTAGACCAGATAAGAATGTGAATATGTAAAGGGATGTTTCAGAAAGGAAGAGTCTCTATGTCCACTGGCAATTGGATAAGTAGTAATGGATAATTGCAGCAAGGGAGATTTGAGTTACATGCTGGGGAAAATCACTGATAGTAAAGATAGCTAAGTTCCAGAATAACGGTCTACAGGAATTGTCAAGTCTCCCTCTGGAGGCTTTTAAGAACAGGTTACATAAATATCTGTCAAGAATGCTCTTGTTCAGCTGATCGTGCCTTGGGGCCGGACATGTACTACATAACCTCCCAAAGACCCCTTCAGCCTTGTTCTGTGTGATTCAGCATCCAGCCACAGGAGTCCAAGTGAATGCTGCAGCTCTCCTGTTTGTTTTAATTCTCTAACATGTTAGAAAAATCTTTTCCTTCCTTTCTTTTTTGCATAGGTGATTGGGGACTACTATGGAAAGCAGGGACGTTTTGAAATTCGGTCAAATGTGAAATATCCTTGGAATCACGGCAGACTGAGACTAGATGAAAGCCGAGTTTCGGAGCACACAAACAATACACCATGTAAATCATGTAAGTTTTAGTGACTTAATGCCACTCGGTGATGAGAGAGAGGAACCCATGTGGCGAAGCAGTATAATGGGCCATATTGAATTGCTCAGCACAGTTGTCCAACTAGGACATCATGACTATGTCTCCCTACTGACTGTCTGTGAAGCTAGGGTTTGGCAGCCCTGGATGGTACGTGGTCTGAATCACTTTCCTCTCCTTAAACGTGATAATAATCATGATGCCTGTGTGAGGCACAGCCCAGGGCTCTGGAGGCTTTGCAGCCTTCCAGGGGCTAAAAGGTAGAATCTGTTTTAGCCAGAAAGAAGGACATAACTGAAAGCCTAAACAGAGAATAATCATACTGATAATTAGCAGCTGGGGGACTCAGTGCTGAAGGGAGCAGTTCTTGCCCTTCAAGTTCAGAGTGATTTTCAATGCTATCAGAACATGCAGGAAATAGAGTAGAAGAGGTTCCCACAGAGTCCTGAACTCTGAATGGCTTTATCTGGTGTTGGTCATTCATTTCCTAGCCATGTGTATTTTCCAGTATGTGAATGCAACTAATTCTCATTGTGAATATTGATTGTTCATTTTCCCCTTTTTCAAGCAGGTGGTCTAGGAGAATCAGCAGTTACAGGAATAGTCGTGGGTGCCTTGCTGGGAGCAGGCCTGCTAATGGCTTTTTACTTCTTCAGGTTAGTCCAATTCATTGAAAGTTTGCTAAACTCTTTACTCACCATCCAAACCTCTCAGCTGCTTGCATCACATCCCTGATGGGAGACAAAGAGGCATAATAATCGTCTATGGAAATATTTCTACCACAGACAGTGAATACACTTTGATTGTCCTTTTGTGTATATTGGAATCATTTTGTCGACTCAGGGCCTTGTTGTGTAACTGTTTACATCTTTGAGTAATTTTACTCATGGAAGTAATTCCACTGAGTTCTATTCATTCACAGCTACCTTAATAAAGTGGCCTGGCCTTGAAAGCCTGCTTTGTTTGGTATTCTTTGCCAGAACAATTGTGCAGTCTGTGATCACATAAGAGATTTATATCACTTCCCTGATACTTAGTTTTTGAGTATTGGGTGGAATTGTATGGGAAGCTAGAAAGGGATTTCTGTTTTGGTTTAAGAGAGCATTTGGATCTCAAAGCTGTGCATTTGACTTAATAAGCTGAGGTCAGTGGAGGGTGATCAGTGTTTTATTCCTGTTTAAGTAAAATAATTCTTACACTGCTAGTCAGCAAATGCAAAGTCTTGAGACTTGATCCTACATCGACAGACCAAATTATTGTTACACCTGTTCAGCATTTTGCATGTATTATTTATCCTATTATGGTACAGAAGAGAAAAGACAGACAGGACAATAGAATTAACCTCTGCATGTAAGAATCCAATCATTTAATTTAATAAAAAACATGTCAACAAAATGAAGAAGCAAAAATTGCATCAGTTTACTAGTGCATTTCCAGGGTTTCAAAAGATCTGAGAAACAGGATTTTTCATCAAATACTTACAACTGAAATTCCTCAGGATGGTTTTATTCTTGAATGTTTTTGGTGCTTATATTGTATAGGTCTGAGACAAGACAATTTATCTGGGACTAATTATAGACTGTTTGTCTTTAAAAGACAAAAAAAAAAAGAAAATACAGTTGTTTATTTATATTGTATTTCATGAGAGGTTTTTGCGTGTTTTATACATACCCAATCTGATCTGATAATTTTTAGGTATGTTTTTTAAGCATTGCTGATATTGGGAGGAATTGGTCGGTGAGGACAAGAAATGCCCTCTAACTCCAGCAGTAGAATATACTTAGGAAACATAGCATATCAGGAAGAATGGGTCAGATTTTCAGAAAACACAGTTCTAGGAATTGTGCGCCTGGAAGTGATTTTTACCTGAAGATTCTGTAGCTTTCATAGTGTATATGCACCTTCTGATTACATCTTTCTACATCTTTCATTTTGATCTCTAATCACCATGGATGAGCATGCAAATACAGCTTTGAGTGTGTGTGCAAACTCCATCAAAAGGTCTGGTTTGTGGTTCTGATATGTAGCTTTGAAAGGATTTAAACTCAAAGAGCTGCATTTCTGAAAGAAGGATTTATCTGTGGGAATGAGCTACTACTGAGTGTGCTCTGACTTAAATATACATAAGTGAAGTAAAGAACATAGTTTTTTCTAGTTGTTTTGGAGCCTACAGATACAGACACAGATGTCTAGGGAACCTTTTCAGAATAATGTAGGTACCCCCTTTCTATTGAGCCGTATTATCCAAATTAAAACCGTGGTGTTTTGAAAATCCTTCATCCACCGCCACGTATCTAGCACTGTCTTCTGCTACACATGCAAGTGGAACAGAGCTTTCCATGGCATGCAAGCATTTTGTCATGCACTTGCACAAGGAGTACTGTGTGCAGATGGGGCTGGACTAATGCCCTTTTGAAAATTTGGTGCCGAAACTCAGTAGAAGCATAAATGCGTGAAATGTAAACATGGTAGTCTTATGATTTTGGGGCATAATTTGGGTACTAAAGTGGAAACTGAAAGGCAGTCAGAGGGTTTGTTTGACATAAAAATTAGCTTAACAGGATTCTTCAAAGGCTCTAGAGGAAGACACACAGGAAAAAACTGTGTCTAATGCATGAGCAACTGTATTTACGTCTTATCTACCATCTACATCCCTCTTCTTAATTCATCTTACTACCTCCTCTGACATTATAAACAGAATAGCTTTCTGAAAGGGAGACAGGAGGATTAGTTAGCTAACATACAGCTTCAGTGAGAAATGCAGTTGAGTAAAGAGTGAGATCCGTTGTTTGAACTCTGCAGAAAGTGCCCCCCATATACAGGAAAGAAATTTGGCTTTGATCAGTATAAAGCAGTGATGTGACACAGTTCACATGACACTTCGCAAAAACTTCCTAATCACTTAGATCAGTAATTTTCAAAGAAGCAAATGTCTGTGTCTTGGTGCTT
Source organism: Anser cygnoides (assembly GCF_040182565.1). Taxonomy (NCBI): domain Eukaryota; kingdom Metazoa; phylum Chordata; class Aves; order Anseriformes; family Anatidae; genus Anser; species Anser cygnoides. The sequence continues at coordinate 65,435,497 of NC_089912.1, read as the reverse complement.
TGAGACTGCTGTGTAGAGAGTAACCAGCATTCTTGAGCCTGGGTAAAATGTTTCAAGGCAAACTACTTTAATCTTTGACCAGGGTTTCACATGCTGTCACATTTCATTTTTCAACTGGCACCCAGCTGTCCCCTACGGGCATTCTTTATAAGGGAAGTCCTGTTATCCTATAGCTGGAGAAGGATTTCTCACTCTGTTCCTCTCCTTTCATGCAGAAAGAAATACAGAATAACTATTGAGAGAAGAACTCGACAGGAGGACTGTAACATGGGGAAACATCGGCAGTTACGCGAAGACTCCATTAGATCTCATTTTTCTGCTGCATAAAGAAGAAAAATAATCCCATTCTTCCTGGGGAAAAAAAAAAGAAATGGGGAAATGGACACAACCAAAGACATCAGTGTAAAAAGAAGAGGCTCTTGAAGAACTCAATCTTTTAAGCAGTAATTTTGTCTTAATTTTTTTCAGAAGCTCAGGAATGATTTACTAATCACATTATGCCGCATGGCCTTTCATCTCATGAAAAAAAAAAAAGATTCAGTTTGATGTTATAGGATGTACTTAAGAAATACTGTCTTTACATATTAAGGCATATATTAAGGGCAGCAGATCTGGGTTTAGTTGTTGGGGATGCCTCATTCTGTTCCCTGTTTTTTAGCTCCTACTGTCTCCTTCCTTAATTGCATCTCACTCATGGGTATCAATACGGTTTCACAGACAAAGATGCTGGTTTGCTGTCAAATTTAAAAAAAGGGGGGGGAGGGTCATTTGGGGTATGAGCCTGCATCACTAAATCATTATCACTGATTACAGGGAATAATGCAGAATTAGACATACAGAGCTTAGTCCTTGGAGGGAGCTGGCACTTTGGGTGTAATTAACTCCACCGAGTGTAACGAATTCCACTCGTAGGCAGGTGGAAACACACACAAATCATTCTTCCCGTGTTTGTGTAATATCACAATCAAAAGCACTGATTCTCCCTCTTATGCACTGAGAGTTAGGAAAAACTCCAGTGAAGGATGTGGAGTTTCACTGGTGTGAAATAGTGAGAGAGAGACGACAGGCCTCTGGAGAAGGCTTGCCAATTCTTCAGTCTTGCATGTTTTATCACACTCTTCTCTCTCCACTGCCATCACCTTTCAGAGAGGCAAATATCATCTATGTGGAGCTTGCTCCTGTTCCCAGTGAAGTCAATGGAAAAATCCCATTAACTTCAGTGAGTGCAGGATCACATCTAAGATATGTAAATATGAAAGTGTGTAACTGAGGCAATTCAAAAAGTGGTCTTTTTCTGTAAAAATGACATTCCATGCTACCATTTTATTTTTAGGATATTTTTTTATCTTGTATTTTTCTATTAAAATATCTATTTTTGCTTTGGTAGGATTAAAAGTTAAGGGAGAGAATGTTTTGAAGATGTATTTTTTTGACAGGAGTAACATGCAGGGAAAGTCAACAGCTGTAAGTACATTTTAGAAGCAACCTTTAGGGGAGGAGAAGTGACTTTATAGATAGTAACAAACTTTTTGTCCCCCTTTCTTCTCCAGGCACATGCAACATGCAAACATTTATTTTAAACAATATAAATGCAGTTGTCAAATTGTCTATACAATGATGGCTCTGATCCTGAACATAATGAACTGTTTGCATGTTAAACAGTCCCAAGTTAATCAGTGAGACCAACTAACTATTCACGTGTGTGCGATTAAACACACAAACAGCTACCTTCAGGAATCAGGGTGGTAAAATGCTGCTCTAGGGCTGACTTTAATCCTGCTGCCATTGGTATCCCTGGGAATTTTGCCACTGACTTTACCAGGAGCAAAACTGAATCTGTGATGAATTAGCTACTGGCAACTTATTTTATATTAGACAGAGGAGAGCTCTTTCTAGTCAACAAATGAACAGCTATTATTATAGATGTGGTGAAGAAGACCTGAGAAAATACTGTCTGTGAGAAAACCCAGCTATGACTATGACTGTAATGCATGAAATCTTTTGGCTCATCCTATTCTGATTTCATAAACAGAACTTTGTGGTCTCAGGAGTCACAGTCAGACTTTACACAATAGTTATTGTCATAACTGGCACTGAAGCCTGTGTTCTACAAAACTTTTACGCTCTGAGAAGCCAGAGTGCAAATTCGAAGAAACCATTTTGGGGTAGCTGGAAGTGAATGAAGAGCGAAAGCTGGCTCTGTCTTCTTTTTGCTGTTTTTTGTTCATGGGGAAATACTCCATGGAATAATTCCTTGGCCTGTTTTTGCTATTTCTTATATTGCACTATCTCTTAGCATATATAGTGGCTCATCACCTGCCTCTGTGCTCAATGTCCCAGGCAGCCAGAGGGCCAGGCTTCCTGACTGTCAGGGCAGCTGCAGGATAGATGATGGCTGTAGACTGGGTAGATCCAGCATCTTTAGGACTCGCTGTAACAGGCGTTGTTCACCTGCAAGATTTATATCTTCCCATTTTCCAGTCAGGGCCTGTATGACTTCTGCAAAGGTTTGTTATCCAAAGTAACACTGATCTCAATGGACAGGTTTCTGAAGTAGCCTCCATATCTCATGGGCACCAGAGAAGGATGTAGGCTCGAGCGGCATTCATACTGTCGTAGAATTGGGGAGAAAAAACATTCCTGATTATTTTTTTGGATTTTTCTTTTAAGTATTTGAGTTTATCTAGTGACTGGTTAAGGATTTTTATTTGTTTTTGTTTGAAAAAAAATCAAAGGGAATTTTGATCTACTTTTTGTTTTGCAAATATGCTTTTCAGTATTTTTTTTTAAATATATTTGACTACTTTTCCACAGAAAAAGGGAATGAAATATTTTAAACATGTAGAGGAAATAGGGTATGATTTAAAGGATAGACCTTTTTTAGAAATGATGTTTGCTATGAGTTGCCTTCAGTCTGAACTGGTACCCAACCAGTTAAGAAGTGAGGCAGTAGCATACATCTGCCTTTACCCTGTGCCACACACAGTCATGTCAGACTAGAAGATCAGAGCAACAGTATCAGACAGGGACAACAAATTGTTAGGACTTCTTTATTATGTGATCTTACTATAACTAAACATCAAAAAAAATTGCACGAAAGGTCACTCTTCAAGTAAAAATAATTCCCATCTTCAATTTTATGTAGGGTTTTTAATAGTGACTTCCAAAAGCGTTGTCATGAGATATCTGTTGATGGAATACTGATGCAGGCCTGGCCACAACTTTACAACACAGCACTTCCCACCTTCTTTTAAAGGTGAACCTTTCTTGCTTGTTGGAACATTTCAGATCAATGGGCTTTAATCTTTCTAAATTGGTGTACACCAGCGCACTTTTCCAAAGGAGGTGTGGAGATCATTTAAGATGTTTCACATAAGTAGTTCTTCTTAGCTGCCTCTCACAGGCTGTGTGTTAATAGTTCCCAGGTCTTCCAGGAACCATAGATCAAAAACTGTCTTGAGTTTAGATTATTCAGCAGAGATTCTTTACCATCTAATGCACTTTTCCTTTCTGGTTCATGTGCATTAGCTCAATGCCACAATGTTTAGGCTTTAAACTCAGTAAGGGAATGTCTAATCAAAATAATAATAATTGATTCTCAAAAGAGTTTTCAAAGCCTACATTTTTGGCTTCAACAAATTACCCATATTACAAACATACATTGCAGAGCAGCACAAGGAGAGCCTTGACTCAACCCAGCACTTCAGAACACATTTAAAATATGCTTGACTTCAGCTTCTAAGTGCTTTGCTCACTTGGGACTAAAGGGTATAATCCTGGCCATGCCTGAACCAAAGGGAGCCTTGCTGTGTGCTCGAATTGGAGTGACGTTGGCCCCGTACTCCATATGTTTATTGCACAGTCTTACAGTTGTGCCTGCTAAATTGAAACTGACCTGATGGCTTCGTGTCTTTTGTTGAAGTGGCAAATTCTGCTAATTTAGCATTTCATTAAACTACCAAATATCGGTCAGCTTAATAGCTGATTCACCTCAAAATCCTCTTCATGAGGATTATATGGACAAATTACCTCACTTCCACCCTCTTATCTGCAACATGTAGACTTCTGCTGCAAGTTGGCTGTTGCAGTATACTCTCCAAAATAGAAAGATTAAGCAAAAGTTTCAATAGTACCTGTGATTTAGTATGCTGGGATCCACAGCTTCAGTCAGATGCCTAGATACTTTGATGTGGGCCAGAGGTAGTTCTGGAAGTTTTGCTTATGGACAGTCTGTGTGTCCAGAGTCTGTGGGTCCATCGTACCCATTAATTATCAGTTTCTTTTGTGATGTGCCTCAGTGAAGATCAAATCTGGCTCAGTTCTGAGAACATTCAGCAATTGCTAAAAATTGGAATCAAAAGTGTTGTGCACTTTGCCGGACTGTGGCCAGAATTCAGCTTATTAAAGAGTTACATTTGTTGACTTCTCAAAATATATTTTGTTGATCTGCTTTCAGCATGTCCTTAAGAAATGCTTTATTGCATTATTGAAAGTATTTAATAGTTTTTTAATGGATAGTTATTGAGATTTAACTAATGCTTTGAAAACACTGGGGAGGATGGGAGTTGAGCTGGGCAAAGTAAGCCTGTACCCAGAGAGCATGTTTTACCAGGAGGTAGATCTGATTCATTTTTGGGGCTTGGAGATCTAATTACGCTCTCATTAAGTAAATGAAAAAAAAACTCTCCTTGATTCAGTGGAAGCAAACTGAGGCCCTCAGTGAAGTGTCTTCAGGCTTTACACTCAGCATCTTGAAGCAGTTCAGAGTGAATTTCTCAGCTTTGCAGTAGAACAGGCTGCATCAGCCTTAGCTGACCTTGGCTCCAGAGCAATTTTCACCTCATGAATGCCATAATGCTCCTGGAAAGCCAAGAATAGACATCAAAGACAGGAAGCTAATAGTCCTGGTCATAAATTTCTTTGGCAATTCAGTCCACCTTTTCCGGAGCTCAAGACAGTTCCACATCCTTCACTACCCTCCTCTGTGCTTCAGCGTAGCCATGTAGCTGTTCTGTTTCTTCAGCTAAAGCAGTTGAGGGTTTTTTTTTTTCTCATTTTCTCCCAGAGTAGAATGAACGCTGTTGAATTCCCTATTTTTCATGCTCTTTTCTCTAGCTTCAGAAGTACTCTGAAAGGAGACGGCCATTTTGCGTCATGTTGGCGGACGTGCTCCCTCCTTACTGGGAGGTGGCTGTTTTTTGTAATTTCAGCCTTTGCTCCTTGTTGGCATGCTGTTCAGCCACAGGCACACCTTGCGTTGGGCCACTGCTACACCAGCCTCTCTCTGAGATCTAGGCCCAGAATCGTCTGGTGTTGCCTGACTCTTGAACTATGCAAAGGTGAAAAATTAGGTTGACCAAAAAGCCTCTGAAGTTTAATTGGAATTTTGCAGCTGGCATCCTTTCCTTGTAAGAACATCCAAGGCTGGCACCGCAAATTGTAATTACAGGAGCAGTCCCATTGAAGTTAATGATTACTGGGCATCACTGTACACTTGGACGTGCAGTAGTCCAGGCATGGTCAGATGATGTCAGCCACTGTCTTTTGTTTTTACCCTAATTGTTGCTATAAAATGACATCAAATGTAGTGACCCCACCCAAAGCAGAGCAGATGGACACGGATGAGTTTCTAATGGAACCTTACTTGTTCTGGGGATCAGGAACATGCTATAGCAACTTGTCTCACAGCAGTGAATGGCGAAGGAACATGTTCCATGGAGGCAATTTTAGCCGTTTTTAGAAACAAAGTAAAACAAAAGTTACTTTCTGGAATATATTTTTGAAGACACGCTGGAAAAAGTTTTGCCTTCAGATGTCATGTGTGTGTCTCCTCTCCTCCCCCCACCTCCCCAACCCCCTTTCTTTCTTGCTGTTGAAAGCACAAAAAGATTTGCGTGTGTGTGAAACCTTTCAAGTGGAAGAATGGAAGTGTTTGCACTGTGCCCATCCCTGCTTAGAGGCAGAAATGAATTCAGTTGGCTTCAGGCCTGTATTTTTTCCATTCTCAGATACCATTTAACATTCTGAGACTGATGAAAAATGATTGATGAAATTAGAACAACTAGCTATTTGTGAGAGACCTCAGACCTGGCTGTCTACAGGGGTCAGCAAGCTGTGCAGCAGACTTTGATAGTGTTGTTTCTCTTCCAGAGAATGACAGGAAGCCTAAGCACTTTGGCTTGCCCCAGTGAAGCCTTAAGTCTGGCATAAATGCAACTCCCCCTTTATCTCACCAATAGAAGACAAAAGGATAAAGGTTGACGTTGGTGTTTTTAAGAGGTTACGGCTGGTTTTGATCAAGAAGATAATGCTGCCATGGCTTTGAGGCTTTGTTGGGGTAGTGTTTAGTTATGTCCAGTGTATCATTACATAGACTGTTTTATTATGCTATTACTTCTTCCAGAATTTACCTTGCAGGAGGCCTCTTACCTGACATAGACTGAATTTATAGTATACAAAACTAGCTTTCAAAAGAGAGGCTTAGAGTTCATTCAAAATCTCTCACTAACCACTAACTTAATATTCTGCATCAAAGGCAAAATATTCTCAATAATATGACACTGTTAAAGTTTGTATGTTAAGCTATAGTACTTCAGAAATCTTACGTGGACTCATTAGGTGTTAAATCTCTGAAAGGTTAAAATCCACTCTGTGTGAAGTATTGCTTGGTGTTTCTGTTATGTGAATGTTTCTAGAGGACACTTGAGCAAGCAAAGAAATGTACCAAAAAGGGTATTTAAAAATAATCTTGTTTTAATGGTTTCTTTTGTAATCTCAACTGGTATGCACAAGGAACGCGCAATTCTCTCCATCCAGACTAAGATCAGAGGGTTTGCTAATGTTATACTGAACCTTCAGCAGTTGTAATCAGTACAGCTGTGCTGATTCATGCTTGCTGATGGTCTGGACTTCTCTTTCTCTGTGAAGCTAAAATGCAGTGTGACATAGGAACAAGTTACCACTGAAAAGTCGGTGTCACAGTTAGTAATCCGTGGCCAGTTATCCTGGTGCCGTGTGAGATGATAAAGGTGTATTTGGCATCTCCCTGATGTAGTTTTGCAGCAGATGACATAATGAATTCTGCAGTGTAGGATGCAAATGATGAAGAGATCTGTTGAGAATATCGGGAAAATATCTGTGCAGTTGAGTTAGAGAGAGAGAAGAGGGAAAATACTCAGGGATTGATTATACTCCCATGATGATGCTGTTGACCGTACAGGGAGTGGGATCAAGCTCTTTCTGCACAGTACACTGTCTTTATTCAATATCTAATTTCTTAGAGACTCAGCAGAAAGCTTATTCACCTTTTAAATCCCACATAGCCCCCTTACCCAACATTTAAATGGGATTTAAGGGGTGCATAGGAGAGGTTGTACCATGCCTGTAGGCCTGGGTATGTGCTAGTAACGAAGTCTTCTTCCCTGTGCAGGTCTAAAAGTGCTGAGAAAACTTAGGTAGAGTGGCAGGATGAAGGCAATGGGTAGAATTTGCTGTGTTTCTTGTGCATAATGTGTAATTACCACAAAACTAAGAGGACTCAGGATAGACACTGTGGACGTTAACTTTGTCCCCTTTTTTGGGTGATGCTGTTCATTATTGTAAAAATACTGGACAACAGAGAAACCTATTATCAGTCTAGTAGAAATCGAATGGAAAGCTGCACAGTATATTGTACTGATGTAAGTAGAACTATCTGCATATAATGTGATTTTATTTATTGTTGTTTTTGTGTAGAGGAGAGTGAGTATTCATGACTGTGGATATAACCTTTGTTTATTTGTGTAATGTATTTTATTTCTTTTACAACTTGGTCATTTAAAATACCTACATTCATTGGTGTCCTTTGACTTTTTATTATGTGCATTTTCTTTTACACATTTTAAAAATGCAAAAATATCACATACCTAAATTGTAACAAAATGTTTCCATTAAAGAAATAGGAATATGGTATCACCTGTTTCCCTGGTGTCTTTTGTCACATGTTCACTACTCTTTTGGTCTGTTTCATCTAGAGGGTAATATCAGATGGTAAGGAGTTAATAACAGGAGGATTATTGAGGGCCATTTAAAACCCTGACTTTTATGATGACTAGCAACTGATTAAAACAGAAGTCAGTCTAACCTGTCTTTGAAAATATTTCCCCTAGCATATTAAGGTCTGGGAGCGGTTTTAATGGGTATAAACAAGTGGTGAATATTTTTCTACTTATTCTCAATCCTCCAGGAATGTAAGTAAATAGGAATCAAATATTATTTAAATATGTTGGAACTTTATCTAGCAAGCACTAATTTTTATAGCCTGTGGAGAGGCAAAACTCACACATTTTACCAAGCTCTTTTCTTTGCAGCAATCTTATCAAACTGGGGGCATTTCATAGGGTTTCTTTCCTGTGCTTTTAGATACAGTCTTCAAATTGCCCTGTTTTGTCTAGCCGCCTGCTTTCTGTAAGCATGTGTCTGTTGTAGCAATGTTGCCAAATTTAAGATTCATGCTTGAGAGTATGCCAAGCCTTTATAATCTAAAATAACTGGGAAATGAGCATGAGGAAGAAATATCTGATCGCACTTGTATCACAACTACAAGTACCAAGAATTCTCTGGGGAGTTGATACAGAGATGGAAACATCCTCTGAGTTAACTATGGACCTAAAATCTTTTTGCAGCCCAGGAAAGGATAAAGAGTAAAAATACAGGCTCGGAGAGGCCCATTCAATTAGGAGAGGGTTGAACTACTTTCTTAGCTGCAATGCCTTCCACTGGTAACTGTCCCAATATGTCACTAAATTTAATAAGCTCAATACTGCCATCAGGTAAATGAATGCTACCAGTTTGTACAGCTGATTAAAGGTGCAAAGAGGTTAACTTTCCTGAATTTGTATAAAATAAGCCTGGCATATGTTAAAATTCAAATTATTTTAAATCTGCCTCAGAGATATACATCTAATTTTATGAATGTTGTACAGACACAAATTACTATTTTTCTGTATTTCGCTTGATTTTTTTTTTTTGGTTTTGTTTTTAAGCTCTTATATTTTCATCTAATTCTAATTACAGTCAAGAATTGTCTGAAATTAACACGAGATTTTCCAATATTATTTTATAAAGAATTGTAGAAGGAATTGTCTAAGTACTGTTTCATGTTCCTAGTAACAGCAGTGTTCATTAAAGAGGTTCTGTGATCTTTTTAAAAACCCACATTTTACGTGACTCATCTCCAGTGTCTTCAAGCAATTTACGATTCTAGTCAGGACAAACTGAAGATTATTTCTCTAATGTTTTCTAACATTCTAAGTTTGCTAGAAGTGAGATCAATAATGATACATGCTTCCCTGCTGTTAAATTCTAGTGATGCATCATCAGGGAACACAGCAGGAGAAACTCTGGCATCTTTCCGTAGCCATGGAAACAAATCTAATCAGCTTCAATAGCATAAAGTTTTGACTCATGTTTGGGAACATGTCATGAGACATTATTGACTGAATTTGTGTTCAGTATATGGCCCTCATGCTTTTACTGCACACCCAGCATGTTGTTACCTCCACACTGGTAGGACTTCTTTCCACTGTCACTGACTTTTTTTTTCCTTTTTTAGTGTCTTCTTCGAAATGAATGTTTGACAGGTGTGATGAGTTGTGCGCATGTATACATACATCAGTATTTATGAAACAGTTCATCCAAATGCGTTAGTTTTCTTTTTGTCAGAGTCATCAGCCAGTGTGACATAAAAATTTCATCTGATGAAATTACTTACGGCAATTGATCTTCAGTGGTAGCAATTTTGGGATATCATTCTAGATATCCTGTAACCTGGCTAGACACATTTTTTTGTGGCTTTCTTAGGAAACTATTTCTTGAGGAATATTCATCACATTTCTGAAAAAGTATGGTGACAGGTGAGCCAAATCTTGGTCTTGAAACTCAGCCAATGTTTTCTTGACTTGAAAGAGTACTGCCAATGAAAAGTAATTGTACAACTGACAGAACCTCTTTTGTTGCCTCCTAGGAATAACCGTAATTCTCAGTCTGTGATGCCAAAAGGGTCTCCCTGTGTACATATACTACTCTTGGTATATTTTCCTGAGTCATCTTAGGACTGGTTTGATGGTCTTCAATCATCTGCCTCAGAAAAAAACAAAACAAAACAAAAAAACAACCCTTTCTATAAGTAATTACTCTGTCCACTACAGCTATTTGTTCTAGCAGTACACTGCTTTGTTATCATTGCCCATTGCTTCTTGACACTGCCATTCAATTTACACAATAAACCCCTGCTTTCAAATTTTAGATACATACATATAGCTTAGGTACTAGCTGAAGTTGAAAACTGTCGCCATGGATTTATGTTTGTCCAGGACACAAGGGGATGTAGGAAGCCCATATCCTTGGAAGCCCTGTTCTTCTTCCACCTGTACTTCTGCAGTACTGAAGCCGACGATTTCCCCATCCTGCTCTATTCCTTGCACTCCCTGTGTGAACAAGCACTGAAGTCCAAATACTACTGTGCTGCCTACAAACCAGCAGCTTCACAACTGGTTATTTCTGTCTCCCTTTTGGGGTCTAGCAGGCTAAAGCATGATCAAACCACACAAAACATACGGCAGAAGTTGCCCTTGTGCCCCTGCCTCTTGCCTGCTATTAGTATAGTAGTGACACATCTGGGAAAAGTCAGTGTCCCAGATTTGGATCAGGTATAGATTGCAGTTTTTCCAAGGGAATAAGCTAAACTTTAATGCTGTTAGCGAACCAGTGACTTGCTGAACTCTTTTGCTGTTGTATAAAAAAATCAAAATGCCTCAGTAAAGGCATTTAAAAATAATTTTCCCATAATTTAAATGTATGCCTAGACAAACAGACTACATCAGGGATTTATCATTCATTTCTCTTGCTGCAGCAGAACAATCATTTTATTGTTATTTAGACTTCAAAGGGAAATATTGAGAAGACACACTATATACCATGGCTTAGGGGCCATTCTTCCAGGAATGTGAATTTCTGGATTTAAACCCCTCTTCAAACCAAACAGAAGAAAGATTTGATCTGGGACTTGTTACTGCCCTTGTAACTGTTACTGATTAAAAGGGCAGTAGAGGGAATAGTGTGATTTATGAGATCTGGCCAAATTAGGTGCCCGAATCAAAGACTGGACTAAAGGCTCTGAAATCTGAAGAAGGAGAAAGCTGCTCTCATAATGAAACTTTTCAGATAGTGAGAAAGTCCCGGCAGCACTGTCACCGATCTTGCACACATGTATAATATGCGCCTGCTGAGCATTACCAGAAATGATTATGTTAAAGTGTGAAGTATGCTGATACTCCCCCGCAGTACCTACCTCCACGTGCAGGATGGAGGGTCTAAAGGAATAATTCACAGCCCCTGACTGAATCCTTTCATGCAAGATCTCTTCATAACAAGGGAAGGGATCCCCGTTTGATTACTGTGGTGTTGTATGGGATATCGACTGGAATAACATTTTAAGACATACCTGTGTAATGCATCAAAGAAACAAGTTCAATGAATAGGTATTGATAAACACCCTCAACTAGTTCAGGAGAACAAAAAGCATGGCAAGAGCTTGATGAGTGGAGGAAATTAAGTTGGAGGAATTACATTACTGGGTAATGACGAGAAAAAGGCATATAATAGATAGAGGAGTTCAGGGCTTTGGTATCTGTTCTCAGAAGAAATTTACCAGAGCAGAGAACTGGCCAGTATCCAACCTCCTACCCCCCTGGGATAGAGAGAAATGAGGCTTTCTACTGGGTCCTGGGCAGTTTTAGGGAAGAAATAATGGAGTCTCTGACAGGAAGGCACCAAAAGGTTTAAAGAATGTGGACTAGACTCTGCCCTTCTGCATGCCTTCTTAAACAGAAATAAACCTCAGAACCACCTGGGATTCACCCAGCACCAGTTATAAATAGGAATAACAGAGTAAAGACATCAAACAAAGGAAAATGTAGGCTATGTATCAGGAAAAATTGCATAAGAGTGTGATCTATTAGCCCTCAGGCACCCCTCCCAAAGGGGGTGCGGGTGGAATTTCTGTTGCTCAAAGCATTAAAACCCAAAGCCCTTGGGAGTGTGCTGCAGGAATGATCCTGCACTGACTAGAGGGAGGATGAGGTGATTTAGCTGGTGGTCATTCCCACCTCCAAATCCCTTTTATGTATATGCCAGGATGCCTTTAGTGACAAAGCTACAGTTCAACGCCAGGGCTGAAAGCAGCCTGGACACAGCTTGAGAGTGATTCAGAAGAAGTAGACAGGAAAGGAGGTATAGAAAGAGGGGCGGGGGGGGGGGGGGGGGGGGGGGGGTTAATTTAACTGAGACAAGCCAAAGTCTATAAAAAATTTTCCAGTTCAGTTTGGGATGGGAACTGAGGTTGAAACAAAGAAAGAGTGGTTAAGCGATCCCATCGGTTCTTGAATATTTATAGATTCATGTCACATGGCAGTGGCAAGTACGCTAAAGCCTCGTTAACACTGCTTTCCTTAGTCAAAGCCTGACAAATTAATACAGATATTAAGGGCTCCTGCCACTGTGCAATAAGCCCTCACCTGGGTCTGACCTGTCTGAAATTCTTTCTCCTGCCTGAGCTGCAGCTGAAACAAAAGTTTCCACCGGCACCAGCACCAAACACTTAATTTCCTCCTCCCTACAGCTCCCTGTTCTCTGCCAAGGAAATAAAAATGAAGGAGAAATAACCTTTCCTAATCATGAATGTCTGTACAAGAGATCGTGTTTTATTTCACCTCTTTACATTGTCGGTCCTTTCTATAGCCTCTCGTCCCTTGTTTTTGCTTGGTCATTTTTTTCCCTTTATTTCCTCCTTTGTCCTCTACAGTCCCTCTACTCCGTACCTAACCTCCTTTCCCTCCCTCCACCTGCCAGTTTTTTTAAGTGCTTGCTTTCTCTCTCTTTAAAGCTGGTTTTAAAATTGTTGTTTTCTTGTTTAGAAGAGTCCACCTGAGTTGTCTGTGCCTGGTGAAAAAGCCTCCATCACCCTGCAGCCTGAGGCAGTGAATCTCTGGCCCAGGAGCCTTTCCTTCGGGTCCACCAGGCTGTGCTGAGGAGTTATGCATTCTGCTCCTTTTGTCACTGAGCGGGCTCTTTGTGCCATTTTGCATCTGTGCTGCTGCAGGGACTGTTACTGAGGGAGAAAGTACCTTTGTCTAATATTACTAATGCTCTGATTTTATTTCTGGCTCACAGCAGAAATGTAAATAACCACAAACTGCATTCCTTCAGAGGACATTGGTTATGCCATCTGTCCATTAGCGATTGCCACACAGTGTCACAATTATTTATTTTTTCCATAAAAGATAGCACAACTTGCCTTAGGACATTCTGAAGATTTTTTAATATTTTTTTTTAATATTTTTTTTAGAAACAATCAGCTTACCTCTGATTTCTCAGGACTTAACCTCCCAGGCTGGAAGAATGATTAAAACCCAATTGCAACACTGCAGCCTTCAATTACGCAGAGAACACCTGTTGAAAACGAAGTTTATTGTCTATTAAACAGATATTAGGAGCCAGTGTTCTGCTAGAACATAATGTACCTAACTTGGCAGGCTAATGTTAACAGGATAGTACCATTTCAGAGGGAGGAGGCAAAGACACACCCGTACTTTTTCCATGATGCCAGCACAGTTCTTCCTATTCCTATAGGGCTGTAAAATTTGAAGCTGGCTGTATTATCCTTAATAAGACCAACAGCCCTATGTTCAGGCAACAAAGAGAGCTACATCTCAGAAGAAAATCTTTGAACTGATAGTAACTGCATCTTAGATAAAGCTTCACAAAGGTACAAAGCCCTTCACAAAGTTTAACCAACACACACCACACGGCATTGACAAGAATGTATTGAAGTTTTGACTGAACTCCAGCCCAATTTTCCTAGTCAAATAAGTTCTTTGACTGAAACTCTATGTAAGTTGATATGTCCCATGACTAATCAGGCATCTGACATGGCCCTTGCATTTCTGTTGTTGATTGGACTAAATATTGAACCTGACTATGGGGCAATCCCCGTAACTTACGTGCATCAGAACTGGCTGATTGGGTTAAGATGCTTCCAGATACCACTGGCTTTGAAAAAGGACTGGTGGTTTGAAATCTCTCTGTTCAGCAGTGCCTCATCTGAGATATTCTGATGTAGTTTGACTTTTCCAGTGGCAAAACCTTGCTCTGAGAAAATTAGATCTACATTAGATTGGGTAAAGCAGGACCATATTTAAACAACGCATCCAAAATCACTAGTCATTTGGAAAATATAAGCATTAAAAAGTCACTGAAAACAACAAGAAAACTGTACAGGAAAATCTGAAATACTAAAAAATAAAAATAAAACAAGGAAATGATTTTTAACTATGTCAAATACTCATAAGGAAAGGCATGTGCTTCTTTCATTAAAAAGTCAAGAACAATCCTAATTCATTTCCTTTTTGCTATTGTGAATTGATACAAATACCTCCTGGAATGGCAGAAGCCCCACTAACCTTGCGGATATAACAAACCTGAAGCCAGCAGTTGGCTAACACCCCTATTCAAAACACAATCTGAAACAGGGCTTTCAATCAAGACCTCGCCTCTCAGGTCTGCAGCTATGGTAAGTTTAAATGCAGACGTGTTTACATTACATTTACAGTGCTCCAGTGCTCTGTGTTTCACACGTTGCTTAGGCTCCCTTGTGGTTGCAGGGTTAACTGGATTAATTCAAGCTTCCCAAGAAGGTTAGCATCCTAGGTGGGAGGCAGGAAGCTGGACAGTTTTGCAAACTATCCATCTCCTTTTGCTAATAGAGCATATTGTTTCCTATCATATTTAAATTCTCAAAATCAAGGAGGTAATATTGTACTAGCTAAATACTGCGTTGCTAGCAACTTAATAATCCTAGACAAATTGTATCAGTGCATTCTTATATGCAGCACACTGTTTTCTGTTAGAGCATTCTATATGTATATGAGAAATACTAAAATCATGCATTAAATACACAGTGAAACAGAGCTAGGTTGTGTATCTATGTGTTATTTTCAAAAGGTTAGGACTAAGTGCTTTTTAATACCATAAAATTCATGCCTTCTCTGTAGATTTACAGATTTTTCTCCAATGCCTGGAAGAGAAAATTTATAGTTGAGAAGCAGCTGTTTTTAATGGAAATGATTGCCCAATTTATCCCCTCTTTTCCCTGATCATACTTCTTTTCACTCTCTTTAGGTGTTGTAGCATTCAAAAAGGAAAAATAGAGCTCTTAGTGTACTAAGTGATGAACCTGAGAAATTATTCAAGATCTGCCAATATGAGTTCAGTAGAATTATTTCCACTGTCCCACCACTGAAATTGGCCCCAAATGAGTACAAGATTTCAAGTGTAAATGACACTATCAAAGCAAAATACGTTTGAAGATAAAATATATCTTTTCAATGTTTATTCCAAGTTATGAAACATCTTGATATGTTTTCAATTTGTTGCCGTTCTTACACCTGGTCAGATGGTCACATATGAAAAGCTTTCTATGTGAGTTTGACTGAAAAATATTCATCAGTGCTGTTTTCCCTTGGAAAATTACTGGGTAAATTTCGTTTGAAAAATATTTTCTATTTTCTGATGAGAAATATACTTCATCAAAGAACTGAAAACCATTATTTCAGTCTGAGGTAGTCCCAGCAGTTTTAAGTGGAGGTGTTCAAATGTTTTGATGCCACCTTACACGACTTTCTTCTTCTCAGTGTTAGCCTGGCAGACCAGACTGCATCTTGCAGTTTTCATAGTGTGTATAAAATACGCATTGTCCTTTACAGAGGAGAAAGCTGAGTATTGTGAAAAAGAAATGTCTGGTGAGCCCTGCTCATAATACTCTTTCCTTCAAAACCCTTGATCAAATGTTACAGTGTCTTGAACTGAAAAATATTCCTTTCTATCAATCTTTTAAAATGTTGTTTTTCTGCACAGAGAATAGCCCTCTTTGTTTTGAACAGCTCTGTTTTCAAGCATGGAATACAAAAAAAGTACTCAAAGGTAAAGTAAACATATTAAGAAATATTCACTATTTTTTACTGAAAAACACTCAAAGTTCCAACCAAGAGTTTTGTAGCAAGGTAAAACTTAAAGGGTTTCTGTAATTAAAGGCCTCATTAACCCTTCCCCACTGTTTGCTTCGTTTACTAAAGGAATGGGATTATTCACTCATTAGGTTGTCCATCACGTTTTTAATCAGGTGGCTAACTTCAAATACATTTGACAGAGGGGTGAAGGGGTACGAAGCACATCTGGAGTTCAGAGATTTCATGCAAATACAGGCAGGATGTGAGAGTGAGCATGAGAGAGAAGCAGCTGAAGGTCTCTGCTGATCTGATGGAAGGAATCAAAGCTGGCTTCAGCATTTACCATCTCTGTTAGCCTGATGCTAGCCAGTATAAACCCCTGCACCAAGCAGGTGATCAAGCATGCTGTCCTAGGCCCATTTCATAATAACAATTTTGAATGGTAGTGTAAGTCAAGAGTCATTATTTTTCATTTGTCATTGAAATAAACAGAGGAAAAGGACAAGGAAAGGGAAGGATAAATATTTTTGCAAAACACATCTAAAACACTAATGAACATTAAATCATTTCCACAGGAGTTTGGATATCAAAGGAAACAAGGAAGAAACCCTCCTAAGTTTGTTAAATTGAGAACAACTACACTTATTTTTGTTTTTACTATTATCCGGCATTTTCCTGCTTCCTAACATTATCATTATTAAATTAAATTAAAGTCCATGCTAAGTGTGATTTAACACAGGAGATAGAAAGCCAGAGGGGTCTGGTTTTCGGTATCAGAGGCATCTTTGTTGCGGAAATTTGTCAGCTCCCAAACGTTGTCTACACCACATAGATCTGTGTACTTTGGCAGGTTTATAGCCCAGAATCCAACTCCCCAGAGACTTGCTGCAACTTGTAAACCCATAAGGAATTTTTCAGGCCAGTTCTATATCCTAATTCATTCACTTATGAGAACAGATCTATTATAAGATATTTTTTTTAAGTCTTTTTCAAATACCAGCTTTCTTCGTCATTCTTGCATTAACAATGATTTGAAACATCGACAAAGATGTCAGGTTAGCTCCTTGGTCGAGGTAGTTTGTTATCTAGGTAGAATTCCTAAGGCTTTAGTTTTGTTAGCTGAGGTGGAGGAAAGTAGAGGGGATAGAAAACACTTCAGTATTTGTTCCTGGCCCTTTTCTTGGATTTATTTCTAAATGTACTGTTTATCTCCTAGGTCCAATGCCCGTATATGCCAACAGTTATGTAGTTGGGTAAAGGAATTCCAGACAAAAAGGGAAAAAAAGTAAACCAAACAATCATCAAGTGAGACATTTAGTTCTGTTTGAACCAGTAGATTTCAGATAATTTGAAACACTCTGGAGTTTTTGATTTCGATCGTTAGCTGGGAAGATAGCCTACTTACATTTCACTCCCAATCTCTTCACAGAAATATTCAGCTTATTTAACTAATCACTAATGAAGCAAAACTAATCACTAAATAAACCATTTTACTGTATATTACAGTATTGTTTATTACCATTATTTCACTAAACATCTACAAATCTTTTTTTTTTTTTTTTTTCCAGGAAAAAAGAATCAGCAGCTTCTTTCACTACAGAATATTCAGAAACTTTCAGTACTATGAAAACATAGCTCAGTAAATGACTTTATACTTTGTCCCAGGATTATAGACTCTTTGACTGCCTGGATTACTTTCCTTGGATCTTTTATCATTTTTTTCTCAACAGTAGCTTCCAGTCTTCCCCTAATGTCCTCTTACTCTTTCATGTTCACTTTCGCTTCTCTTCATCCTTCTTAACCTTTTATTTATACTATTAAAGCCACAGTTATTATATATATATATATATTTTTTTTTTGGTAAGACGCACCAAAATATGACTCATTCCTGAATGCCAAAAAAACATTGCAGTGATTTCAGACACCATTCCAGGAGGCCGTGAAATTGGGTGCTTGCAGTCACAGTGTAAGATGTACATTAGTACAAAGAGGAGAGCCAAATGGCCCAGAGGGGGCTGTTGCAACACCTTAAAGCCCTGCAAGATCCTCCAGGGTGCCACCATTGCTGCCCAATATGAGGGAAAATGGAGATAATTCACTGATTCAGCTGGTTTTTCATTTCCTTGCATAGCTCCAGCACACCTGCAGTGCAGTCTCACTGGGACTGTGAGGGACCAGGAGCAATGATGAAATTAGTCTCTGGAGGACTGACTGTCAAATGATTCAAACAGCATTGTGTAAAAGCACGTTTCTGATAAAGTATTCATACACCATTTTACAGTGTTTTCATGTAACCCCTACTTCCTCCTATTCTGTTCTGGTTCGTTTACCTCGTCCATGACTATGGTATGTGAGAGTGTTCAGCAAGGGTGTGATTACATCTGTTTTATCAATACACGCCATTCCGTGGAAATGGGACCAGCAATTAAAATTAAATTATGCTGCTTTTCCCCTTTGAAATCATTGATGAAAAAAATAATCTAAAAATATTATCTTAACCTTTTGCTAATATCACAGTGAACCTTTGGTTTAAGGTCTCTATTTAACTGTTTAAAAGAGGAAGTGATAACAAATGCTCCAAGTAACATTGTTCCCAAAGACGTAGGAACTCTGTCTCCAAGAAAAATACTTAACTACTTCTTGTTTACAGGAGGTATTTTCTCATGTTCTTTTCTGCTCTGAAAAGGTCCAAAGCTTACACTAAAAGAAGGAGAAGCACCTTTTATGAACTCACAAATAAAATGCTTCACTTTCATTGTAGCTGCACTGACACAGGGATGGAACAGAAGATGTGAAACGTACCCAACAATGAGTTTTCTCAAGGTACTCTGCGGAACACATAAGTACAAGTGGAGTTAATGATATCTAACCACATTAAATTGCAGATAAATTAGAGCCTTCTTAATTAATTGAGAAGTATTTCATTTAACCAATGTTTCTAACAGAGACTTTCAAAATTGAACTGACATAAATAAATCAATGCTGCAAAATATCTGGTATACTGTTAACTAAGTTAACATGTTTAGTTAAGAAAAAAAAAACACATCTTTTTGCACGGTGCTGAATGCTAATTTTATCCACACTCCTTCCATTACATCGATGGAGCTGACTGGGACTAAAAGTGGCATGTGACTTTAATTTTGATGTGGCATGACTTTAATTTTGATTTACTTATCAAGGCACGAGTAGGAACCTGCATGTTCAAGGGATTTTGATCACCAGGCTTTACTTACAGAAATAGTATTGCTGGAATCAGAGGAGAAGCAAGTGCCTCATGGGCTTTCCTGGCCTGTGGAGTGCGTGCTAAAAAGACTCAGCGCTTCTGGAAGGCATAATGGTTATGAAACCGCTAAGTATTACCAGTTGAAACAATTTTTAGGATTTATGTTACTGGCGTGGAGACTATAACCTGGCCTGCAAAATTCAGTTGCTTCTTCAGTTTTCTGCAGCTGTCCTGGACAGTTTTTGGATCTGGTCTCTGGTGGGAGTTCTCTGTTGAATGCTTACTGACAAGTGGACAGAAAGACCCTTGTTTAGTTGTTTCCCTATGTGCAAGGGAAAGAAAATTCACTTTACCAGCTACTTTGAGGAAATCTTCATCAAAAGAGAGAAAGAAATAGAGAAAGAGAGAGAGAGAGAAAGAGAGGGAGGGAGAAAGAGAGGGAGGGAGAAAGAGAGGGAGAGAGGGAGAGGGAGAGAGGGAGAGAGGGAGAGAGAGAAGGAGAGAGGGATAAAGAGAGAGAAAGAGAGAAAGAGAGAGAAAGAGAGAAAGAAAGAGAGAAATAAAGTGAGAAAGAGAAAGAGAAAGAGAGAAAGAGAGAGAGAGAGAAAGGAAGGAAGGAAGGAAGGAAGGAAGGAAGGAAGGAAGGAAGGAAGGAAGGAAGGAAGGAAGGAAGGAAGGAAGGAAGGAAGGAAGGAAGGAAAAAAGAAAGAAAGAAAGAAAGAAAGAAAGAAAGAAAGAAAGAAAGAAAGAAAGAAAGAAAGAAAGGAAGGAAGGAAGAAAGGAAGAAAGAAAGAAAGAAAAGGAAAGAGAAAGAAAAAAAGAAAGAAAAAGAAAGAAAGAAAGAAAGAAAGAAAGAAAGAAAGAAAGAAAGAAAGAAAGAAAGAAAGAAAGAAAGAAAGAAAGGAAGAAAGGAAGAAAGAAAGAAAGGAAGAAAGAAAAGGAAAGAGAAAGAAAGAAAGAAAGAAAAAGAAAGAAAGAAAGAAAGAAAGAAAGAAAGAAAGAAAGAAAGAAAGAAAGAAAGAAAGAAAGAAAGGAAGAAAGGAAGAAAGGAAGAAAGAAAAGGAAAGAGAAAGAAAGAAAGAAAGAAAGAAAGAAAGAAAGAAAGAAAGAAAGAAAGAAAGAGAAAGAAAAAGAAAGAAAGAAAGAAAGAAAGAAAGAAAGAAAGAAAGAAAGAAAGAAAGAAAGAAAGAAAGAAAGAAAGAAAGAAAGAGAGAAAGAAAAAGAAAGAAAGAAAGAAGAAGAAAGGAAGGAAGGAAGGAAGGAAGGAAGGAAGGAAGGAAGGAAGGAAGGAAGGAAGGAAGGAAGGAAGGAAGGAAGGAAGGAAGGAAGAAAGGAAGGAAGGAAGGAAGGAAACTTTTAAATAAAGTGGTATTTAGCATTTTTAAAGGTGAGGAAAACAAGCCAGCCAAACTGTCTGGCCACTGGTATTCAGCGTCAAAGACAAAGCTAAGGAACGTTAAGTTGTCTGGGGTTTCAATTCTTCCCTTGTACAAGGCAATAAGAGTAATTACAGCGAAGTCAATAAGGTCACCCAATTGACATGAAACAAGGCTTCATTTTTATGCCTGGACGTGGATGTTGGGTTAGTATCAAAGTTCTATAGCTATAGCCAGGAAAAGAACCCATGGAGGCTGACTCTTCCTGGTGAAGAGATGGCTTTTTTCATTTCTAGTCAGAAATATGTCTATTACTCAGGATAACAATAATAATAATGAGGAAGAAACTGGATTTTTTTAAAGGATCTTTTTAGTTCATAGCATTTACCCTGTGTTCTGCAGTGATCAGGTAGTTTAAAGATAGCTGAGAAAAATCTCATCATGAGAAGCCTTCCCAGAGGAGGAATTTTTCCCAGTCTGTATTAGTTAGTGATTATTTTGTGTCCTGAAGCAATGGATTCATACATAAACATAAACTATAATGCCTATGATAATGTCAGGTTCCTATTTGAATTCATGGAGTCACGTGCCTGTGAAAAAATAGTATTCTCTATGATGGGTTTTACATTTCCGTGCCTTGGGTATTTTTGAAAGGCAAATTAGAGCCCATTACATAATTAATCTGAGAGAAATGGGTTATGGCACAATGAAAAAATTGTCTCTCTGGACTTTTTTCATATGCTACAACACCCCAGTGCACCTAGGTGAAGGATTCATGGTATATAGCACAGCTAACATGAAGAACAGCAAGAAGAAAACTGGAGGTTGCACATCTTTTACAATTCTCCTGAGAGAGACACTTCAAGACTATAACAACCACAGTCATGAACCTGGCAATGACCACTACTATAACCCCGTCACAGGGCAGATCACTGTCAACTTCCTACTGCTCCAACCCATTTCTGAGTCTGCACAGGTCTGAAGAGTCCTATCTGGGGACGGGAATACTGTAGGACCAATGCTGATCAGACTTGCATTGCTGGAATATTTGTATGGCCTGCAAAATCTCCTGCAATCTCCTTTTTCTCTTACTGTCTCATCTCAGCATGGTGAGAACCCCTCCTGCTATTTCATTCAGAGAGCCAGAGTAGAATACAGAGATGCAAAGCCTGACTGGTAAAGGATGCTTTCCTCACTCAGATAAAAATACTTGTTTTCAGGCCAGGTTTAGAGCTTTCACAAGAGTATGTGGACATGAAGCAATGCAATTTGACTTTGCCAGCACTCTGTGTCATAAGAAATCTTTGTCTAGCCACCCCAGAAGGAATTTTGGAGGTGATTATTTCTCGCATAATTTTGCAGTGAGAAAAGACTTCTCACTTCTACGTGAGTAGAAGGAAAATGATAGCCAGGACAGCAGGCCGTGCAACAGCATGTTGTGACTGTGCTACCCTGACTGCGCTACCCTTAATCAAACTCAAGTGCTAACCATTTCTCATAGAAATTATTTCCTGTCTGCTGGATGTATTCCCACAGCACTAATAGAGAGCTCGTATATTGCTGTAATTGAAATAGCTTAAGTTGTCTGGAAGCCTTGCTTTGTGCAAAATGCAACACGGAACATTTACCATCAGATAGCAGAAAATACAAAGTTAATCCAACTAATGTCTATGCTGCTTTCAATATATTTTTTTTTTCAAATTGTTTGATGAGCAGAACTAATAAAAGTTCTTTGCAGGATGCAGTACACTATGTTCCCCTTTTAATAACCCTGATCCTGTGACTCTTTCACAAAATCACTCTTCGCTCTCAGATTTACCTTAAAGCATCCCATTCATTTTCCCCAGTATTTCCTCCCTTTCCCACCTTCTCCAATGCCTGCTGTAATACATTAAAATACCAACAGGTTGCCCTTCAACCTGTCCCTTGGTGGTGGTACTAATCCACTGATTTTCAGGAAATGAAGACGAATGTAGTTTCTATACCTTTACAAGATATGCTGGAAAGCAACCAACAGATTCGAAAACTATGTGGAGTTTCAGAGGGACCGTCAGACAGACATTGTGCATGGTTAAAAAACCAGACTGAAAAAATAGAAATAGTGCACACATTGTATAGTCCTAATGTTAGAAGAGTGATACTTACATTGCCTGCACAAAATAAGCACATACACCTGTTAAGGAAGGAAATGCTTGTTTTTGATGAGTATTTCCACATACAAATACCTCTAAGTACAAACCAGTCACTTTCATATCTAGCGAGAGTACATGCAAATCATCCAGGCACCATATACTGTGTTTAGACTTCAATATATTGCTATTTCTTAAACATGCTGTGTGCTCATTAATGAGTATTTGAAATGCATTCTACAGCAATTATGCAGGCCTGTGTGTTTATATAGTACTACTGATCTAAATCAACCATGGAGCTAAATCTAAGTCTATTAAAAAATGTATATAATCCAGCTCCTCCTCCTCAGGCAGAGATTTACTGAGTACTGATCAAAGGCTACTACGCTTTTCCACAACCAGAAACCCCTCTATCCTGGGTATTGCAAATCTGACACCCCATTTACATATTTGCAAGCAACTCTGACATTTAAAAAAAAAAAAAAAGGAAGTAAAAATTGAAAGGAGCTGATCCTAAATTGAAATGGGACTTATGCAAAGTGTGTGTCCTCAGGAAATTGGTCATGCCACCCCTTTTGGACATTCTTGAGGTTGCTGAGAATAGTAAAATGATGGTTCTGTTCTTAACTCTGATTCTGATGCCTAATCACCCCTTTCTGAGAGCTGAAAGCCTGTGGTCCGTGAGTTTAGACACTGTGATTAGTACAGGAGCCACAGACTCCCCAGTGTCTTAGCATAACCCTTCACAGAGTTCCCTTTTGTGGGCAGTCCGACTTAGAGTTCAGGTCTTCAGGGACTCATGGTGGTGTAGGCAGACAGACGCAGACCTTGAAAAAGATCCAAATCTATTAATCTTTACTTCTTGTAGAATAAGTGATATCCAAATCCAGACAAACAATAAGCCATCTGTATATATTTGCCTGCTTCAGTTTCCTCATACTTAAGCATTCTTTGGGGTTAAGTCACTCTTCTAAGGAGTTCAGCATTTTCTCCTTCCTACTGTACTTTGACTTTTCCTTCAGAGCACAGACTTGAAACAAACTCTTGTCTAAACTACTCTAAAATTTCCACTAAGAAAAATGCTTTCTTTTATAACTTACTTTATCTTGAAAAGCTTCCTAACTTTGCTTAATTTTTATGTCTTGTGGTGCACAAACTTGAAAAACTAGTTTATCCTCAGCAAGTTATCTGTTTAGCCAAAGATAATGCCATTTGAATGCACAATTATCACAAAGTTTAACAAATTATAATTTTCTTCCAATATTATCTATGTAGCCAGTGCAAGAATTTTTCTTGATATTGCTGCTCAAGCTTAAATTCCTGGGGAGGCAAAAGACAAGAGTGAAAGCAATAGAGCTCCACCTCCAAAATAGATGTTGCAAACTGACAAAGTCATGTGCGTATGAAGAATTCATTTCACATGGACATTTTCAGTGACCTTTTTTCCTACCCTATTGCAGAAACAATATTCTGCAATAACTATGTCCACAAGGCCAGCTGTTTCCTACTCCTTTTCTACAACAATGGCATAGAGACAGCAGGGGCCTATTTCAAAGAAAGCACATAGCATTCTGGGCAGGAATCCTATGGTGCTTTTACCAGATGGTGAGCTAGCTCTCTGTGTTCTGGATCCTCTCTTGTGGTGTGGTGTGATTATATAGTAGAGCCAGCTGGAATCAGCCAGAATTGCAGGTCTTGTGGTCAAGCTACACATTTCCACTGGTTCATCTCCTTTTGGTGCACCAAAGCATTTTCAAGTTGCCGTCAGCTACTGCTAAAGGGAACTCTTCTGTCTGCCATGCCACTAGAAGTCTCTCATACAAGAGACTGAGATTTCCACATGGCATGGATTTAGCAACAGAAACCTCACACCATTTTGACAGGTCATTTAGCAGCTCAGATGAAGTGATGGCACCAGGAAGAAGAGGAGAACATGAAAGAGGAAATAACTCTTTTTGAAATAATTTCATTTCCTGAGCAGAGGAAAGAGGCAGAACGTGCTGGGAAACTACCATACCGCAGATCTGTCACGCTTAGTGGAAACTGCATAAATTAAAGTACTATGAAGATCTCTGTTTTTAGGATCCCTGCCATGCCAATCTTGGGGCTATAAAAGCCGCAGGATGGGCCATAAAGCATTAAGGGTAAGGTACACTCTTAGTGTCTTTACCTGCATGTTCCCATGTGATACCAATGTCTTAATAGGACCCATGCACCCATACTTTGCCTGCTGCACCAAGATGAAATGTTCTAAAGAAATATAGTTTAAGAGATGTTTCTAGAGTTTTGATGGCCTGATTACACTTCAGGGCAGCTTCCACAATGCCAGAGTCAAAAACTAATGTATACATAGAAAAAAATGAGACACTGCTCCAAAAAACACAGGGGATGCTCCCAGTGCTTAGATCTTTGCAATGCTTTGGGAAAAGAAAACAAAAACAAAACAAAACAAATCAAGTTTACCTGCCATCCTCCTTGCCCCTGAAGTCTTTAACTGGATTCCTGCACAGTAAGATGTATTAGTACATCCTGAGAAGCTACAGATTGACAGTGAAGTGTGCATTTCACTGTCTAAACAGGACTAAACAGGAAAAGAGAGTGCTTAAGTGGATGATTTTGAACACCACCTACCTTGTAAGTGCTTGCTTGCTTGCTCTAGTTTCAATGAATTCTACTTTATGACTACAAAGGACAGCTTTACTCATGGAGGCAGAGAGCACAGACTTTGCAAAAGAGAGGTGTTCCTCTCCAGATGGCAACTAGCAAAAACAAATTCAGAGAGGATTTGTGTTTCTACCTTGAAGGTGGGAAAAAAAAAAAAAAAAGAAAAAAAAAAAAGACTGTTCATCTAGTCTTTTAAGCATGGGAATCACACTTTTATGAAAAAGAGAATTACTTTTCACAGAATGGCACATCTTAAATAGATTACATTGGTAGGAGAGACCACTGTATGCATTGTATTTTGATGAAGTGCAAGACCAATGCTTTTATGAGCCATTTATTGTGTTCTCCATGTGGCACTCTTTGCTTTACAAGAAACAAATCATATGTTAACAAAAATGTTCTTATCAATCAAACAAAATCCTCTTGCCATCATCTGATGTGTAAGCTTTATAACCACAGAAAAGATAAAAGATCTGGGGAAGGTCAGGCTTTTTGTCCTTCCAGTCTCTCTTTTAGAGTTGAGCAGTGTGCTCAAAGCCTCACTTTCAAGCAGAAGGTCCTGTCCCATCACCAGTGGCTCTGTCTGCCCTGTGAAGGGTGATGGACATACGCAGGGAAAGGTGCTGTGCAGAAAAATTCTCCTTTGACCTGGCAGTATTCTCAATGGTTCACATACACGACTGGATTGTTGCACTGCCTGAGGATACCGTGGTCTCTGAGGAAACAACAGGAATAACTTGCACTTTTGCAAAATTGTCTTTTCATCCACTCTAAGGGCTGCCTGCTCTTGGGTACTATTGTGGGGAAGGTAAATGCTCTCTCATGTCAGAACAGTGCTGCCCAGAGTGAAAACAAGTAATTTGCTAGCTGCTTAACTTTCTTTTTTTTTTTCCTCCTGAACAGGCTGTTTTCACTTTATTCCTGGAAGCCAATAGGAGTTTTTTGGCCCATCTTCTCTTCTGTCATTCTTTCTTACCCCTTCCTCAGGAGGCCAGTACTTAACAGATAATAACAAACCTTACCTTGAATGTCTTGACACTCTGTTTATATTGCTTGTAGAAAAAACATCCCTAACAGGGGTTAATTTTTCCCTATTTAGACAGTTTGCAGAATAAAAAAAAATGGCTTTCTCTGTGCAAAATGGTGAATCTTGTTGCAGTGAACCACACGCTGCTACTAGCTGTGTGAAGTCATGGTCTGGACCACTGGACACCAGCATCTGGCTTTACATTATGCAGTGGGACATGTTTAGTGTTCAATCAATGAAACATCCACAGGCTTTGAGATTGAGGCTTTTTCCTTAGAGGCAATGAGCAGATCAGATGTGAGCAGGTCAGTATCTGCACTTACGTGTCCACATGCAGCTCTTACAATGTTGAATATTACACTTTTACCTTAACATTATTAATGTAATGTTCATACATTATTAGAAGGTTAGCATCAGGGTTAAAATTATTAGAAGAGGTTGTTCACAAGACTTAATGCAGATTGAAGAGATATGCAAGAATGCCTAACTAGGCAAAATACTCCAAAATCTTGCTGGATGGGAAACACCTCTTTATGTATCTCCTTGCTGTTCAGTTCTGTCATGCTGTCCATCCTCTACACAAAAACAGAACAGCCCTTTGGTGGTTCAAAAGGTTCACGGTTCATTCATCCTTCAGAGATTTCTACACAGATGCCCTCAGCTTTTGTGAGAGTCCCTGTCTTTCAAGGAGGAGTTCCTCATTACTACAAGGGCATATCTCACCACTTTTCAGTGTTGTCCTCCATAATCCTGGATGCTGAAACAGCACCTCAGACAAGGAAAAGGAGAAGAAAAATCGGGATGCACATAACTAAACAACCAAGAAGGTAGCAGAGAGTAGGAAAGAACTGGAAGACTGCTGTGAAGTATAGATATATACATGCAAACATTAGTCAGCAAACACTAGTCAGGAAACTGGAATCTTTTTCAGGGCGTATAGGAAAATTCACATCAACTGGCAAGAAAATTCACAAAGAAAAATATATCAAGCAGCACAGAAAGAGTAAATGTGAAAAAACAGTGATGCAGGTATGCTCACAGTTACTGAAACAAAGTTCCTAGTGTCAAACATCCATGAAATATCCTAAAATTTCTCTTAGCATTAAATTATGTGTTGAATTTCTGTGTATAAGTACCATTCAAACTGGAGCTCAGGTTCACAGGCTTTCAAAAATGAATGCAATTAAGCTCACTAATCAGGTTTGAAAAATTAGATCCTAGGAATCTGCACTAGCACTGTGTAAATAATTGATTTTCCAGTTGGCTAGCCCAGCATTTCTGTTTGATTTCACTTGAGTGCACAGAAGAGATACAGGGTCTTCATTAGCATGGAAAGAAGAAACATCTTAGCCTTTTTATACTTCAAAGATTCCTATTGAAAACCACAGAGTAGATACTATACCTTGATACAGTCAAAATAAGAGGTGAGGTTTAGTTAAACGTTAAGATTTTGTTTCTATTTTAAAATCTACAAATAAGCTTCTAGTTTTGGAAAAATGTTACGTTGTTGGTATCTGATGTAAATTATCTAAAGGGAGATGTGACAAGCAGCAAATGTGTAGTCTTTGTTTCAGCACGTCCAAGTGAAGTCAATTTTTTAACAACCAACTCTTTTCCAAAAGCCTTCTGTTCATGTTTAGGTTAGTATGTGCATAGCATTGTGTTCAAGTGCACAAACACTTACAGAGACAAAATGAGTTACACCAACACATACATAGATTCTTCATTGACTTCTCTTGCAATAAAAAGTCAAATATGCCTGTCATCAATGTTTGTTACCATACAGCAGAAATGTGATAATACATAAAAAAAAAAAAAAAAGACATTTAACCTTGATTAAAACATGGCTCCACGGGCTGGCAAATTTAGGTTTCCAGGAAAGGAAGTGCAAAAGAACACACTGTCTGTCATAAGCTGGGTGGAAAACATTTCTATGCATAAGGTGACATCTTGTTTCTGATATGATCTGGATACCATGGTCTATATCATGACTTATGATAACAGGGTCATGGTTAGCTTTACATTAAATAAATCTTGGTGGTTTGGTACATATTTTCATGTGAACATTTATTTCAATTTTAGTTTACGTCTGTACAAACCAGACTGTTTCACAAAAGGGTTTTGAAATGAGACATGTAGGTAGATGACATGGGTGGAAATCTGCAGCCTGAAATTTGCTTAGAAGCCATCACATTCAGCTTTGGGATATGCAGCATACCAGGACTCATGCAGAGTGCAAGGCAGGGGGGATCAAAGTGTTTGCCAGTCTCTGCACTGTGCCTATGACCTCATCTGAACTGCAGTTCTGTACACATGGGATGAAGCTCACATATACAACGAAACTTCTTGTACTACCTAGAAAACGTTCCCAGAGATTAAGCATAATCCACACCTGCATGACATTTAATTATAACAAATATTTAGTTCAATTGTTGTATATTCATAGATGTTTAAGCCAGAGAGGATTGCTTTAAGCCTCAATCCTAACATCCCAGATAACACAGAATAGTCAGGTTGTAATGATCTGAATCAAATTCAAGTCCTTGATTTTCAAGGACTGTTTGCAGATACCAGTCCAGGAACAGCCCTAGCGCAGTCAGCGGTTGCTCAGGCCAGTGGATTGCTGGTGTGACAAAATGGCCATGGCCTCACTGTTTACCTTGTCCTTGCTGTAGTGAAGCTGTAAAGCATCACTGCTGCCAGAGGTGAGTGCCAGAGCATATTGGGCAACAGTGGCAGCTCAAGGAACCAGTGCCACCTCTCAGCAGTGACAGCCACTCTGTAGCTGCTCCACTTTATGGCAGAAGCCTACAAACACTTGGCCTTCTGCCTTTTTTTCTCTTAAGTTCCTTTTCCACAATGAGAGCAGCTTGATCTGTTACAAACCCGCCCCTCACCTACAAGGTAGAGAAAAGCAATACAGCCTCTGCTGCTAAGAAGCCTTCAGTCAGTTTTAAGTCAGGCATGTTATATTTGGTACCTTGAAATTCATAAAATGTGTAATTAGACTGCTGACAGAAGCCCTTAGGCCCTCTATGAATCATTAGTTATTAATAATCCCAAACCAAAATCTATAGGAACAATAATTCTTTTTCATTCCCCAGGAACTAATGCCAGGCAATCAGTTTTCCAGTATACTCGGTAGTTTACTTCTTATGGTCCTTAGGTGAAACAGAAATGGACGAGAAGCATTCTTTTCACCAACCAAAGGACCCAGAGCACCTCTTTAGCTCATTTCTTGTGTACTGTACACAGTAAAGCACAGAATTTTTATCCTACATATTCATTGCATCAGCAGTATGTTCTAAAGTTAATTAAAGTATTTTATCTAAATACAAGATCCTGCTGTGTAATTTTGTAAGGTATTTCCCTGACAGAATGTATCTATCTATATGCTGAACAACAGGTGAAACCCAAGACTCTGTGGGAATTTTTTGGCTGGCTTTGCTCTTTATTGGGGTTTTCTCCAAAGTGGTCTGTTGGTCTTGGTGCATAGTATTTCTGTCCATATTTCTTTTAAATGAATGTGTGTTCTAATGTACCTAGCGTAAAAGTTAACTTTTCACCCGAGACGTGTTTCTAGGCACAATCTGGGCTATGAAAATCCTTTGGGCTACATGCTGGAAGCGAGGCCCAGTTTCTGTGGCATGCTGCCACATCTCTTTTGATTAGGAAGCTTAACGGCTGGATAACTTCTGAAAACAGGAAGGTATGACAGCAAAACTTTCTTTCGATTAAATAGCTCCCATATAAACACAGGAATTCCACTGTCATCCCCACTCCTTACCCTCAGCAGGTTTTGCAAGGACAGACTGGCTGGCTGACAGGTCAGGCAGCTACACGCTGGCTGCAGGTCACAGCGAGAAGGTCTCTTACCTAGTTCAGCTGGCGGCCACTCTTCTGCCAAAATAAATTCTCTGAAAAGTCACAACACAACCACTGTTTGCAGAATTCAGTATTCCTCTGGGGATCTAGTGATATTTTTAATTTATTTTTTTTTTCATTGAAATGTAAGAGAAAGCCTCCAATGCTAATCTCATACACAAAATGGCTGCCATCCCCACTTACTGGCAGTAGAAGCCAACAAAATGGTCACCTGCCTTCCACCTCTTAGTGCATGAGAAGAACAAGCAGGAGTGAGACGCAGGAAAGTAATGGAGAAGGAATCATAGAATCATAAAAGCTGAAGGCTGCAAGTGGTAATGGGTGAGCGTGGGACACATAGGCCAGACTAGGAGCAGCATGGACAATGGCACGCTCTTCTGGAGCTGTGTGGGTGTTCAAGGGTAGATTTTAACCTAGAAGTTGATAGACACTGTGGAGGTATCATCCACCATAAGATCAAATACAGACAGGAAAATGAAAATCCCTAAAACCAGATTAAGTTAGTGTATCCCATGATTTTTAATCTGATCTAGTGCTAGAGACCTGGCTGATGCTCCGGAGCTACCAAGTTCAGCAGTTGTGAGCAGTGCCATTTTGAACACCGATGGCTGGTGACTAGCAAAGCGTGCTTTTTCTGATTATTAGTGTGTGTGTGTGTGTTCTTCAAACATGATGAAAAAAATTCAAAGATATCTTTGGAATTAAAAAAAAAAAAAAAAAAAGCCTGTTCTGGTTTCTGGTGAAAGAGATCAGCTGTCTGAGATATTTTGCTTCTCTTCCCACAGGACAACAACAGCATTTTCATAAAGGAGTTCAGCTGGCTGAGCACACCAAGTGAGCTGCTGCAGGGAAGATTGGTAAAGACAGAGTGGAGAGGAGCTGCAAATGGTGGTGACACCCCCAGCAACGGGGGTTATACAAAAGCAGAAGGCTTTAAGGAGGGTTTGGTTCAGCTCCTAATCTGCAGTCACTGAGGAGAAAATGCATCACCTGGAGGTAGTTTGGTCTTTAGGTGCTAGAGGTGGCAGTGGAGCAAGGAAGTAGGAGAAGTTCGTACGGTATAAAAGATCAAGGGTCTATCTAATTTTTATTCATTAGATAGCAAGGCCATATTACAGCAGTGTAGCAGTGTGCCTGCAAAACAGATGACATGTAAGGTAATGGAGGGTTAACAGATATTCTTTCCATAGCAGTTCCCTGTCTATAAAGTTGAAGTTCTATGTTCAATAGCATGATGAACACAACTACCAGTTAAACCTGAACTAACCTGTCTACTACCCAGCGCACGTGTAAAAATCACTGATTCATATATAATGGCAGAAGGCAAGCTAGAGAAAAACCACAGTGATTGCTTGATCTAATACAGGTGGTGAAAACAGTCGCCAGTGTACTCGTAGTCATTTTAATGGTATGAATTGCTACTCATTTGTCTTATTTGTAGACCAGTTTCCCCTAAAGTTTTCAATGAGATTTAATGTAAAGCATGAAGATTTAGTAAAAACTTCTGTTAAGTAAACAAACTGAAACTTAGAAATACAATTTCTTAGAACGCTGGTTAAATTAATTTTAACTTGAATAATTTGCTCTGAAATCCCCATAAAATTAAATCTTCAGTTACAAAAAAGGTGGATTTTGGAAAGACATTTTGCATTCTTAACGTGAAACAGTGTTTTTTCATTTAATCCCCACATTTAACTCTCCTTTTTACCCCACAATTAAGCTAGCAGTGTTTGTATACTTAAAATTTATTGTAGCTTCAACAAATGACAATAAAAATTGTAAATATTCAGCTGAGAGAAGAAAATCAAAACAACACATCACAATTATTATTTAAGTTCTGGTGTCTCCTGGCCAAAGTTTTAAAAAACAGGTCTGTATCAATGGAAATCTGGTATTTTAATCAGCAGTGTCTGCCATTAGCTCTTTCCTTTGCAGTTCATAAACTACTGGGTTCCTCATTGCTCCCACAAACTGAGCTGGACTTTAAGTACAGGCAAGTCTGACAGTTTTTTTGTATCTGCACCATTGCGGGCCTCACACTTTTGATAAACTTTGGAAAGTACCTCACACTGATAAATTAAAAATCCATCCTCAAAGTTGCCTTTAATAGTCATGTGTTGTTTAAATATACTGTGCAAACTGTGACTCCTTAGAACAATTACACAGATCAGTTGCCTATATTTCTTTATAAACAATACTGAGATTAATTAGTTGGAATGGCTTCCTTTGCTTCGCCTCTGATGTCATGAAAATGCTATTACTAGCTCTTCCTTGGACAGAATAAACAAGCATATCTGATATGCAAGCTAATATAATGTCCTTTATTTACATGATTGTAAATCCTGTTAGCTCTAAAACAATTTTGAATTTAGAAGAGGGCCAAAAAGGAGAATAACAAAGAAGAGAAGTGACCTCAGTGATTCCACACTGACGTATCTCCAGCTTCAGAACTGGCATGGGAAGGTTGTGTTATCAGTTGGCTTGGGAAATCTGAGTGATGGCTCTGCCATGCTGCCCACAGTGGGACATAAACAACCATTAATTGTTTCAGGATTTATAGCTTTTACCTGTACCTCGATTAAATTTTCTATGTAGCAAGCATAAGTTTTCAGACATGTTGAATAGACCTAATGTTTTAAGTAGAGCTAAACTGGGATTTTAGGGCTTCACCTTCCACAGAACTCTGAGTTCAATATACAGTTATTTCAGGCTTCTTCTATAACATCCTCTGAGTATTTCCTCTGAGGCTGCACCTCATATTGAACAACCTGATGTGCCTGAAGTACCTAAATGGGAAATCTATCCTCTTTCGAAATATCATCCAGTTAGTGTTGTACTTGTGAGGGAATGCTGCTTAAGTTTAAGTTCTGTCAGCCTGCCTGACTGGAAGGGCTGGAAACTACTGTTTTCGTAAATGTGTTCCCATTCTTTCAGGAAAATCTGATTTATGGGTCAGCCCTACCATGGTATATGCAGAATTAACATTGCTGAAGTTAGTGACATTCATCCCATGATTTGGCAGTCTTCCTTTCTAAAAGGCACACGAAAGTTATGATAGAAGAAATAACTGGCTACTTCATCTTAAAATTAAATCAATCTGATATATATTTTTTCTCCTTTTTTGCCTTCATTTTTCTGTAACAGAAATAGATAAAATAATAATGAGTCAAATCACAAATTGTTCAGGAATTCAGCTTAAGCTCTTACCAAAAATCTGAAACAATATTTACACATTTAAGAGCTTGTAATATTTAAATATGTGTGACAAATACTACTCCAGTTTAAAAAAGAAAAAAAAAAACAGAAAAAAAAACAACTAGGAATTTCCAAGTACAAAACTAAGCCTGACCTGGGACATATTAGACATGACCAACTGGAAGCTTCAGATTTAGCAGAGTGAACAAATTAAAATTTGATCGTATAGCTTCTTACATCTGGTGTTGCCTTCTTGAGAGAAATATCTGAGTCAGTTTATAGTCAGTTCTATTGAGTTGCTGTTTGCCTTTGCTTTGTTTCTGTTTGGGCTTTTTGCCTTTTTCTGTTGTAGTGTTTATACTCCACAGAAGAATATAATTTATCTTTACAAATGATCTGAAGGAAACGAGTCCATTGCATTCGTCAGTTTTATGCATTTATTAGTTTTATTAGTTTAGTGCAACCTGTGGTCACTTGCTTTGGGATGCGAGGGAGACAATAAAGTATATTGGCAGAAGGCAGTGACATTACTATAAAGTTTTGAAACTTAAAGAAATATTGCTGTTTGAAACTGATATGTTTATTGTGCAAAGAAGATATTTTTGACAAGAGTAAGTTCTCTGAAATTTTCAGGAAGCATTTACAATATAAAATGTAGAGTTTTGCTTGCTATTTTGTATATGTAAAATGTGATCTTTTTCATATCAGGTTCATTTTTCATTCATATGTTTGTTTTAAAATGTGCCTTATTTTAACATCATACATTTTATCAGATGAAAAACTGCATTCTATAATCATCTGTTTTATGTTGAATTTTCACCATCCTGACCCAGTAGCAGCCCTGTACATGCAATGATGTTGGAGCAGCCAAACACAGTGTCCTATGGGCTCATACTTAGTATAGGATAGTAATCAGAATGCCTTAGTTTCTGCTGACCTAAGACAAACTTTTTAAGGACAGAATAATATAGTTTAGTTGAGTTGGAAGCGACTTACAAAGATCACCAAGTCCAACTGCCCGACCATTTCAGGGCTAACCAAAAGTTAAAGCACATTATTGAGGACATTAACCAAATGCCTCTTGAACACTGATAGGAATAGGGCATCAACCACCTCTCTAGAATGGCTGTTCCGGTGGTTGACCATCCTCACAGAAAATGAATTGTTCCTAATGTACATTCTAAGCCTCCCCTGGTGCAGCTTTGTGCCGTTCCCACACACCCTGTGATCGGTTCCCAGGGAGCAGAGACCGGCACCTCCCTCTCCTCTTCCCCTGCTTAGGAAGCTTGTAGACAGCAATGAGGCTGCTTCTGAACTTCCTCTTCTACAGAGTAGACAATCCAAGCGTCCTCAGCCTCTACTCACAGGACATGCCTTCCAGCTCTTTTAACAGTTGTTGCCCTCCTCTGGATGCATTCATTCATTAACTTCTACTCTTCAGTCCTGGAGCTTAAGAGGTAAGACAGCAGTTTTACCTGCTTCCGTGTGGGAAAAAAAAAATAAAGTTTCTCAATTTCTTAGTGGTACATCAATGACAATTTTTTTCTCCTCTCCTAGAATGGTAATGGAAACAAGGAAACAGAACCCAATAGTATAAATGTTGTTCATTCAGAACTATTGGGTGGTTAAAGAAGAGGCCTGAATCTAGGATTCATTTCCTTGGACAATACCGTTAATCTCTGTAATCCTCCATCTGTCAAATAGAGTTAATGTAGTTTTCCTTCTCCCCTCTTTTTGTTGTTGTTGGTTTTTTATACCATAAGCTTTTTTATCAGCTGTCTTACTACACGCATGCAAAATTTCATAGCTCCCACATCAACTGCAGCTTTGACTTTATAAACACTCCTTGAGGTCTTGATTTTTCTTCTGCAGAATTCAAGCATTTCCTCCAAACAGAGGGTCTGGGTCTACAGACGTGATTTACATTACGTATCTACATACAAAACCTCAGTAGTTTTGACACCTGCAATTATGCCATGTCAGAGGCAGCCAGTTCTAAATCAAAATATTATTTACTTAGAACAGAGAATAAGCATTCTTTAAGTCATGAACAATTGTAGCTACTTCATTTACTTACCCAGCAGTCACCCCTGCACATGCACTTTTTGTTAAGTGTGTCAGAGTCTGAACTGTGCTACTTTTCTCGAAGACGGTGCTTCCCTCACTCCAAGCATAGAGCTATTGTTTTACACAACACATAAATTCCCATGTCCTTTCCATGTCACCATGAATTCACTAGCTATCACCCTCAGTGGCTTCTGTTCCTGTGGAAAGCATCACTCCAGAAACAAAATTGCCCATAAATACACATACGCAGTCTCTAGCATTAATACAATAATTTCAAGAAAGTCTTTGTTATTAATGCAGGGCCTTGTATTTTGAAGAGCAGGCCTTGCTTTTCAGATGTGGTTTCAAATGCATGTTTCACATACAGATGTTTGTATATTGAATCTAGTAAAATTATAAAAATGATGTATGTTGATCCCAGGAAGGGAGAGTATACTTCACTATACAGCTAAAGTCCTTGAGTGGTAAGGTTGTGAGACAGAAATGTTGTCACAGGCTGCACAATCTTGTTTTTCCTAAGAGCAAAGTTAAAGGATAGATTTCACATTTAAATAAACATTTTTTCTGCTGAAACCTTAGAAAAAATATTGCTGAGTGCAAATCCCATACCTAACCCCAGCATGTATTGGACATGTATTGGAAAGAGTTCAGGTTCGCATTAGAAAATTCAGATGTTTAGCTCCATAATCATCATAACACAGCTGTCTCTTTGTTGTTCTTGCATTGTAAAATCTGTCTCCCCTTGGTAATTAGTTTTTTTAGGACAATCTGCTCTTCTATCTGGAGTGGTCACTCTAGCATCCGATAAACGCTGGTGAAAATAAGTGTTGTGCTACTTCAGCTGTTGACAAGTGTGAATAAATTAATGTTTACACCCAACATAAGACCCCTTTGCATTGCCAGTTTCAAACCAATAGCTTTAATTCTTTAAGCTTCTAGTAACGCAAGTATTGTCTAACTGCAAAACATTTGGTCTCAACGACTAAATGGCGCCACAGAGATATAAAATATTATTTCATTGCTATTTATATTTTGGTTGTTATGTTAAATACAGCGGTGAGATCAGGGGAGATTTATGTCTGACAACAGTTCTTGGAAAGTCAGTTTGTATTCTGGTAGAGCATAAAAGCCTTTTTCTCTGTTTTGTCTTCCATCAAGGCTAGCAAAAACAGCAAGCAGGACAGGGCAAATTATAGGGCATGGTGAATGATGACTTTTCAGTGACATTCATTGTCACTGAAAGCCAAAGAGCAGGATTTTTAGTTGTGAAACAGGAGGTTGTAAGGTTGGGCTGAATAAAAAAATGCCAAGAGATCATTCTATATCTTTGAACTGTATATTTCTAAGCTATTTTTTAAACATATTTCCCTACTCCATAAACTATTTTAAATGATACTTGGATTGTACTATGTCACATTCCTGTAAAGATGCCGGTAGCTGAGTCTAATAATTCATTTCAAACAAACTTTACTTTTTAAGGAATATTATTTGCCTCCCTCCTGTCTTCATCCATCTTCACATCTTTTTGCTTCTGAAAACCAGTTGTGCCTGACTTTTTTTGTTGCATGATTTTTGCCACAGATGCCATGATTTCAGAAAACTCAGTGTATGGCAGGGTAATAGGGTAATGCCAGCTGCTCAGGACCTGACGTTTATGTTGCAAATCATTTGAGGACCAGGGAATGTGAAGGGGATTAATATGTCTCATATCTGGGTCTTGGTTGAGGGATGAGATTGTTGTGTGCAGTCAGAAATCACAGAAAAGTGTTCATGGATGGCTTAACGATGCTTTGATCTTCTCAGAAAGAGCGGTCAGGCACTGGTGCGGGTTTCCCCGTGGAGGTGGTGGAGTCACCGTCCCTGGGGGTGTTCAAGGAAAGGGTGGACGTGGTGCTTAGGGACAGGGTTTATTGGGTGACAGTGGTGGTAGGGTGCTGGTTGGACCAGATGGTCTTGAAGGTCTTTTCCAGACTTAATGATTCTGTGATTCTGTGATCTGCTCTGATCTAAGGACTGCTTTGCAAATGACTGTCTCTAACATATACACTGTAAGAGGAGCCAGAAAGCACTGTAATTGACATGACATCAGTATTCTGATTAGTTTGAGGTGAGCAGTGAAAAAGGATGAATAGGATGTCATCACAACTTAAAAGCTTCCAGAAACAGTAAGGCAAGAGTTGCATATGCATACAATTTATGAGTGCTGATACCACCTGCTGAAAGTACTTTGTATTGTGTTTTCGGAAGCCATTCTAGGTATGTTCTTGAGATACTCATTATCCTGCCTGTCAACGTTATCTATATCTATTTCGCCTCATTTGTTTCTGGATATACAGATATATACATGTGCATGTGCATAAATGCTATAAATGTCCATCTGTATTTTCTGCGCTGAAGTCCATTTTGATTCTAAGTCTCATTTATTATTAAATTATTTAGTCACTCCAGTAAAACCTGTGAGCCATTTTGCCTAGCTTTTCAAAGAACAGCTGCGACCTCACAGTACTTGAGAACACAAAACAAAGCTGAGGCGGGGGACCTGGGGCATTTACCCTGGCCTAAGCTCTTGACCATTCTTCATGATTACGTTATGGGGAAAGGTTATAGATGTAATATTGGTCCTTGGGTCGAGTTAACATCAAAGAATGTGGATCCCTGCAAGCAGTGTTGCAATAGTCAGTGGGTGCCTTTTGTCAAGAAAAGGACTAGACCACAGGGAGCTCATTTTCTTTGTCCTTCCTACTATTTATTCTTTCTCAGTGTCCACCCTTCCCTAATATCCCCACTTCCATCAGGTGAAATATAAAACTAATCAAAGAAAGAGAAAGGATAAATCTATTTCTAGAGATTGAGCATGAAAGGAGATTGACTTCGGACTGAACCACCAAAGCAAAGGAAGGAGACTGTCAGCAGATGAACTCAATGGAAGAATCTCATATAACTCCCACATTATGACTTCTATCCTCTGACTTCTAGAAATGCCAAATCAATTGTCAGAAGAAGCCATGATAATAACTGAACAGAGGTGGCTCAGTTTGTGTTAGCTGTTTTTGCATTCAATCTCATCCTGGTGCTAACTAGCTTAGAAAAATTATTTATTTTTTATTTTTTTTATTTTTAGACTCATTCTCAGAGGTCATTTCAAGCTTTAAGAGCCTCCCAGATATTGAATTCCCAAATACCTGCATTGTTTCTGAAAAGGGGCAGGCAGTGATTTAGAAAACAGTGGTCTTCCTCACAGAATTTGTGCCTGGAATTGGAAAAGGAAGAGAGTTGCAATTCTTCCAGAGTTTCCATCCCTGTCATTTTATCAATTTGGATAGCTGAAAGAAACTTGAAATAGAAACTGATCTTTTTACAGATATCTAAATGAAATTCTATCTTTGATTCTCTGAATGCATGCTGCGTTTTTTAAATCCTTTCTGCATATCTATGGATTGCAAACTTGGCTTGTTAGAGTCTTTCAGCTTCTTAGAAAAGTAGTAAATCTCAGTGAAAATCAAAGAAAAGGTAAGGACAATACATGTCTGCTCTAGGGCTCGCTTGATTTGTTTGTGAGCTACCTTTCATCCTTTGCTGTTGGACATCTTCTAACATGTTTGATAACTGGCCTGCTGCCAGCTCTCTCACATCGACCACCCACCCTTCACAGTGACGTCAAGGAAGTCCCCGAGTTTGTATTACTCAATGGCAAGGAAGCCTTTGCTATCTTTGACTACACAGATGGTGAGCAAAAGGATGGGAACCTTTGGATTGGACTGCATCCCTTTACTCTGATTTGTTTTTTCTTCTCAACAGAGCCCCTCTGTAACAAAGAAATCTTCTGTTTGGTATACTTGCAATAAGAAAATAATGTTCGGATTGATGACAGGTACTTTAACTTCCAGCTGATTTCAAAGTGCGTCATACTGCTAGAAGAAAAACCCAGCTGAAGAATGCATGGAGCTGTAAAAAGCCTTTCACAAGTCCTGCTGGAGGGTCACCAGGAATATGCTTTATCCAGCTGAGCCCCGTGCAGTGTTCAGTGCACAGGTCTACATCTCTTACCATTTTTACCATTTTTCTGTGCTTCTCTTTTCTAGTATCCCTGTAGTGCCACTGGAAAGTTAGCAGTTCTCATTCTGGGAGATCACTTTGAAGATGTGCCCTGAAATACATTGTCAAGTGTCGTCCTTCTGTAGACTTACTTGGTAAGAGAAATGGAAAAGTTTTAACAGAAACAGTTAAGTGAAGCGCTCAGTTTTTGTGACTACTTTCCTTCTTAGGAGCCTAACAATGAGATCATTTCCTACCAGGGAGATATTAGCAGTTTTCTTATAATCTCACCTCTCTGTTATCATTGCGATAATGTCAACGATAGGAAAAACAGCAGCAGAGCTACCATAGAAGGGCAAAAAAAGTTTCCAGGTAGGTCCATTTTTTCCATTTTTTGCCGCTGGTGCTGTTCTTTACTCCGATGACTCTTCTGCCCTAGCAACGTATTCAGTTCATCTAGTAAGGAATCACTCTTCAAGGAGAGTTCAGCACACTATGATGCCACAGGTTATGGAAATTCTCCAGTCAAGTAGTATCACAGCCATCACAAAGCACTCCCTAAAGCACACAGCTTGTGTTATGCAGGCATCTGTGTCTATGCAAGCAGGTTCACAAGAGCATCAGTAGAGTCTAATGTCAGGAGAATTTACTAGTGTTCTGATTTCCTTTTTTGTACTCAATATATTCTGCCATCTGCTCTCCGCCTCTTCCTGATGTTTTTATGTTGCAAAGCTCTTAGACAGGATGTTTTCTTTTTTATTTGTTAAGGGCCTAGTGAAGGGTAATGATAAACAGAAATCCAATGCCATGGTGAATATCGACTTGCTTCATTTTCCTGACATTGTGGAATTTGCCTTTTACTCAGGTGTGTGGGGCTAACATAGACAAGGAGGATAAAGGCTCCTGATAGATATCAGCTAATACTCAGTATTGGAGTAATAGTATAACGACTAAGTTTTTATGATTTTGTTTCCACATGTTCCCCCATTTTCAGTTAAGAAAATCAAGACGTTGTAAGTTCGTATTAAAGGACTCCTGCAAAGTGAAATGATTTGAATATTCATCTAGAGGAAGAAAGAAGGGTGCAAAGAGATTATTTTCTATGTGTTAATCCAAAGTCAGGGACTACAATTGAGTTAAAATTTGCCTCCATTCAAAATGCAAAGCACTTAAAGGTATTCCACAGCCTTCATCTTCCACTCCAACTCAAATACAGAAGATGCAGGAGAATCAGGCTGTTCTACAAAACTCTTCTGTGCAAACCAAAAGGCAAGGTTACAGAGTTCACTTTTAAAAATATAAAACCTTCTAAGGTTATTTGCCTCAGATCACTGAGAAATTTTGTGAGACAATGGGGAGCAGAATGGAAGAACCATAATTTACTTTTTGTGTTCCTTCCATTAACACATACTTCATCTTCCCAAACAAAACAGGAAGAATTATTGAAACATGTTACATTAATTAGGCATACATTGGGTGAAAAATTGCTTCTAAGGTTATAGGTGGAAGTAATCCACTTCATACTTACTTTTATAGCTTGTGCATAAATATTTTCATGTACAAGTAATATAAGGGAAAGTCAAATTTACGTATGTACCTTGGACAGATCTAAGTTTCAATATGCATAGTTGCATGAGGAAACATGATTTGCATGTAAAGTTTTTTTTTAATGTATAGATGTGTACAAATTTTGAGCACGTTGTTGACAATGTGAACTTTCAGTTTAAATAAAACACGGTGAAATTTAAGTTTGGCAATCCTAAAACAAGTATATTTTCTAATTTTATTTTCCAACAGGCATTGCATACAGAAAAAAAAAAAAAAAAGTAGGAGAGGTTATTGGAGAGAAAGGCATAGGGCAGTCAGTCTCTTTTAAACCCAAATCATCCTTGAAAGTCATCTAGCTGTCCGTTAGATATAGCCAGAGTCTAGAGCAACTAACCTGGTAACTTGGTAACTTAGGCATCTAAGGAGGCATGAACCCAAACCTAAATGGACATAAGAACAAACATGGAGAAGAAATTTGCCTTTTATTTTACCAGATTCAAAAGTAAATAGAAAGCATGAAATAAACGGATTGCTCTCTTCTAAAAATAGTCCAGCTTCTTTCTCTATACCATAATGTGTTCAATTCTGCAGGACTTAATATATAGTTTTTCATTACAATCTCTAACGTAAATTGGGCATGATATCACATTCTGCCTTTCTACTTTGATTCATAATCAAATACTTCCTAATCAGACAACAGTTTGGAAAACAACCAAGTGGGAGAAAAATTCTGAAAAATGCCACAAGCATAAGTCTGTACAGTCCACAAAATGTAGTTTGAGTCCCAGTGCAACTTGGATATTTACGTTAATTTTAAATGATTTTCTCTAACAAAACAATCACATCTTCCAAGGAGACTCTATTTTGGAGTTATTGTACTTTACGAACAAAAAATGTGGAAGGAAATCCAACACTGACATTTTGGAATTGATTTATATCCACTGTATTGAGTTTAAAATCAAATATGAAATATTTCATATGTTTCTTCCAAAGAAATAGCCAATTCCTTCCAAACTGAGGACTGAGGGAATTGCTGTGCATCTCCTAGAAAATGGAAATAAATGTTTCTGAACCCCAGTTGAACAGCACTCTCCCTCACTTCCAATTCCAGGTCTATTGGTGAGTGAAAGTACTGTCAGATAAACATTTCTGTTCTTGAGGCTCAGCAAGGTGTATTTTGAGGCTGAATGCAGCACAATAAAAATGTTGAATGTGTAGAACAGAAAAGGTATTTTGCAATTTCACACTGGGTAGAGCACTGTCCTTATAAGTATGGCTAGAAATAAAATCTGGAAATTGGATGACTATTTTAGTTAAATTAGCTGTACTATGGTAAGCTGGAGAACAAGAAAGCCAGGCACCCCTGCTTACTAAAAAGGCCCTTGAAAAGGCTGTTGTAGTCTGTTGTAGTTTTAAGTCATCTTGAGGCTGCTCAAACTTGTACAGGGAACTTAATCAGACTCAAACATTTTCTATGTCAGAGTTTGTCTAGACTGGATCCAGTAAATGAGTAGTGGAAATCCTATTATTATGAGATATCAAAGAGCAACTTATTAGATGTAAATTTGTGTATTTTTCATATGCAGGATATTCACTGTTTCTATTCAGAAAAGAATATCACCATCAAACAGCCCTACCTAACTTATTTACTAAGACTTTTTTCAGTCTAATGCAGATGTGGAACATTCCAGTCTGAACAATAATATGAATGTGTATCATAAATGAAATCAACATACTTATGCTAATGAAAGGGGTACTGTTTTATAAAGACAATCAACAGTAGCAGAAATATGAATTTAATGAAAAAGCTGAGAGTATATCTTTTGTTACTGAAACACATCATTCATCTACCATGGAAAGCTGCAGAAAGTTGCATGTTTACTAGCATTAAGTGGAAAAATAGAAAAATATATGAAATCCATTAGCTTCTACAAGTATTCCTATATTTATTAAAATGAAAATACAACTGAAAAATACGAAATTCGAACATATGAAGGAAAAGCCTATGCAGCTTTTCAGAGCAACTTTAGACAGAGTTGTTCTCTATAGACCTGTAGTGCACTTCATACTGTTTTGTGATGATGGCATTTTTCTTTGCACTTGTAAATATTTTGTCCAAATAAAACCTAACATTAGCAGATACAAGTTGGCCAGCTAATACCTGTGGTAGTGTATCCTCCTGTGCTTGCATGAAACAAAGATTTTTAAGATAGCAATAACCACCCATACTAAAACTGGACATACTACAGGCAAGGCTAACTCCTACAGAAAAACACTGTCTTCAGAGGAAGCACATGACTAAGACTTGAAAACCAGCATTTCATTCCTGTTTTTGCTACAGGCTTGTCATCCAGTCTTTCGTAAGTATTTAAATTCACAGAGACTCATGTATGTTTATAATAATAACAAGTATAATAAAAAAAAGTGTATCATAATACACTCATTGTCTCATCTGCTTGAACAAAAGCTCTCTCTTACGAGATATGGGTTCAGTGCTGTAGCAAATTGGTAGTGCTTTCTTGGCTGGATCTTCCAGTGTTAATATAATTTGAAAGAATGGTTATAATGTACTACGTTAGGCACCACCTCACTTTTTTTATTTTTTTGACCTACTCCTTATTTGCAGCTATCAGTATTTCAGGGAAATCTGAAAGTCAGTTTTCAGTTCAGATGTTCTCTCCTATGTGTTGTTGCTTTCAGATAATGATACAGTTGCCACCTGCATTTGAAAGCTTAACCCCAACAATGAAGTTAGTAGAACATTTAAACTGAGTGAATTACAAAGTCATGCTCAAGTACCAACAGTGTGCTTGTCATTTAAAAGAAAGTCATTGAAAATTTAGAGTGTGCAGTTCTTAATAGGTGCAAATCTCTATGGTTTTGTGAATTGGAACCAGATGAACCACTGAGATACGTGGACTGAGTCTAGCAATGTTCTTGCCAGCAGAGACAAAGCCTGGAGCTGTGGAAATGCACCTCCAGATTACTCTTCACAGGTGAAAAGCCTACCTCTGAGAGGTTTGAATCACAGAAGATTTGTCCAAAGTAGAAATTACTGAACAATGGAAAGCAGCTATAAGTGTAGCAACACCCTTCATTCTTCAACACTAAAAAGTGCACTACTAAAATTCAGAAGAGTTTTGAAAAGGATTTCCATTTTCCAGGGACTGAAGGAAATGTGCAGAAAGCCAGAATTCCAACA
The DNA here is from genome assembly GCF_040182565.1 of Anser cygnoides. Classification (NCBI taxonomy): domain Eukaryota; kingdom Metazoa; phylum Chordata; class Aves; order Anseriformes; family Anatidae; genus Anser; species Anser cygnoides. The sequence goes on along the minus strand of NC_089912.1, from coordinate 65,391,103 downwards.
AAATTCAGGTCAATGAATTGGAGGAGTGAGTTGCATTAGAAATACTTCTTTAAGTTAAAAAGCATCAGATAGTGAATGCTATGATAAGCTGTAGCAAGTGAAAGACAGAAACTTTCCTGTGCAGGGGTAAGACATCTCTGCATTATTAACCTGGGCTTTTTCCCTGGCTTTAACTTCTGTCATCAGGCAAGAAACCCCACTGATGTCAACAAATTCTGAACCAACACAGTACTTGAAAGATTTTAAGGCTGGGCTTGCTTTTATATCCATTTGTGTTGGAGTACAGGCTGTGCTCTAGCTCGAATTGAAAGCTCTGACTTCAAAATGATTGAATGCTTATATCCCTCCAGTAATCTTTTGACATTTGTCCATCAGATTACATCCAAATTCCCTGTGGCTGAAGTGATGAGAAAGATAATGATCCTGTAGCTTTGGAGTAAGAATGTTTTTGAATAATCCCAAACACCAATATGGGCAAGCTTACAACAGGTTGGGTACAGCTTGGCTATGGGAAGATGTTGCAGGCCAGATTTAGGTTGACCTGGGGACTCAGAGCTCATATGGGTCGTTCAAGTTAATTGGTTAAATCAGTGATCTGCACTTGTTGCTGGTGAGCAACTATTACTGCTTTCCTAAGCATACACCTACACCTGTTAAATGAGTTGGTCGCTACTTAGGGCCCCAGGTCATCATCAGCAGTAAGTAGCACCAAGTCCTCTGGCTGCAAGGGAGCTCCACCTATTAGTAATGGCCAAGAATCAGTCATCAGCTACCTGTGCTCAAGTATTCACATGAAAGACATCTCTGGTGCAGCAACTCGGGACTGAATGAACATAAAACCACAGTTCTTTTCTCTCCATTATGTCTTGCCAATTCAAAATTAAGATATGTTGCAAGACAAGGCAGGGGCGGGTAGAGGATTACTGCAATATCCAAGTTATGTTTCGTCTTTGACTGAAGATACTCCTTTTTCAGGCCATGCCATTTATAAATTCCTGAAACCCTATAATAAAACACACATGTTTGCTATATTAAGGAATGAGAAGGCATGTAAAAGTGAAAGGGAATGTTACAGGTTTTTTGTCTGCTCCTGTTGATGGTGCCGGCTGCACCTTTTGAAACATTTCTACAGTGATTTGGTCAAAAAAAAATCTCTCTTAGTCTGATATGACAAGTTCCAAGTTGTTCACTTCTAACTGGGGTTAGTGTACGAGAGAGAAAATTCAATAGCACCATATCTGTCCTGACTGTAAATGAAACCCTGTTGCATTAACTTCATGTGTGACAGATTAAAGGACTGATACTAGCTTTATGGAGTTAGCTCAAGCTCAGTGAGACTGTTTTATAAACGTACTTCTTCCTGAGCATCAGTATAACTTATCTGCATGTATGACACAAACTGTAGTGAATTCTTATTAACCTGTAGGTTCACACTAAGAGCTGCTGTAAAAAGGAAATTACTGAAGAAAAAATTAGTTATAGGGAGGAAAGAAAGAGAAGCATGCGGTTTAGTTCCATGTTGTTTAGTCAATCTGAAATCACTGCTAGTGTTTTATATTATCAGGGCACAGCCTGCAGTGCCTTATGAAACCATAGTTCATTCTGTAGTCACTCTGACAAAAGTGAACTGAGAACTTAAAAAAAATTCTTCTGAGACATAGTCTCTGAATGACAGAAGTTAATAAAGAACTTCCATGTGTGGAGATTATCTTCTAATTGACTGTGGCCAAGTTTTCCCATTAGGCTTTCAGAGACAGGAGAGTAGATTAACAGGACTCAGGTTCTTATGCATGGAAGTTTGATAGTTCACTTATCTGTGGCAAATAATGTCTTTTTTATGATTAATTAAATACTGCGTTCATCAAGAAAGGCTTTCGTGAGGGGTAGTATACATTAGTAGCTGAACTGGTGCAACTGGAAAGAACTGATAGAACTTGGGGGTGTGCAAACCCATTTACAGGTGAGAAAAAGACAAGCTGCTTCTATTTCAAACCTCAAAAAAGGCTTGTTTCCTTCCTCTAATTGCATCAGTTCTTCTACTTTCAAATCTTCCCGTGTTTCTATTCTTTGACTTTTATGGCTGCAGTAGCTGTGCTTATCTGCCAAACAGGTAAATGCATCATGGAGCAGATGAGCTAGAAAGTAATTTAGCAGTTGTTCTTGACATACCCACAGGAACTATTTCAGTCTCAAGCCAGCATTGATCCAGATTAAGTCCCTAAACAATTTATGTTTATACCGTGATTTCTAATGTGTTTGTATCAGTATGTGAAAGAGCATTTGCTGATTAGAAGCCAAAGTACAAGAGCTGGGAGATGTGTCTAGAGCGAAATCCTCAGGCCCTCTCCTAGGTCCTTTAGGCTTCCTTCACTTAGCTTTTCATGTTTCTATTTGGGGGACAATGAAGAGCTAGGATCCAGGGTGTGCAAGGAATGAGTATCTCCAGTCTTTGTACCGGTTGCTCCTTCAGAGCAGAACCTGTTTCCCAGCCAGAGGAATGCCATGTTGGATAAACAGGCATCAAGTCTACCCTTTGGCAGAAGAGCAAAAGGATCTCAAGAAACTGGAACTCACATTTCCATTGCTAAGAGCTGTATCTGTGATTGCCATAGCAAAAAAAAAAAAAAAAAAGAAAAAAAAAAAAGAAAATACATAATGTAGTAGGATATTCATTTTACAGCTACCGTTTTCACATAGAGCTGCCCTCAGCTGCTGCAAAATGGGAGCAAATTACATTCCGTTTTGTTTTGGAATTCCATCAGCCAGAGACATCCTCTTGCTCCAAAACATGTTCCTGGTTCATTTCTCCTTGAGTCATTCCCTGCATCTGTGCCGGCTAAGGATAAGTTGCTACTGTTCTGATTTGGTTGAAATTACGTTTAGACTGCCAGAGACTGTAGCAAGCCAAATGGATCAGGTTCACATTTCATTTATCCCCAGGCAGCCCTAGTGGGTTCAGTAGGTTCACAGGGAGGTGACTAAGAACCAAATTCAATCTGTGTTTTTTACAGGGTTATGCGCAATCTGTCACACATGCTTCTCTCTCTCTCTCTCTCTCTTTTTTTTTTTTCCACACAGCTACTTTTTGTATTACAGTTCTTCATTGCATTCATTTAGGTCTAGCCACAAACACCAGCTGAGAAGAAGAACTCAGTAAGCAGTTTGTTGCTCACTTTCTCCTAATATGATCTATACGATGCTCAGGTTGAAAGTTTGTTTAGATTTGCCCTGCTTGTCTCTGAGACACATAAACAAGTTGCAATCCACATACTCATGAAACCTGGTTAAGAGAAAGTCTGTAAACCATGTAAACCAAAACACTGCATTTAATAATTCTGAAAAATGTGCACTCATCTTCCTTTTTCAACCATTGGCTTGTTGCTCTAACAGGGGAAGTTTATCAGCTTTGTTTTCAAAAGACATGAGTTTTGGCTGTACAACTTGGGAAGATGTTTTCTTAACCTTAAGTACGAGGAAAGCAGAAGTCATCAGGTCAGAACCTCAGATGACAAAAACTGATGAAATTTGTGAGTGATTTATAAGAACCAAGGATCTGGCATAGTATCAGAGCAGACAGAGTAGCACACTTTGATGCAGAGGAGTGCTAGGGAGCATACCAAGCTAGGAAACTTCACTTCTTCATCTCCAAGGTGTTGGCATGCAGAATTTCTTCATAATTAAAAAACCCCTATCCCTGGGCTGAAAAACTGAGGCTCAAGCTTGAGGGCAAGGCTGATAGCCTTGTTTGTTGAAATGTACCCTTCATTTTCAGAATGTCCTCCCCTAATATGATGAATTTCTTTCTTCACTGGAAAATCTTCTTCCAGAAAGATTGCTTGGTATTCCATGGGAGTTCATCTGAAACACGTCCAAAAGAGAGCTCAGAGTCAGTATACACATATAGTATATTGAAGCTGTGCTAACTAGGGTGAACTTTGAGGGGAAAATTGGCAGGCAGCTTCCATCTTGAAAGAGGTCATGCCAAGATCTTCAGGTACCATTTTCTGTGTGTGAAGACAGGAGTGTCAAATAGCTTAGGGAAACATGTTGCAACACAGAAATGATACATAGCAAAAGCATATTTGAAAGAGTTTGAAGGGAAAATGTCCTTCTAACAGGAATTTGTGGTGGTCAAAATTCCCATTTATAATGTAACAGGGACAGGAGTGCAGGAAGAATCGCTGTAGGATCTAAATCCAAATCATCTCATCTTCCAAGGAAGACATGGTATTTCTAGAAATAAATTCCTGGGAAATGTGGGAATAACTTGCCCTCTAACCTTTACAAATGAATCTTAAGAAAACAAACAAGAATAGCGTTAGGGTGTTTCCATCTGTTGTTTTTTTTGTTTGTTTGTTTTTCTTGTATCTTTCAATAGCTGTCCCAGAGAAAAATTATCTATCTTATATGCCACAATGTCAAGTGCTACATATATAGGGTTTTGTACCTGCCAATATTCAAAATGCACAGGGAATATCCTGAAAGTGGCCATTTTATTTAGATATTTTAAATATTTGACTTGAAATATGCTTGAATAAAGCAATATTGCTATCAGAATACTGAGTGGCATGTAACAAATAAGAAGTGAAGGGCTGAAAATTATCTACTTTCAAAGTTGTGCTTGCAGATCTGCTGTCTAGGCAGGATACACATCTCTTCTGCTCTGCCATATTCTCTATTTTAACCTGCTGTCTCTTAAATTCCATTAGCTGATACTAATGCAAATGAGGAGCTACATTGCTGATAACTTAGTTTATGGGCATCAGTGAAGAGTCTTCTGCATTGCCAAAGTATGAAGTTTCTTGCTAATTTTCCCAAAATGTACTTTCTGATAGTGTAATAATCACTCCAGAAGCATGTGCTCATCCTTTCCCGTGGTTGTTCCTTACAGAAGCTCTTCTCATCCCCTGTTCTAGGAGATGTATCTTAAGAGTAGTTATACTTTAATTGATAAACAGTGATGATAAAAGTTATCAATTCCTCCTTCACGATAGGTGGATAGGTGGTACTGATTTTGTCTTTCTTAATAGATGGTGTTGGTCTTTTAATTTCTATTAATTTATCATAGAATCGTAGAATTGTGGAATGGAAGGGACCTTAAAAATCATCTAGTTCCAACCCAACTGCCATGGGCAGGGACAGCTACAACTGGATCATGTTGCCCAAAGTCCCATCGAGCCTGGCCTTAAACACCTTCAGGGATGGGGCATCCACAGCTTCTCTGGACAACCTGATCCAGTGCCTCACCACCCTATAAATGAATAATTTCCTCCTAATATCTAACCTAAATCCTGTCTTTTAGTTTAAAGCTGTTCCCCCTTGTCCTATCACTATCTGCCCATACAAAAAGTCAACCTCCATGTTTTTATAAGCCCCCTTTAAGTACTGAAAGGAACTATTTAGCTAGGTATTGCACTAGATCTATAGGAATATTTAAACATTTAAAACAAGACTTTAGGAGACAGGAATTTGATGCCTGAGTTGTGAAATTAGACCTACAAAATCCCACTTTACTACAGCTTGTGGAAGAGTGTGAAATTTGCTGGCAGTTCCAGCAGCACAAACTTTTTTCAAAACATGGGTGAAGGTGATATTTTTCCCTAGCCCTTTCATACCTCAGCTCAGTGGATGAGGGCTCAGTATGTTAGAGACCAATTGACAATAACAGCTTCAAAGAATTACTGAATGGTTTGGGTTGAAAGGGACCTCTGGAGATCATCTGATCCAGCCCCGTGCTCAGGCAGGGCCACCAACATCAGGTTGCCCAGGATCCTTCATCTGATGGTTTAGACTCTAATCCTGTTCTTCACAGGAAAATAAACTGTTACAATCTACAGCCTACCAGCCATAAACTACCCAGAGTGAAGCAGAGTGTAATGAAGAGATTACTAGCAGAGATGAGAGGCTAGGTGTCAGACCATTATGTTGTAACACGTTGTGCAAGTACCTCATGACAATTGCAGTTCCCCTTAAGGGCACTTTCCTAGGACAAACCCAAACTACTCCCTAGATTATATCTACCTTTTCTAAAGAAAATTAGTAAGTTTTTTTTTCTTCTAAGTGTATAGATTCCTTCACAGTCCCCTACATACACAGTTCTCAAACAGGTAAACACTAAATCATATAATCATAGAATCATACAGGTTGGAAAAGACCTTCAATATTACCTCTCCTCTGAAATACTAATGCTGCATTTGCCCTTTCTAGTGCAAACTTCTCCTGCTCAATGTTGTATTGTAAATTTCCTGTATAAATCTTGGGCAGATTTGGTACTGGTTCATTTACATTTCCCTTATAGTCTTCCTTTAAGGCACAGTGAGGCTCTAAAGTGAACATCAGTGATATTCTGTAGCATTGCGTTCAGTGAAGTTGCAAAACACAACTTAATTCTTTTATGCTCTGAGCACAACGTAATATTTTTTTTATAATTCAGGCAATAAATTTCAAACACTATAAAAATACCAAAATGAGATCGACTATAAATTATTTTAGAGGCATATCCCAGAAGAAAACTTTGATTCATAACTCTTTCAAATAACTATTTCCTATCTGATCTGGTCTTTTTTTTATCTAAAATTGTGTTTTCCAAAGCAATGGAAATGCTGTCCAAAAATATATTAAAAAAAAAACGATTGAAATATAGAGATTTAAATTTAGATTTAAATTTTATAATAAAAATACAAGTTTTTAAAACTTCACTAAATACAAAGATAGCTCTTATAAGCTTTGATAAACAGGAACAAAATATCATCTCTATCTTTTCTTGCATTCTGTAAGAGTTGTTTTAACAGGTGGAATTTTTCCAGTCCCACAAACCTGTATTCATAAGTATAGAAATGACAAAGAGAAAGTGTCCTTCACTGAGAATTATATTCGGTATTTTAAAAACATAGGGAAGATGGCAAAGACTTATCAACTCACCTGTAGATGAACTTCAGCAGATTAGAGACCTAAGTATTTTACAACAACAGTACACTAGGGGGACTAGTTTTACTCTTTCTTCAATCCTGGACATATGTCACAGTCACAAAAGAGACCGCAGCTTCAGGCAATTCATATTTTTGGCACTGCTGGTAGTAGACCCTGCACATAGCAGGCCAAATATCATTACTGTAATGCCTTTAAAATCAGGAAAGCTACTAGTATTAAAGTTATCTGACCCTCCAAAATATTTTATCTTCAGTTTGGAGATAGATTTAGCTGGTAGAGAACTACATTTGTTAAATATGAATATGGCAAGAAAGAAGAATTAAATGCTCATAATATGGAAGCTGATAACTCCACGTATCACTAAGCAGATCACACCAAACACTTTCATGCCAGACTAAATCTGAAGCATTTTCACTACATAAAATGGACTTGCTTCAGAACAAGTGCAGTCGAGGTCCTGGCTTATTTTATATCATATAACTAGGAAAGTTATGTTTCATGCCACAGAGCATATTTAAATTCTGGTTTCAATAGGAAACTTGATTAGTTCATTAAGTAAACAAGTAGGTTGATAGAATTCATTAGCAAAGTGCATTAAATATTTCCTCGAGTATTTTATATTTAGAAGAGAATTGTTAAGAATAAAGCCAGAACTCCTGACTTCTTTGGTACTGCCTCTTGTCTCTTTCAAGAAATCACTGAATCTCTCACCTTCATTTCCCCCATTCTTTTGTATAATCTTTGATGTGCTAGAAATTTAAAAGGCTAACATTTCCTCAGGATGCTCTCAAGGGACTGTGCTGTATGGGGCAGACTGTCAGGAACGCAGCAACCACTCTCCTGCTTAACTATATAAACACAACTAATTTAAAATTAGAGTTGGGTTTTTCCCCTTAGCTGTCATTCTCAATAGGAGCTGTATCGCGGTGGAAATCTCTTCTTACATATGTGGTGCTCTTAAATTTTCTTCAATTTTACATATCACTTTGTCTTGCTAATAAGGTGCTAGAGGGTGGAAGGTAATATAAAAAGGTGAAGATTGCCTGGCATTCAATGTTTACAAGATCATGTTCTTTATGTGGTGATTTTACAGAATGTCTCACCTGCACACTTTGTAGAAATTTTCAGTGATGCTGTCTCAAAAAACTTGTTTTGAAGTCTAAAGCTATTTCAGTTAAGAACTTCTTTCTACAGCCTAACCTAAACTTTCCCTTCCTTAGTTCCAGGCCATTGTTCCATTGTGGTTGTAAATATTTCCCTTCCTTCATTTAAGATAAACTTTTAAGGAAAATGTCAAGCAAACAAAAAAAATTGCCATGGTGCAATTCAGCTGTGGACTAGTTGCAATATCTGTGCAAGAGAGCAGTCCATATATTTTATAATCAAAGGTTTTCAATTGAAAGTCCACACTGCACATGCAGGTAGTATGAGGAGCTGATTCTCCCACATATGTTGCCTGACCTCTGAGATTTACATTTGGTCACTGAGTTAATATGAATGCAATACAGTTTAAATGTTGTAAAACATCTGGTGTCCTCTGGTATTTTGATTAAGGAAGGAGAATAATTAAAATATCCATATCACACATATTCAGTAGAATAGTAATGAACAGATTAAGTCTTAAAACATAAATGTAAATAGAAAGTCATCTACGATCTGTTGTTTTCCTTAGTGTGACCCTGAATGCCTTGTTCTTGGTTCTGAGATTATTATCGCATTTTTTTAATGGACTGGAAGAAAACATCAAATGTCTGCTGACCATGTTTGCAGATAACACAAAGACTGTACTTACTGTAAAATCAGTGAAGAGGTCTATTTAGGGTAATTGAATTGTTTGACAAGAAGGTCACAAGCAAATTCACAGAGTCGCAGAATCAATATGTCTAGATGTGCAGTCATATACATGGAAATACTCCTGCAGGACATGGATGGCTTTCCTGGGAAAGAGTAAGCCATTGTTCATGGCAGATAGCTGACTTGGATATTAGGTCTCATTAAATGCCATTTCCAAAAGTGCTAATACAGTCTTTGGATAAATGAAAAGGGGAACCTTGACTGTAGATAGCAAAGACATACATTAGCTCTGTATTTGGCTCTGTGACTAGGAATATTCTGTCCAGCTCTCTTGTCCAGAACCAGACAGTTATTGTTGTTGTTGTTATCAGTGTGTTGATAAATTAGAAAAAAGCTTAGAGCAGGGTTACAAAAGCAATTGGAGCATGGAAAACATAATACAGTGAGATTCATGGAGCTCAATCTGGTTGGCTTTATCAAAAAAGCTACGTGATGACAGCAACTGCCAGCCAATATCCAAATGAGAAGTCAGAATTAAAAGAAGAGGGGATGATGAAATCAGTCAAATACAGGCTAAAAATGAACATTTTTTAAAAGCAGTGCTGGCAATCTGTTACATAAAGAGTATGAAACACCATAGATTCTCCATTCTTGGAATTTTTTAAGCCAAAGTTGGGCCTGACTGAAATGGAAATTAATTCATGAGGCCCCAAGCAAGTTAATCTAAATTGCCCCTGCTTTGAACAGAGACCTGGACAAGTAGGCTTCTTGAGGTCTCTTTCAGCCTTAAACCTAAATTTCTGTATGATTCTATGGTTTCTGCTTTGTGGGAGAGATGACTAGATAACCTCTTTAGGCCTTAGGTAAGGCTCTACTTATTTGTGGCGTAGGGCAGAGATAGCAGCAGCACTGTAGCTTCAAGGAGACCAGCTCAGTAGAGCTAATTGTCCAGGAAACAGTATACCTTGTCCTCCAGTAATATGGGGAGATTTGATTTGCAGTTTTCCACAACAGAGGTGTGCATATGTGCTGGTGAAATCCATATGCTTCACTTGTTTGAGGTTCATGTTTAGTTTTGATGTTTACTTGCCAATAACAAACTGCAGCCTATTCAAAGTCAAGGTAGCACTGGCATAGAATTTGATGCAGGAAATACCTTTCCACCTTTAGTTCCCATTAGAAAGGGAGGAAGAAAACAGAGCATAGTACCAACACGCCAACACAGAGAAATATATGTTCCCTGCCCCAGGAGGAGAGGTCACAGAGGTATTTACAGATGAGTTGTAGAAGTGCTATAAGAAATAATAAGAAATGAGAGGAACTGCATTCAAACCCAAACTACTTTTATACGTACAGTAATGAGTTGCTCAGCAAGGTATTTCTAAACCTCCTAACATTCATCTGCAGCATTAATGTTTTGCTTTTTTGGTGTTTACTCAGTTACTAGCATTCTGCTGATTTCTGTAGCTGTCATGGCAGGGAAGGGAAGAGGGGAATGTAGGTATGAATGTCATGCTTTTGTACATTTCGTACAGGAATTTGTGCAGCAGGCTTGGAGAAGGCACTGGACCATTTAGAAGAAAGCCAAACACAGGTTCACTAGTAGAGTAGAAGGGGTCAAAGAAATACAAGAGGCAGATGAAGAAGAGCTGTCATTTCTACAGTTAATGGTTGGTCTTGCATTTTGTACTTTCCTGTACTGTTGTGTGGTTTATAATTTTTCTGTTTGGTAAACTCTGGCATTAGAAATTTTGTATGGTTATTGCATTGCACCTTGTTACTGCATATTAGTTTTGCAACTCAAATATACATATTCAGCAAGTATTTATCTAGCTTTTTGATGGATAATGACTAATCTCAGTGCTTTTCCTTTGGAACTTTCTCTTATACCCATAGAAATTATCATCATGACTAAATCCAAACCAAACAGATCAGCCAAAGGACTTGACTTTCCCATTAAATGTATTAGCTGATGTATCCCTAGCACTAGAAGGGTAAATTCCAGAGGGAGGTGAGTTAAACAGTTGCTGTCTTAGTTCTGCTTGGCCAACAAGTCTGGTCTTTACAGATGTCAAAATCAGTCTGCTAAAAGGAGAGAAAAAGCAATTGAGGAAAACTAAACGTTCAGCACCAAGGAGTATTCTCTCACCAGAGAACAACATGCATGCGAAGACCTAAATGTCTGTTACAGTGACTCAGACTATTGGACATCCTCGTATCCTAAAGCCTTTTAGCCCCAGCTTTGCACCTGGCCGACAGCACAGGAAGGAAAGCAAGTTAAATATGCATTTTACTTGGATCAGTTGTCACTCTGTTTTTAGGATACAGCAGAAGAATTTGGAATCACAGAGGTCTTACAAATCCCCCTTTTAATTTATGTAATTTCACCAAGAAAACAATGTCAGCTGTTTAGTAGCCCAAAATACATAAGTTAAATGGAGCCTGAATGCTGACGGAGGAGAACAATGGAATCAGCACCAAGACGAGCAAAGAAGCAGGCTCCCAAGGTGCATCACTGAGGTATAACTTCTTTTCCTTTGACTGGCATTTTATTTTTTTCTACAGTAGCAACTGCTGAAAAGCACTGACCTGAACTGAAGTTTATGCAAGAAATCTAGGAAGGTATTTTGTATAATTAATTTGCTCTTGTTCAGAAAGTGTGTCCAGGTTGGGGGTGAGGTGCCTGTACTTAGTTTGAAGAAAATAGGGAAAAAATCCTTACCAGGAAGGGAAATAATACAATTATCAGAGAAGGCCAAAAAGCTGCTACCTTTTGTACTTGTGTGGGCAAGTATGGTGCTGATGGAAGAAAACAGAAGGAAAAGGTAAGAACACGGTGTTTTCCATAGTGGTACTGTAAATTGGCCTTGCAAATCTGGTGGCCTTCTGAGATGGGGTTGCAGCACTGGTGGACAGGGGAAGAGCAAGCAATACTACCTGGACTTGTGCAAAGCATTTGACACTGTCTCCCATGATATCCTTGTCTATAAATTGGAGAGACATGGATTTGATGGATGGACCACTCAGTGGGTAAAGAACTGGCTGGCTGGTCACACTCAAAGAGTTGCAGTCAATGGCTCAAATGTCCAGGTGGAGATCAGTAACAAGTGTTGTTCCTCAGGGGTCAGCACTGGGACCAGAGCTGTTTAACATCTTTGTCAGTGATGTGGACAGTGGGATCAAGTGCACCCTCCGCAAGTTTGCCGATGACACCAAGCTGTGTGGTGCAGCTGACACACTGGAGGGAAGGGATGCCGTCCAGAGGACTTTGAGGGGCTTGAGAGGTGGGCCTGTGTGAACCTCATGAAGTTCAACAAGGCCAAGTACAAGGTCCTGCATCTGGGCCAGGGCAATCCCAGGACCAGACACAGGCTGGGCGGGGAATGCATTGAGAGCAGCCCTGAGGAGAAGGACCTGAAGGCGTTGGTTGATGAGAAGCTCAACATGGGCCGGCAATGTGTGCCTGCAGCCCAGAAAGCCAACCATATCCTGGGCTGCACCAAAAGCAGCGTGGGCAGCAGGGCGAGGGAGGGGATTGTCCCTCTCTGCTCTGCTCTCGTGAGACCCCAACAGAAATCCTGCACCCAGCTCTGGGGCCCCCAGCACAGGAAGGACACGGAGCTGTTGGAGCACATCCAGAGGAGAGCCATGAGGATGATCAAGTCTCTGGAGCACTTCTATGAAGTGAGGCTGAGGGAGCTGGAGTTGTTCATCCTGGAGAAGAGAAGGCTCCAGGGAGACCTCATAGTGACCTTCCAGTGCCTAAAGGGGGCCTGCAGGAAAGCTGGGGAGGCACTCTTTGTCAGGGGGTGGAGTGATAAGACAAGGAACAATGGCTTTAAACTAATCAATGGTAGATTTAGATTAGACATTAGGAGGAAATTCTTCACTCAGAGGGTGTTGAGGCACTGGCACAGGCTGCACAGAGAAGCTGTGGATGCCCCATCCCTGGCAGTGTTGAAGACCAGGCTGGATGGGGCTGTGGGCAGCCTGGTCTGGTGGGAGGTGTCCCTGCCCGCAGCAGGGGGGTTGGAGCTGGGTGATCTTTAAGGTCCCTTCCAACCCAAACCATTCTGGGATTCTGTGATTCTAACTTGAGGGTAGAGATTTACCTGTTCTTACTCTGTCTTGGCTGACTGCATTGTATGAGCTCCAGTAGCTGTTTCTGCAGCTCATATGGTACAAGGCAGCTGGAAAACAGGACAAGCTCTAAGGAGGTTTCCATTTGCTCAAGCAAAATGATGGGGTTCCAGAGAGAGGACAACAAGGGTTTTTGCCATTTAGGAGGAGATCTTAACAACAGGGGAAAAAGAGCTGCATATAGCCAAAAGACACAGAGCAGGAAAATCTAACCACTGCTCTGTGCATCAGTTTCCCTCTTTTGTAGGAGACATTACAGTTGCCCTTGTATCCTTAGTTCCTCTCAGGAATGATGATAGATAAATAATCATAGTAAGGAACTATCGGGAGGCTCTTAAAAACAGATTTGATAAGCATGAAAGATTACGCCAGACGGTGACTGAATTTCCAAATTCAGAACTAATGGAAATCTCATAGCAAACTTATTTATCAAGAGCTTAATGCTATGGAAGAATCTGTGATTACTGACTAGAATGAACATTTGTCATGTGAAAAGGACAATGTTCACAGAGTACATTGTGTACTTATTTTTAAGTGCAGTTACCCCGTATCTCAACTGAGTACAAAAAGCATGTGGGAATGCACATGCTGCTTCTTCTTCAGCACACAAGCTATAACCCGCAGTCTCAAAACAAGTTGCGCCAAGCAATTCTTTTTTCTCTCTGTTGGCACAAACACGCTTTCGCCTTCACCTCTTCATATCTCTTTTACGTTTGTCACATTTACACAGCTGGATTTTACTGGACACTGGCTGTTCCAGCAACATTAGCCGCAGGCCCTCCTCCTTTTCCCCTCCTGCTTTCACGCCTTGGGGTAGCTTGACAGAAACGCAGGCCAGCTTGCGAAAACACTCGTTATGTCTCCTTCCTTAACTAGACAGCCCGTTTATTTTAGATAATGCTGCTGCTTCAGATGAAGGAAATGGAGAGTGTCAAAGTGGTTCATGGTGCTTATGTCTTCATAAACACAAGATTTACTGACTAGATATTAAGCAAATGGAAGGTGAAATCACGCATCACAGAAATGAGAGTTAAATACAGGCATCCATCTTCCTCCCGAAATCCCAAAGAACGATTTCTGTGCCCAAAGTTGGTTATCTTCTTCCAGCTACCCTAGCCAGTCTAATGAGAGATATTACTTAAGTAACAATTATCTCCTGCTTCTCTTTGTCAAAGGCAGACAACTTCTTCACAGACATGTACAAATACAGTATTTGAATGAATATTAAGGATGTAAACAACTTTTTGCCTATCTATCTAAGGGCATGGCAGCAATCTAGACACTCCTTCCCTCCCAGTTATGTATTTTTTTAAGGAGAAAAAAAAATTAAAGGCAGGGTTAAGGTACCTAAAATCTTTCCCATGTAATTAGTATGTGTTCAGAGGGATCACAGTGCCTGCAATTTGCCAATGTGTGCAAAAATGAATCCTTGTGAGGATGCTTCTAAATCTCAAATGTGAACTGTCAGCTCTAAACAGCGAAGTCCATGGAGTTTTGTGCTGTGAAGTCTAGACTGTTCAATGTGGATTGCTTCATGTTAATGTAACGGGAACCCTTGTAGCCTGAAGAAACGTAGCTGTACTATCACAGATGTTAGTGAGAGGCAGTAATTTCTATATTAAATAACTGCACAATTTTCCTTGAAATTTTTCAGGAAAACAATTCTGATGTTGTAGGCATTTCTAGATTGCACACTACAATAATAAACCTACTTTATTCACAATGTTTTATCTCCATTTTGTTACTGATTTGGGAATTACAAAGACCAAGCATTTCCATGCTTTGAAGAACAGTTAAACTGTTCATCCTTGCTTTTGTGAGCACTGTGATTAAGTAATACGTTTGGAGAGACTGATTTATTCAGGAATGATTCATGATCCAATGAAAGAGAAAGAGCAACCTAAACACCTTATAGAAGTATAAGCTAAGTATGTTTCCAAACAAGCTTTTCAGACTATTTATCAACACTCTATACAATCTCTAGTGTGCATATGTTTGACAGGGAAAAAAACTGTTGGAACAATTACAGTTCCCAAATGCAATTCTGTACTGAGCCAAGGGACTTAACATATATTGCTCAGTGGATCTGATGCAATGTGTTTCTGCAGACAGAGAAATTCTGCAAGGATTAGAGAGATGTTGCAGCCGTGACATAGCCAAAACAAACAAGCAAAAAATTTACTAATTTTTCTAGTGGTTCAACCTGACAGGGACTATTAGCAGTAACTGCGGAGTGCAGAGGTGACAGACTCTCCCACTGGAAAGGCAGTGAGTGCTGAATGGAATGACTAGTGGTCTGAGCTTGATCTTTTGGATTTGGACTCAGTCCTTGTGGGTCTCTTCCAACTCAGGATATTCTATGGTTCTATTATTTAAAGAGGTGCGAAAGTTTCTCGTGTGAGAGCACAGATAAAAGTAAAGCCTGTACTTATTCTGTAGGATCACTGTATGTCTAGAGTACTAACAGCCAGGTAGAAATACATACACTCCTTAGCTGTAATGTGGTCATCAGCAAAAATACCTAGGCAATTAAATGTTTCAGAAACAAACAAACAAAAAAAGTAAGCTATGGAAGCAGAGTGCAAGACTGTTGTATTAAATGTTGAAGCATTTTACAGCACACTTCTATTCTATTTGGATAGTATCACACCAGCAACAAGCTGCTGTTTCCTTCTGAACGAAAGGAACAGGGTCTTGAGAAGATAGTTACCAACAGACCAGTGTCTGCATGTAATTGCTCATCCTTTTAATCCACAGCAACTGAAAGGAATGGATCAGGTACAGAGCCTCAAATTCATAACAGGTGTATAAGGGTGCAGCTTCTTAAACTCGGGAGGGTTGCATTGTGCAGTACCAGCTCATAGGCTGTCCGGAATGCCAATTTCAATTGCATTGAAAAGGAGATAGGGTGAATGCTAGAGAAACAGAAGGTGTTCACAACTGGCCAGTGATGCAACCGTTTATCTTCTCTTTCTAGACATTCAAGAAAAATGAAATGAATTTATTCTTTCCAAAGAGCCTTTTTGTTTAATCAATTCGCATAGGTCCATACTATTCTGCATTTATTGCTTGGCATACAGACACTTTGCACTTCCACTGCATCCTTTGCTATGTCCACAAGGTACCTTCGACATCATCTGAAGATCCTTCAAAATACCAGCACAGCTTCAGCAGATGCTAGGTAAAAATGCACCTAACTTCAGGGGTCTTCAATGAAACTGTCTAATCTGTGCTGTCTGTCTAGGTTCCCTTTTTAGCTAGGCTAAAGAAACAGGCACTTACTGGGAGCTGGCTGTCAAACTTACTCGAACATCCTCCTGCACATTTTCTGCAGCGGAACTGCTCTTTTCTCTCTTTTGCCTGTAAAGGAAATCTTGACATCTGGATTAAGTGTAATTTTCTGCACAGTAGAAGCCTATGTTTGCACACATACCCTATCACAGAAATCAGAAATGGATACTTGAGTCTTTTGCATTGATATCACTGCCACACTTGCCTCTGGATGTCTTCTCAGCTCTGAATGGCTTCTGAGCTCCTCCACATAACCTTCCCCACTGGAGCATCTCCACTGCCCCACAGGCTTTGGGTGTGACCACGTTGCCAAATATTCTGCATAGACAAGACTGATACTACGTCTGCCTCTCTGCCAGCTCCCATAACCTTCTCCATTGCCCATCATCAGATGTTTTTTGAATGCTTGAACTGAACAGCCTCGACTCCAATTCTATCTTCACAACTCTGAAAACGTCAGTCTCCTGAGATGAAATTCTCCATCCTGACGCTCCTTGAAATCACAGCAACCCAGAACAAAGTAAAAAAAAAGGCAGAATATGTGGTTTACGTATAATAATCCCTTAAGAAGTGTGTGTTGAATTGATGATGTCTGATTAAAACCAAAACCGGTATCTCTCACCATGTTTTCCACTAGTTCTGAATTCCCATGGATCCCATTGCACTCAGCCAAGCTTCTTTGAATCACTCTCAGATGGTGTTTGCAACAGTGTGAATCAGTAAGTCTAGCCTATGAAGACTATAAATTGCTAATAAGCATGTATCTTTCCTTACAGAAGTAGTTGAGCTGAGTTCAGTTGAATTAGATTGGTCTAAACCAGAAGATTGCCTCTTGTATTTGTAATAATTGTTTGTTCAGAATACTTAACCAAATAAACAGATAGAGCAACTCTGTCTTTCTGTTCATTAATATCCTGTCTGTTCCAGCAATCAAAATGTTTCTTTTTTATTATTATTATTTATTCTTTTCATTCTTAATTAGTTCCATTGTGATTTCAAATTTCCCCAGACACTGATTTTCCCCAGACACTGATCTGTATCACATCCACATAAAAGCTCCCTCAGTAAAATTTCAAAAACAACTGTTATGACAAATATTCCCAGCACAGAACCTGACACAAAGTTCTGGCACAAAGTCTGACTGATATTTATCTGTTTTAAAGCACACGCTGAAGTATTATATAATACGAACTCAAGAAGAAATGCACAGCTCATGGTAATCTCTCTTTAAAGTAGTAAGTTTTAATTTTTACTTTTCAAAATGTTCTTCCTTCTCTTTAATTTAATTTAATTTTCTATTTAATAATGTGGTTTTATGATACAAAAAAGGACATTTCACTGAAAACCAATAGTTATTAGATGAAATTACCTTTATTTTATTTTATTTTATTTTGCTTTGTTTTGTTTTGTTTCTATTATTTTATTTTTCTGAATTATTTTCCAAACTTCCAAAGAATAATTGTCTTGGCACTTTAATGACAAGGACAGAAACATAGAAATACATGGGCAGTCACTGATATCTATTGAAGAACAAAGTGAATTCAGAAATTAATTCATTTTTTAAATGAAATGAGAGATAATCTGACTTAAGCATATCTTCATACAATGTCACTGAGCAACTAAAATGTATAAAATGTAAACCCAGAGTCTTTGCTGCCAAAGCATCCCATCCAAGCCAGTTTTTGCCATTTTTTCAGAACTCCTTGTACTTTTTATATTATTTTTTCTGACAGTAGCTTAGCTGTATTTTCTTTTTAACTTTAGCTACATTTGATCTGAAGTATGAAGGCAGAATTTTTCAGAAACTCATCTTGTAAGTGGTTTCATTTTATGTTCCGATGTTGTCAGAAGGATTTAAATTTGCAATCCCGAATTATGTTAAGTAGCAGACAGAACAGAAGATGTGTCAACAATATGTCATTTTCACAGATGCATAAACAGCATAGCATGACTGACAGTACTATAGTTATTATTTACAACGCAAGCAAATGCATTTTCTTTAAGGCTTAATTTATGTATCTAGGAATGTTGAAGTACTGCTTAGTTTGAAGTAGGAAGCTGTTTTTAATTATATCCCAAGGCTGTCTTTGTCATAATCTCAACTTTCTGCACTTCTACCTGGCTCGTATATATGATGTGTGTAAGACTCTTCTGTCTTAAACCTTTTCATGAAACTGTGGTAACTCAGTCACATCACTTATCACTCACATACTGCCTGCGTCTCTTATACCAGCAATTTCCACTGCTGTTTCTGCTCATAATATGACTAGAGAAATTGCTTTTCCTATGGGGGATTGGATTTGAATATGAAAAGAATTCTTTGCAATAAAGTCTACAAGAGCTTCACCTTTTCTATTGCTCAGGCTCCTGATCTTTTTCTTTCAGTTTTTTCTTACAGATCAACATTTAGACTGGAGTAGATATCATCTTACCATTTGCTGCCCCACCTTCTAGGAGGGGTTTCAAGAAAGATTGCACCAAAAATTCCAGACAGGACGTATCTTCTTACTCTCTGCTTAAGCATTTTGTTCTTTTAGGTCTCTTGCATGTTACAATCATGAATAGTGAACAAAAGGGAGTGAAGTGATTCAGATCCAGGTTTTAGGTACCTGTCTGTATTTAGATGTCTGAACACATGAAAGATACATGCAGGATAGGTGTCTAAGCATCCATTGCTGTCAGTACATCCAGTTAAGTCTAGTAATTCAGCTGACCAGTGGAGATGTCTTGGGGTATCTCAGACAATCACATAGGGCTGCACAGAGGTGACACAAGATCCACAGGAATCCTTTGCTCGTCTGAATTGAGAGCTGGGGGGGGTCTCATGGAAAACCTGTGTTTTCCTAACTGGCATTTGACATCAAGTTGTGGCCAGGTGATGGAACCATTCATCTTATCTGGCCATACTAGAAACCTTTGTACTAGTTCATAATTAGATATCTGTACCTAAATATCTACTGTTTGGATTTGAGTCCTAACCAGGTAGAAATGTAACCACTGAAGAGAAAGTAGCATGAGTGTACTACCTGAACAAGACCCTTTTTCTTGGGTGGGTTTTCAGCTGTTAGAAATCCCATGCTATTGTGATTGTGTTTATGTTGTCATGCAAAAATACTTAACATAGTTTGAATGTGGGCATGGTATTAAACTCACTTTTAACAATCTCTACCAAAGTGCACCTGTTGAAAGAGTCAGATGGAGTTTCATGAAGATCTCACCCAGTTGCTACTAAAAATAACATTAATAGAATTGGTGGAAACTGATTTAGACTTCAACTACACGCCATACCTTTTTTGCGGATGTCAATAAGACACAAAGAACACATTTCTGTGATTCATGTTTTTATATGGTACCACTCTTATACCCTCTGATATTAGCCTCCCTGACATGCTGTGAATTTTGTTACTATTCCCATTTTCCAGAGGAACAACTGAAATATAGACAGATGCGATAGCTTTCTCAAACTCACAAAATAGGTGATAGCAGAAAGAAGAAATAAGCCTACATTTCTTCAATGCCCTGTGTGGTGACTTAAATTGCATGATCTTCCTTCTCTACACGTGTATGATTATGTTCTCATTTGATGTCTTTTTTTTTTGTCTTTTTTTTTTTTTTTATTCACAGCAACAGAAAAATAAAGCAGCCAGAGCCTCACCTTGCATTGTGGAGAATCATATGTTGACAAGAAGAGCTTCACAACAAACATGAAAAATTCTGTTTGGGCTCTTACATTTGTATAATTTTCTTGTCACGAAATAATAGCTATTCTTAAGAACATACATTAGTCATTAGCTTTGAGAAGGTCTTGGGGTTATTTAAATGTACATAGAAAGTTATAGTGCTAACTCCTCCCACTTATTCTAGTAAGAACTCAGTTCTATCAAGTTCAGCGCATGCAACTGAATACAATAACCTATAATTTTTAGTGTGCTTGGGAAAATCATGGGCTCTTAGCTAGTGAAAATGTAGACACAAGGATAGTTGTGATGGAATCTCAAGGTCTGCAGTATTAGTTTTATTGCAATAGGCAATCCAATACCAGGGTAATTGAGTAAGTGGATAAAAGACGCTTTAACTTTAGCTATGAATTTTAAACTATGAAAGAGCTTAGTGTCAGGAGAGGCACATGAAAATAACAAAAGAAAGCAAATAGGTTACTCTGTTATTGGCTAAACTGAGTGTGATTGCTTGAAGTTTAAATACACAGTGATGAGTGGAAGCATCTAAGATGGTAAAAGAGATTACAAAGGCAAGTTCAGTTTGTTTCCTCATATGAATCTTGCAAACAAGTATGTTATTTTTTTGCAAAAATGATGGATTTAATTTAGCTCACTGCAACTTTGATCTCAGCCCTGATTTTGATTTGAAACAGTGTCCTTTAACTTCACTGGGCTTTGGGCCAAATCCTCTGTGGGCATAACTTTTCTAATAAAGCAAAGCTCACAGGGAAAAACATTTTTTTAATTGTTATTTTTTTAAAATCAAACTAAATGATAATTTGGGAAAAAAGTCTATCTTCCAGACGCACAAGCCCTTCTTCAGGTCTGGAATGGAAGCAGCAAAATACTTAATAATATAAATCACAAGTCTTTAGAGAAAATGACAGCATCTGTAGCACATGGAATATGTCAGCAGTAGAGCTAACATTGGTGCTGTAAAACCACTGTCTTCTGGTTTTATACTGAAAGATTCAGGTACTGATAAAAGAATACTTTTCACAAAACAACTATTACAACTTTGATGTTACACTCCCTTTTGTCCTCCATGGAGACCTACTTCTTCCTCAGAAGAAAGTTCTGCTAGGTACTACAAAGCACAAACTGATTGCAGATGTTGATTATATGACACAGGATATATCCTCCAGTCATCCTCCTGGTGTTCACTGGCCATTAATTACTTGGATCTCTCTTTGGTATTGTTGCAAATAACTATATGATTGACCCTCCCCACTTTAACATCTCCCACAGCTCCCCTGCTACCAGCAGGGTTTCTTTGAAATTGTCTGCTTACACAAGTTAAACTCAGACCAATTGTTCTCAGCATCTATTATTGATTAGAAATTGTTGTTTCTGTCTAAGAATCTGCATGCCCAAAGCCTTGCCTGTTTTTTAAGAGCAACCCATTAAAGTTCCACTAAAATCATGGCTGTAGTCAGTCATCCACTAAAGTATACCCAGATAAAGAGAAGCGAGCAGATGTTCTTTCCAGTCCTGTCCATTATTATAGGATATCACCAGATTTTCTTATCAGTAAAGGTTATATGTTACTTGCATTGTCAAAACCTGCTCTTACAGTTCAAAGCTACTGTCTCATTCTGTATGTCAAAAAGTAATGCAATTTTTTATAAAGGGAAAGCTAGGACAACAGGTTAATGGTCTGCAATATATGAAGTATCCTTCAATACCTTGAAGATAACTTGAGTGTCTTTTTGTGATTCCTATTGCCTCAAACAGAGCAGCTTTCTACCTAAATGGTCACCAGTGTGGTTATCAGCCGTATCTTGCTGTTCTTAAATAACTAAGATTATGCCCTGACAGATCATAAACTTTAATTAGGAAGAATGACATAACGTGACTGGAAAGTTTTAGTGGTTTACTTGGCATTTCAACTAACAATTGCTAATGTCCTCCTAAAAGTCATGTTTTAGTGGACTTTGTTAAGATTCTGGTACATTTTAAGGAAGGAGTTTGATTCTTTAATTGGCCCCCCTATTTTCTCTCTCTAACAAGAAGAGTTTTCTGTAAACCAGAATTCTAAAAGCTACCATGTAAGGTGGTATACTTTGGGCATAAAATAACACTCGTCTAATGTCATTTTCTTCCTCTGACATCCACATCTGGAAAAGGCACAAAGTAGAAACATTCTGGTTATAATCATTCCCATTTGGACAGAAGGGAGAACACAACAGTTTTCTAGAATTCTGACAAAAGTTACAAAGGTTGCTATTTTCATATTTATTGTGACTCCTTCACCATCAGTAAACAATGAATAGATGCCACATATTTCAGACAACTAATATGTGTTCTATTTTTGTTTTAGGGGTCTCAGATTTTCACTAAAGATTTCTAGTGAGGTAGAACAAATTGTTTCAGGAAGGCAGATGCCACATATATTATGCCATGTTAAGAAGAAATTCTTTACTTCTGGGAAGCTGTGGATGCCCCATCCCTGGAAAGGTTCAAGACCAGGCTGGATGGGGCTTTGCACACCTAGTGGAAGGTGTCCCTGCCCATGAGAGGGAGGTTGGAACTAGATGATCTTTAAGGTCCCTTCCAATCCAAACCATTCTATGGTTCTATGATTCTATTCCTCGCTTAAGTAGCAAACTCAAAACCAATAATATTTAACCTTGTGGAATGTCCCTATTATTTTTCCTACTTATGTAAAGAAAAGACAGAGGCACTCACTTTCTTACTTAGTTCACTGAAGACAAAGCAGATACATACATTGTGGTCTTTCATGGAAACTGCTTTGTTCCTTACTTTGTGTTTGTTTTTTTTTTTTTTAATCTAAAATAAAAATTACTCTTAATTGAAGGCATATGGCACTTCTTTGCACTCAAAAACATAACAGTCTGGGAACAGTATTGCTGGGTATCTTGAAGTTAAAAAAGCTTTCTTGCAAGATTTGTAGTTGTTTTACAGACTTACAAGATTTTGCTCATTCTGGTATCTTGGGAAAGCATTTCAAATTTCTGATGAACTCCAGACCTGAATTTGAACCAGGATTCTTTGAAGTTACCTTCAGCAGTTGAACTCAGTTACAGAATATTAGGCTGTCTACATTTGTTTTGCAGCATCTGTCCCTTCTCATGCAATGCCGTTGAAACTGGGGAGCAGAAGAGAGCACATATATGTCAGCATCCATGGAGCAGAAGAAAATCTCCAAGACAACTAGCAGTTTGCATAATTTAAAGTGTAGCTTTTACACTGGCTAACAATTGGTATTTGACTATAGACCACTTAAGGAAAGGAGGAATTAAACAGTTGTGTACAAAACAGCTGAGGGAACAGACAGAAACAGCTCCTAAGAAAGATCTCTGTAACTCAAAATGCAATTAGGCTATTTATATATGGAAAAAAAAAAAACCAAATAAAACAAACAACAACAACAACAACAAAACACACACCCCCATACAAACACACACAAAAACACAAGAAAAAAACACCAAACCCACAAATCTGCCTTGGTTTTTCCATATGAACCATCCCTATCTACCACATTTAAATTGGTAGATTATTATTGAAGACTTCTTCGTGGTAGGTAAGATGAACAGAGAGAGCAAACATTTTCCCTTCCTCTTTATGCAGGAAAAAGTCAATAAAGAGTCATACTGACCAAAAAGGGCATCATATAGTCGTGGAAATATAAGTAATTTACCTGCTCATATATACTGTCATGATCCCTAGGAGACAGCAAAGGTTAGAAAAGATTAATCAACTAATTAAAAATGAAGTATTTATCATAATGTTCAGAACTATCCTAGGAACTGGTACTCAACTGGTACTCCGAAATAAAAACCATACTGCATTCTCTCTTCATTTTGTTCTTTCTCTGCAGAATTTAGGAAATACTTATTGCCTTGTAACTGAGACCCAACTAGACAAACGCAGCCATAACTTCTTTCCACCAATTTTTACAAATACACAAATTAGGATTTTAGATAAAAATAAGATAGACCAACAAAAGTAATATTAAGATGTATGTATTTGCTGATATTTATAATACTACTTTAATAATAAAAGATTAATTTAAGAATACTCTTTTTTTTTCTGAAACTTCATTGAACTAAGAAATTGATCTTTTCAGTGAAGTCAAGACATTTTTCCCCTATGCTCAGGATTTTGTACAGACAAAAATTTGTCTGTACATTTGCCTTAACACTAGTCAAGTTATTTACTTCGTAAATGAAATGGTTTGGTACCCAAAAGTGAGTATATGGAGTAGCCATTTGCTTCAAGTTATATAGTATATTAATCAATATATTTTCCCTGGTATTTTTACTCTTAGCTCTTATCTAAAGAAACAACGATCATTTTCTTAGCTAAAGAAACAAACATGTTTCTTTAGCTGTGGAAAGCTATTTAGCCTTCAAAACTTCTCTGATGATTTGTAGAACAACAAAATCAAAGAAGTTCTCTGATGATGTGTTCAGTTTGAATACAATTTGCAGTGGTTTTAACCTTGGTAACTGAATAAAAAAAAGGAAGAATTTTTAAAGACTAGTTGATGGTATGGTATTTCTGATATCAAAGGACCTATAGTAAAGTTAATGTATGGTCTAGACTACAAAGTTTTGCTGACATATTGGGCTGGCTGGAGAGTAATAAAATCATAGCATGCAACAGTACAGATGGTGGAGCTGCCTTAACACTTGCATGCCAGAGGAGGATACAGGCAAAGCCCATTTCTCTCAGTTGAAGCGCTAAGGATAGAAAGTTCCTAGAGTCACTAGAGGATGAAAGATTTAGGATATATGCAGTAAGAAATGTCATGTAAGGTTTATACATGTGATCCAGCTGTCATCTGAAATGGTAGGATCCTAGAACTTCACCTAAACCTCATCTAAACCAAATGTTTCAAATATAGTAACCAATTTTCTCTACAGAAGGAATAAACATAGGTTAAAAAAAGAGATGAAAACTACCTGAAATTTAAGGAACCAATTCCCTGAAAGCCATCCTGCCTAACCACAACAGAGGATATTAATCTGCTGGGGAAAGTACAAACTGAGGTTCCAGGTGGCATTAAAGGTCCCTTTGAACTGTTAGCTCTCTGAGGAAGCAATGCTGCTTTCCCCACATTTTGTTCTAGCAAAATGCAGTCAACAGTCACTGTTGGCACTAGGAGTGAAACAAATAACTGTTTGGGAATTGTCTTAACTGCATGGCCTTTATCAGGACATTATAGAATCATAGAATATCCCGAGTTGGAAGGGACCCATAAGGATCATCAAGTCCAACTCCTGGCACAACACAGGTCTACCCAAAATTTTAGACCATGTGACTAAGTGCACAGTCTAAACACTTCTTAAACTCCAACAGGCTTGGTGCAGTGACTACTTCCCTGGGGAGACTGTTCCAGTGTGCAACCACCCGCTCAGTGAGGAACCTCTTCCTGATGTCCAGCCTAAACTTCCCCTGCCTCAGCTTGACACCATTCCCTTGGGTCCTATCACTGGTGACTAAGGAGAACAGATCGATTCCCAGAACTGTGCTGGAATCATTCAGTCTTTCTTATGTTTGTCTTCACAGTGCCTCCTTGCATGAACTAATGCTGTTTCATATTTGACTAATTAATTATTGCCGTGTATTTCAAAATAAGGTAGCTGAAATTATAATTCTGCGTTTTGCACCCAGTAGTCAAAGCTTTCATCACTGTTATTTTCTTTCTTCCCCTTCAAATTCTTTTCATCTTTTTATTCCTAGAGAAAGGACAATTCCTTCAAGCACATTAATCAACCATACTAGTGATGCTGCTCTAAGAGCATGTTTACTGTAGTCAGGAATGTGGAAAAATAACAATCTTTAACAAGGCCAGGAAACCCCTGATGCACGTGAACCTGTGCAAAGGAGGCTCACTTATGCTATTAATGGGGGAGACACATCCTTGCCACCAGAAAATGTCCTTTAGAGAATATGATATTGCACTCAAATGTCACTGTCAGCACCACTGAATAAACCCAGATTGTGCCATGTTTACTCAAGTGAAGTGGTAGCTAAGTCCTCAAATAGTGCAGAGGAGAAATTCTGCTTACCATGACTGAAAGGAGCAGAATACAGATCCTTGAATTTTATGCTCTCTGGAGTAGCATCTAAACTGTCTTTTGGGCTTTGTATCGCAATGACCAAACCTCTGACTGCTTAATGATGACACAACTATTACTTTTAGACCGCTCTCATGAGCACAGGATTTGGCTTAGTATTTGTAGCTCAATTTACTAAATGGGTAGATGTTGTAGGATTCTTCATGACAAAAGAGATTCCCTGTAGTCATACTACCTCCTCCCAAATCAGAGTTTGGCAGCCCAGCATTGCTAATAGATGTCAAAAATTACAATGGAGCAACATTGACAAGCCAGGAAGTTTTACATCACTATGACACGAGTGATTCAGAACAAAACGCTTTCTGCCCAGTAGTTCATCTCTGACAGTAAAGTAAAGTAAGACCAGTAAAGTACAGCAAGGCGAAAAAGTTTTGTAAAGAGGCTAAGTGTTAAAATGTTTTTTCCAAGATGCAGCTTATCTGCTGCTGGCTGTTGGGAGTTCATGGATTTTCGGAGCCAAGGATTTGCTGAATTAATCTGACCTCTTTTTTTGGGGGGAGAACTACTCACATACTTTAGGGAAATACTTACATATTAGGATACTATCATCATATTTCTGTATAGAAACCAATGCCAAACATGCCATATCTTTAATCTCCTTTTATATGTCTTTTAGGATGTTTTGTGGTCACTTGACACATTTCTCCAAGAATGGGGTGTTTACAGAAAATCTTTCATAATAGCCATCCAAACTACTTGAATTCTAGACACCTTCAAAAAGTGTACAGTGGAAGAACAATAATTTCAAGCTGAAGCAGGGCCTGAAAACACATGTAAGTGTCAAGGCCTGAAAAGTAGTTTAAGACTGTTAGAACCAGACCTTCATAGCAAAACTACAAAATAGAGAGAGCATTTTAATCCAAATCAAAGCTTAAGAGAAGCAGATCTGCTAAAGAGGCAGCAGTAGTTTGAAGGTGTACTTTTTAGGTATCTTTTAGGAAAGTATTTGTCAACATTTTTTTGTCAATATCTGTCTGTTTTCATTCATGCAAACCAAACTATGTGCAGCTTGAAAAATGTATTCTTAAAAAGGTTTATGTATATTTCCTGATTTCCTGCAAGTTTGTTCTACTTAAAATTAATCTCTGGATAAAAGTGAGGGAAGAACAACTACAGTTCTTACTAGGAATATGCATGGGATTTAACTTTTTTATTTTTTCTGGTGTTTTCAGGGTGACTGTCTATTATCAGTATGATTGCAAAGGCTATCCCAGTTTTTCATGTCCTTTCTTTGCTCCCCATGGAGACTTGGATGGACTCACTCCACCCAAAACAAACTTGTTCCTCCACCCATCAGAGATAGCTTTTGTAATTGTACAAACATCAGAATATAATCCTGTTCTGATAAATTTGAAACGTCGATTCTGTGAATGAAGCTTCACAGTATGTTCTTTTGAGCCGTTATAAACAAGATATGAATATTGTCTCTGACATAACAAAGTCTGTACCTTGTTCACAGCTTTTGCAAGGAAAAAAAAACCTTCACATCCTTACACAGGGGACTTCTTGGAATTGCAATTGGAGATGATGATTATGGGGAAACTAAGACTTGTAAATGCTTTATTGTTTTGATGGAAATTTGCCAAGAAGGCAGATAAAAGACTTTAGAAGAAGCTAGCTAGGAAACAAATCAGAGACCTAGATGACCCTACTGGAAAAATAAATTCTAGTACTTAACATCTGGTTCTTGCAGTTGTCAACTCACTCAGCAAATGGTCAGACTGATTAGCTGCTTGTCTGTGGAATATAGGAAGGGAGTAAAGACCACATCGTATCAACAGTAGCAGCCAGTGCCAAGTGAATGCTTATAATTTACAGCAATATTGGTAAAGGTAGCAGACAGCAGTGTGTAGATAAAAGCCTAACTTTTAAAGTTTGTGCCTGTGCTGCAGTGTGACCCCTTGCTGGTACAGACATGTAAACAATAAATAACAATGGGCTAGTTGTTAAAGACATGGCTATGAAATCTTAAGCATTCCATAAAACATTCAGTAGCAACTTGCCGTGGACTTTGTTTCAAATTTTAAATGTCATCATGAACTGTTCTTCCAAATGTTTTCCAATCAACTTGGACTGATTTACAGTTACTGCCTGCCTGACTTAGCTCAAAACCACATTTTGATGTAAAACTACAATCAAACCAATGACTTAAAGAAGACTTTTGATTGAAAGAGAATTTCAAAATGAAGGATTTGGGAAGTCCTTTCAAAATGAAAGAGAAACACCTTCCCCTGCATGCCCTGGACTTGCAAAAAGGCTAGCACATTACATAGGCTGTATTCACACTGTGCAGCAAAAGGACGTTTGGGAAATTACTGTACATGAAAAACCTGACAAAACAAACCCACTCAATGCAGCTTTACGTAATGCAAAGCCAGGAATATGGATCAGCTTGGATCCAGTGACCAACAGGCTAATCCTTGCAAGGTATGCAGCATGTGTGATATCTCTAATCTAGCGAAGTCTCGAGGTTCATGGGGACAGAGCCACCAGGCTCGTCTCTGAACCACCAGTTGTGTGCTAAATTCCTAGTGACCCATCAATTACTCCACATCAGATGGTTACTTTAGATACTAACCAAACTGCAAGAACCCCAAAGAGTTATCTTGTTATTTAAGGAAGAGTAAGGGGTGTTCAAGAGTTTTTGCTTTCGTGCATATAGTGGTGTGTTTAAAGCTTGTTTTTGTCCCCTTTAGTCTTCCCTTTGTCCACCATGGCAAATAAAACAGTAAACCCTATATCTATCTGGAGGTGCCATTCCCCAAAAGCTGGTGGGGTGACAGCCTTGTATTTTTAGGCATTATCACCTCTAAACACTTCAGCATATTATGCTTGCAGAGAGGTCTTGCTTTATTGTAGAAACTGGTCACTGGTAGGGGTCTTTATATAACATTCTTATTTGTGAAAGGCAATCTTCTTGCCTAACTACTCAGCAGCAAATTAATGGACCATTTTTGGAAGATGCAGTGGTTGATATGAATGAGAGACAAGGGTGCTGAGCACATGTACATATGGGCACACACAAATACACAAATACAGAAAATTGACTGTTTTTCTGTCAAGCTTCTTGATAATAAAATAAGTAATTATAAAAAGATTGCACCATCTTGACAGGATGCTGGTGTACCTCCAAACCTCTGCCATTAAAATCCAAGGAATCAAGCCAAAAAATGCAGTTTTCCTCATGAAAGCAGGAAGAGAGAGCTAGGATTGTCTTAGGATTGTCTTTTTTTTTTTTTTCTTCTACTTATCTTACATTCTGTGAACCATATTGAGTGCTACCCAGACATTTTCATACATGCTGCGTTTACTTCTACTGTATTTGAATGTGATGGTTGAATTATAAAGCTATTCTGTTTGTAGCAATTCTTTTTAAAAATGTATCTACATTTCATTATTTGCATTTTTTGTGGTTGTTTATAATCACATGGATCCACAATAGCTCCATCAGTTCAAAATGCCTCAACATAAACTACATGAAACTGTTTAAGCCAAATCCTCATTTAAATAATCCAGTGGAATTTTACATTCCAGCTGGGGGATGACTGTGGCTCCAAATATCTTTTAGATGCTCACAGATTCAACCTATCTTGTCACTTCCTGCAGTTTCTAAAATATTTCTCCTTTCTTCAATCAAAACATGTGCAACTGTACATTTAAACCACAAGGGTGAGTGAACCACGCTCAGCCTACTCAACACCCTAGGTTACAACAGCATCTGTGGCAGCTGATTATCAGGAAACATTTCAGAGTGGAATTTAAGTGATTTGTGTTTTCAAGACCAGCGCAGGGACCATAAAGGGGCATTTGGGGATATTTGGGCTTTAGTGTCAAGTATTCAGTTACAACTTTTTGTTCATTCATTGTGATTACTGAATTTGATAAGTCATTGACTTGGATGGAATATATGAAAACTTCACATTTTCTGTGACTATTTCACAGCTTGAGCTGGGCAATGAAAACAGAAAAAAGTTGATTTAAAGAAACATTGTCTTGTTTCAAGGTCTTGCACTCTCCCCATTAAAATTCTTTTGTAAAACAAAAGCATACCATTTCATTAAACAAAATAACTACATAGGCTTCTCCATATGTTATTTTCTTTCAAGGTTGATGTATGTAAAAAATCTGTATTGCATTAAATAAGAAGTGAATGTAAATATGACATATGGAAATATTCCAAATGATTGAATTGTAAAATACAATTTAATGCTACAGAATATTTCTCCTTTCTCTCATCTGACAGCATGAACTTCTATACAGAGACAATACAAAAATTTTCATGTGCTTGCTTAAAGAAACTTAACTAGAAGTTTTAGCAGGAAAATCTCATGCTATTTCTATATTGCTGTATTGGGATTTTTACTAAAATCAAAAGGCAAATAATGACTTTAACATGAAGTCTAACTATGTTCTCATTCAATCAGTGTAAATAAAAATCAACTTCATGGACGTAAGTGAAATTCAACTGATGTAGAAGTTATGAGGTTCCAGTTAGTTCCATTTACTTTACTACAGTTACCTCTGATCTGCCTTAGTGTGAGATCAGATTCAGTCCAATATGGACAGACTTGCACATTCAATTTAACTCCAGGAACAGATTTGGGACACAAAGTATAATTCCGCAACCACACTTCCCAAAAGGTAAGGTGTTCAGCACAGTGATTTTGGGCTTGACAATAAAGAAAAATAGGAACCAGACACAAGTTCAGGATTCTTGGATGCACACACATTTCTAATTAAAATTAATTTTAAAA
Organism: Anser cygnoides; assembly: GCF_040182565.1. Lineage (NCBI taxonomy): Eukaryota > Metazoa > Chordata > Aves > Anseriformes > Anatidae > Anser > Anser cygnoides. The sequence continues at coordinate 65,360,368 of NC_089912.1, read as the reverse complement.
TCAAGGGTCTGCAAATCAGCACCCCTGTTTTTATTGCCAGGACCTAACTTCATGTCTCTGGATTTCAACTGTATTAGAAACTAATACGAAAAGTAGACCATATGTTTTAGGTGTGAGCAAAATTATCTGCTGTTGCAGAAGAAACCCAGGACTCTGGACCAAATTCTTGGCAGGTAAAGCCTTTTGATTCATATTTATATAAAAACCTAATATTGACATTAAAAAAGGACAAGATGAATTATGTTTGGTGCTCTAAATGTTCTGAATGTTCAGCGTGAGGGAAGCTGACAAAGCTGGCTAAAGTGGTGAAGGGATCTGGTGGTACAGACATTTGGCCACTTGCAGACAGGTTCCTGTACTTCCTATACCCCTTGAACCTTCCCCGTTCCTACAACTACCTCCAAATTGCACTCCTTTTGAAGTTTAGGGCTATTTCAATAAGTCTTTTCCACTTCTGGTTTCTGATTGCATCTAAAAGCGCCAAATGTCTTGAGAAAGGCTGCTCTCTCCTCTCAATTTATTCAAGATGTTTGAATACATTTTAAATCCATATGGAAACCCAACCCAAATATAAAACCTTCAGAGATTTGCACCTCATTACACCCTTCCAGGTTCCAAAAAAACAGTGCCAACCCACCTACCAATGTGAACACATCTACCTCACATCACTCACTTGTTGCATTAAAACAGAGAGCAAGTTAGTAGAGCAATATCAACACCTACATAAGAATGTATGTTCTTGTTTTGTTCCACTCTTATTCTACCAGCAAAATCAGGAGGGAGACACGACTTGCAATTTAGCCCTGAGCATCTTGCACTTTGTTGTTGTTTCTACTTGCAGTATCAATGTCAAGTATTCTTGCTGGAATCAGGCAGGGAAAGGAAGTGAACAAACCCTACCTAGCACATCTGCCTTTTTAGCCTGCCCCAGAAATGGCCAGACATGAGGGTAAATTCAGGCCTCTTCTCTCCTATCACTCTCATATCAAGTGAGTTTTCAGTTAGTGACAATGAAGAACAAAGTGCAGGCCAGGTAACAGTCTGTTCATTAGTATATAATCATAGTGAGGCAGTATAGGGAACACTCTGCACTTCTCAAGAGGCAATACAGTGCAGCATAAACACGGCATTTTCCCTCTGGACTCTCTTCCTTAATGTGTTGGAATGGCAAGAAAGCTCTGAAATGCATTAAGATTTAGACTGGTGAGAGTTTAAATTACTGAAAATCCACATCACTGGAGACATTCAAGTGCAAAATCCAGACAAAATGCTTCCTACTGGATAGGAGTTGAGTGACAGGCCAGCAACCTATCCCTTAAAAAAATAGTAATATGATAAGGCTGCCATTCTGACAAACATCATTATACATATGGATGGCAGAGCTTGGTTCAAAGTCCTCAGGCAATAATTGATGGTACGAAAAAAGTTTAGAGTGTATACAGTAACTATAGACTTAGCTTGGTGTGTTTTTTTAAGTTTGCTTACTTTCATAATGTAGCAGTAAAATGTATAGTTTGAAATATAAAATATATAAGTGATTAAGATGTCACATTAGGTTTACATTTTTTTTATTTTTTTTAAAAGCTTCCATATAAAAGATTTATAGATAGAACAAAATGCAAAAAGAAAATATTATTCCAACTGAGGTCTTCAATGAACGTATATTGTTTGTATCTGCTATGCTGTGTGATACTTCAGAGAATGGCAAATCACTCAGAGCTGTTTGTGCTCAGAGAAGATCAAGAGGCAGCAAGTGATCCCAACAGGAACTCCAGAAATTTAACAGAAGGGCCCTCTGAGACCCTCTCACCCTGGCACAATTATCTCCTGTTGCTAGACAAATGCTGAAGTGCATTTGAGTCGCTATCAAAATGAAATGTCAAGAGAAAAGCTGGGATGTTTGCTTTCAAAGCTGGAGGCTCTGCCCCAGGAAATCAACCCTCTGAATGACCTCGATCTTCCTGACTGTGTCAAATGCCAGATGTAGGCATAGTTTCATGTCATCTTTCAGGCAGTGGAGCAAGAAGGTGACACTTCTGCATCATGAAACAGGATTATAGAAGTTAACCGTTTAAAAAAGCATCCGTATCTATAAAGATCCTGATGATACTTATGATTTTAGAAAGGCTCATGGGATTTTAAGATGCCCAGTGAACGTAAAATCAAGATGTCAAGGAGAGACCCAAAGACCACATCTCCATAGTGTGCTGGCTTTAGGGTCCTGAGGCGCTAACAAATCAGCTTGGGCAATCTGTATGGGACACGGCCATCTGCAGAGAGATGGCAGCCTAAAGCTGCAAGCACTGCCATGAGCCTTTTCCCTCAAGTGCCCTGCAGTGATTCTGCTTCCCCCTTGGCATCCGAGGGATGGGAGCTGTCATATATTGCGAATCAGGACCACATAGTACTGCTTTTCAAAAGAAAGGCTTTTATTTATTTATTTATTTTTCTTTCATGAGGAAGGTTATGCTGTTTTGTTTCTGGATTTTGTTTTAATGGACTAAAATTTCATTCTGAAGCTTTCGTTTGCATGCTCTCGTAAATTCAGCACAAAACTGAAAGTAGTCATTAAGGCTTAAGTTGTTTCTTCCCTTTCTGGACTTTTATTAGAAGGAGCTTCATGGTGATGATGTTTCAGAAGTATTAAAATAGAGGAGACTGAACAACACTAGATGTGGGAGGGGGGAGAGAGCATGTCTTCATAACTTGCAGAAGACATTGAAGGAAGGAACCCAGGCTGCAGACAAGTATTTATGATCCATTCAGCCTCTGCAGCAGCTGAGCTGCAGAAATCCATGAAATTTCTAGAGCAAACATATAGAACTGAGAAGTAAGCTGAACAAATTCTTATGGCACATTTTGGATTAACTCTTTCAAAGCACTGTCTCAGTTTAATTTGAAAGAAAAAAAAAAGGAGAAAAAAAAAAAAAACAAAACACATTTCCTTGTTTATCCGCTGTGTTCTTTTATCATTTCCCAGTAACACAGCTGGAGAAAACTGATTTTTCTGGGTTGATAGAATTAGCATTGAGAAACAGAACTGTTTGGCTTTAGATCACTGACTTGAACTGGAAAGGGGCAAAGCATGTCAGGGTTTCGTGGTTGTTCCAGGCTGCATATAGAATGAATTAGTAGCTTCAATTAAATTCTCAGTTGCATAAAGATAGAAAATACCACTTCCATGACTTAAGCCTTTGTTGGCAATTCCAGCAGAACAAGATAGGTCAAGCTTGAAAGCAAATGAGTGGGGTGGAGTGGGGGAAATTCCCTCTCAACCCTACAGGTGCACTATCTAAGCCAGCACTGGAGCACATGGAGGAGGGAATTTGAGGAAGTTTGTGCTGCCAGAAAACCATCTGGATCTCCTCTGCACTTAACCAAAAGACCTGGATACACAGATTCAGGTTGGAATGGCCCAAAAACACTTCATTTATAGATAACAGATCTCCAGTGTCTGTCACCAAAACTCTTGAGTCTTCCCAGACCTCTGCTGGGTCCTTGCTTAATACTGCATTGCAGCTGGATTATTTTCTCTCTCATGCTCCGATAAGCCAACAGACAATATTTAAAATATTTCAATTCTCTTATGTTTTCCTGGATGAAAAGAATAAATGGATGCTTCTTGATTTTGTTGCCATTCTGGTTACCTCCAGAGCTTGAAAGTTTTATCCTCTTTGCAAGTCTGGCCCCTTCTTCTCAACAAAGAAAATCTTCATAAATTAAAAATGAGTGGACTGCAAGTGGAATCCTGTCTCACTCCAGAGTACAACAGAGCACTAAGAATGGTGTGCTTTAACTGCTTTTGACAAAAGGAATGCTTTCAGCACATTTTTATCAGGGCATGTTTTTTATTTGCTCATTTGTAAGGTTGCTGATACTAAGTTCATCTTAAGGAAAACATTCATTGTGCTCTGATAATAAACTTAGGACACTTTGCATTTGATAATGATAAAGTAGCTCATTTCTTGCACAGAGTACAAAACATTTATTTTAGCTAGGGTTGCCTAGGAGTTAAAACTATTTATCTTACAATACAATGAAGAACAGACTGCATTAAACAGCAGAAAAAAAAAGCCATATAAAAAGTTTTGCATATGATATTACAAAATTTCCTAATCACTTTTATCCATGCAATCAAAACAGAAAGGTAAATATTCTTTTTTTAGTGTGAAAAGCCTATAGTTGCACACTTTGTGTCTTAAGAAATTACTGCTGCATTTTAAAACAAGTAGTAATTGAATATTTATAGTAAAGTGTTTAAATACTAATTATTAAGATGCAGAGAGAATTGCAGTGAACTACTCATTAGCTGAATTTTATATTTTAGTTTGTTTTACAGATTGTTGTTAACAGCCTGCTATTTCCAGCACTGTAGTAGGTATTTGAAATTGTGCCAAAATTGTAAAATTATTCTAATTGAAATTTATTTGACCCTGGTTGTTTTTTTAAATGAGGGCAACAGAGGAAGTAGTCAATGCTAATATTAGAGTGTTTGAATACCTATCTCATATATCTAGCATAATGTGTATTTAAACACCTTTTACCCTGATATGCTTGCTTCTGTTTAAATGAACTTTACTTAGAAAATAACATTTAAGGTCCATTTTTTGATTTAACATACCTTAGGAATCAATTTTCCTAAATGTTTGTTGTATTTGCTTTAAGTGTGCTGTCTTAGTTATTATTCCTGCAAATATGCTTCCTTGATACAATATTCGCAGAAGAACTAAAGAAATATAAACTGTATGGTGTGATTTAGTTCAAAGTTTGGAGCAAATATTCCTTAAAAAAATAATAAGAAAGTTCTACCTAAGTGAGTCTAATTGAAATTGTGTCTTTGACTGACATCTTTTATCTAGCCCTACTTGTTTAAGAAAATAACTTTCCAGGTCTATGACATTAGAGTGCTTGCCAAGTTTTTCTTGGCTAACATTACGGATAATTATTTTTCAACTATGTGCATTTTAGCACTTAAACCACAATATTTACCTACATAACAACTATGGAGAGAGTGCAAGTTTCCTCAAATCAGTGTGGACCCGACATTTTTTGTGATTAAAGGCCACGGTGATAAGAAACCAATATACGTAGCATCTGTATCAATCAAATACACATATTTTCTGTTGTAAATGCTTTATTAAATGCTTTACTATAATTTAGGTTGCTGTTACCAAGCTCAGAATCCAGCCCAGAATATTTCTTTAATTCTTGACATTTTAATAGAAGTTGCCAACAAAACTGGTAATTAATGCTCTGAGCAGTCTAGTGTTTTACAGTTAAGTATGTTTTTGTCCTTCATAATGATTCATTTTGCACGAATCACTGAACAGCGTTGCACAGTGCTGTTTTGCCAATACAACTTGTACCAGCAGCCTAAAGTTCAGAGCTTTTCCTTTTACATCACTTAATCATGAAGGGCAGACAAGAGGACTGCTTTTAATGACTTTCTGTACCTGCTGGGTTCAGGCTATGTGTGATCATCCATCTTCATAGTATCTGCACATACAGAGGAGGAGGTGAACATCAAGATCTTTAGGGAAGAGGTACTGGCTAGTTCCCAGGAGCTCTCAAGTACTTAGCCTAGTAGTCTCCTATAGGACTGCTTCAGCAGGGCACAAGATTCTTCTTAAATGTCTTCATCACTTGGTTTATTTGAAAACCACTGACCCATACTTTCAAAGTCTATGTCCCAGGAATGCCTTTCAGTGAGATTTCATACAATTATTTTTTTTTCTGCTATTACTTTTGCAGCAATAAATAATGGAGGCAATAAATAAATAAATAAATAATAAACCCCAACTTCCCAAAGTTGCAGCTCTTCTGGCTGCCACCTCATCTAGCTGTAGGGGTAAATATTGAAATACACTGGTATTTGGTTGCTAAACTGAATACACATAGGTGGAATGAGCTGTTTCAAGAATGATTAAATTTTCTTGACTTTTAAGGTGGGTGTTAATCTCTTGCACCCACCCCAAAAGGTAAATTAAGTGGAAAAAAAATGTGATATGTGATGGGGACAGCCTGGAGTGATTCTTGATTAAGCCATGGCTAAAAGGCAAATAATTGTGTTTGTGTAATGCTCTTTGATATAAAAAGCAATGCTGAATTTAATGGGTGAAATATTCCTTGGGGTGGAAATTGGGGAAAGAAGCTATAGAAAAGAGGTTTATCTGTTGCATGTTAGTTAGCATGTCACACCATTGTCTGTGAACAAAAACACAAAATATACCAGTCTGTGTGACCCATCACAAACAGATCCTAATTTCCTTTGAATGTGTGCATTATTTTTCATATGATTGCCAAAAGCTTTGCTAAACAATTTTTAGAATAACTTTGTGAGCCATTCTCTGTAGATTATTTCTTTTCAGCTTTCTGGTTGGTTGCATGAAGATTGTGATGCAAATGGGGAGGAAATTTAAACTGCACTGAGGGTCAATGCTTAGTTTCACCTCTGTGGCCATACCTCAGGGAAAATCTCACAGAATCACAGAATGGTTGAGGTAGCAAGGGACCTCTGGAGATCATCTAGTCAAACCTCCCTGCCAAGCAGGGTTACCTAGCACACGTTGCACAGAACTGCATCCAGGCGGGTTTTGATTATCTTCAAAGAAGGAGACTCCACAACCTCTCCTGGCAACCTGTTCCAGTGCTCTGTCACCCTCACAGTAAAGAAACATTTCCTCATTTTCAGTTTTAGTTTGCGCCTGTTGCCTCATGTCCTGTCACCGGGCACAACTGAAAAGAGTCCAGCCTCATCCTCTTGATACCCTCCCTTCAGATATTTGGATATGTTGATAATATCCCCTCTCAGTCTTCTCTTCTGCAAGCTAAACAGGCTCAGCTCTGTCAGAATCTCTTCATATGAGAGATGCTCCAGTCCCCTAATCATCTTTGTAGCCCTCATGTAGCCCTACATGATTTTTCCAGTTAGGGCATGGTCACCTTTATGGCTGCTGCCCTCACCCAGTTACCCAATTCCATGGTAATATCCCGTCCCCCAAATGACTTCCATATGGGTTGCTTTTTAGGATTTATTTATTTTTGCCTTAAATGTGGAGCCTGGCCTGGCAGCCTGCATGGTCGCCGGCCCCCGGCTCCTCCTGCTGGGCCTTACGCAGCCATGAAGTGTCCCTGGCGTTGGAGCTCAGCGGGGACCAAGGCCATCTGCACCCGTCCTGCTCCCAGTGCCACGAGAAGCTTCGGACGAGCTGTTGTGGCGTGGAGGGGCTGCGCTCCCTGCACCTGGGCAAGACGCTGCAGGACCGGTAGCTGGAGGGGCTCCGCTGCCGCTGCTGCTGCCGTCGCCCCGGCCCCGCGTTGCGTTGGGCCCTTCCCCGGGGCCAGTGAGCTGAGCGCGGCACCAGACTCGCGATGGCTAGGATGGGCCTCCAGCAGAGCAGGCAGGTGGCTCTGTGGGCGGCCCACAGCTGGATGCATTCCCTGCAGAAGGAGTGCCTGCAGGGGTCTAGCCGGGCTGCGTCAGCCAGCAGGTCCAGGCAGATGGTGTACAACTCTTCTCTGGGTGCTTCCACTGGCAGCTCCTGGCGTGGCTGGCTCATGGTGCCCGCCTCTGTCCTGGCGTGGAGATGCTTGTTCTCTGCAGGACGCTGCTCTGATGACAAGAAAGTATCAGACACCTCCGGTCCTCATCACCTCCCTCACTGGTCACTGGCAGAATCTCAAAGAGTCGCAGCCCACCAGCAGCACCTTGACACCTTACCTGCAGCCAGAGGGATCTCAACATCTTACATGCCACCAGAAGGACTTTGACGTATCACATTCCACCAGAAGGACCTTGACATCTCGAATTCCACCAGAAGGACTGGGGTGCCTCACCTGCCACCCAGAAGGACCTCATGTCTCTCGTGTCACAGGAAGAACCTTGACGTCTTGAGTGCCACCAGAATGACCTCGATGTTGCGCCTTCCACTAGCAACAACTCCAAATCTCACATTCCAGCAGTAGGATCTCTACCTCTCGAGTGCCACCAGCTGGACTGGACACAGGCTGCATGCTCAGGGCTCTTATGGCCAGCTGCCTATTGAAAGGCCATAGGGTGACAGTGACTCTCTGGTGACATCACAAGGCCCTTGGGGTGCCCCTGGCGGCAGCACTGAGGGAATTAACGTGACTGTTGTGAGAAAATGCTGATGTGAAATGGCTGCTCCACACTGACAGGAGCAATGTCTGCCAGGCTGGGGTCCAGACTGGGATCTCAGCCTTCGTCCTGGGAACTGTGCCTGGGAGCCAGGGATGTCCTTGATGTGCAGCTGGACACCTGAGCATGGGGAACGCCCTGAAGAGACCACTGAGGAGGACACAACAAGAAACAGAGGAACAACTTATCACCTTGTAAGGTGGAAAAGAGCCTGGTCATGAGGAAATTGGCCCAAGAAAGTGGGAACATGCATGAGAAATTAAGAGTTGTTTAAAGAATATCAGGAACATCATCAGCTGTTGGCTGCCCAAGGAGGATGGTAGAAACAAACAGCATCTCTTGGTTACCTGAAGTGGTGTCATCATAGAATCATCACAGAACCACAAAATCACAGAATGGGCAGGGTTGGAAGGGACCTCTGAAGATCACCTAGTCCAATGCCCCTGCCAAGAAGGATCACCCAGAGCACATTGTGCAGGATGGCATCCAGGTGGGTTTTTCAGTATCTCCAGAGAAGGAGACTCCACAACCTCCCTGGGCAATCTGTGCCAGTCCTCTGTCACCCTCACAGTAAAGAAGTGCCCTCTCATATTCAGCCGGAACATCCTGTGCTTCAGTTTGTGCCTGTTGCCTCTCGTCCTGTCGCTGGGCACAACTCAAAAGAGACCGGCTCCATCCTCCCAACACCCTCCCCTCAGATAGTTATACACATTGATGAGGTCTCTCCTCAGTCTTCTCTTTTCCAGGCTAAACAGGCCCAGCTCTTTCAGCCTGTCCTCATACGACAGGTGCTCCAGTCCTCTCATCACCTTCGTAGCCTTCCTCTGGACTCACTCCAGCAGCTCTATGTCCCTCTTGTACTGGGGAGCTCAGAACTGTGTTCTCATCAGGGCTGAGTAGAGGGGGAGGATCACCTCCCTTGAGCTGCTGGCAATACTCTTCAGAATGCAGCCCCAGATACCTCTGGCCTTCTTGGCCACAAGGGCACATTGCTGGCTCATGGTCAGCCTGCTGTCCACCAGGCCTCCCAGGTGTCTCTCTGCAGAGCAGCCCTCCAGCAGGTCAGGCCCCAGCCTATACTGGTGCCTATACTGGTTATTCCTCCCTAGGTGCAGAACTCTGCATTTTCTTTTGTTGAACTTCATGAGGTTCCTCATCACCCAGTGCTCCAGCCTATCCAGGTCCCTCTGAATGGCAGCATAGCCTTCTGGTGTGTCAGCACTCCTCCCAGTTTCGTGTCATCAGTAAACTTTCTGAGCGTGCACTGTGTGCCATCATCCAGGTCAGGTATGAATCGGTTGAACAGGACTGGAACCAGTACGGACACCTAGGGGACACCGCTAGCTACAGGCCTCCAACTAGACTCAGCATTGCTGATCACAACCCTCTGAGCTCTGCCATCCAACCGGTTCCATCCACCTCACCGTCCACTCATCCATCCCATACTTCCTGAGCTTGCCCAGGAGGATGTTATGGGAGACAGTGTCAAATGCCTTGCTGAAATCAAGGTAGACCATATCCACTGCTCTCCCCTCATCCACCCAGCTAGTCATTCCATCATAGAAGGCTATCTGATTGGTCAAGCATGATTTCCCATTGTTGAACCCATGCTGACTACTCCTGATCACCTTCTTCTCCTCCATGTGGTTGGAGATGACCTCCAGGACCATTCCCTATTCCCTCCTTACCCCTGATAGAGGAGTGATCTGTTCCTTGTCCAAATCCATTCAGCATCTGAAAAACTCTCTATTTTGCCAGACCCACGCCAGCTGTCAGCATGTTTTGAATCCCCTGGCAGCCTTGGTTCTGAATGGTGGCATGATTACTGTCCATGACAGATTTCAGGACTAATAAGACAAGCAGTATTTAGAACAGGCCATTTTTCTTGTTTCCAAACTTAAAGATGAGCAATAGTAATGGTGAAGACAGAACATATTTCTGCTATCATTAATCATTTGTGCTAAAATACACAACTCTTATGATTTGTTAGCATTCTCAGGAAGAACGGAAAGTTGTCCAAATAACCATGATTTAATAATGTGTTAATTCCCTACCAGACACTCTTCAAACTGAACTTGTAGGAATTCCTTTTTGTAGGAATTCATGGAACAGGTTTATATATGATTTCATTACCCAGCTAGCTCTGTCTTTGTGAAGCATGTTGAACAACACAAACAAAAATAACCCAACCTTTATTGCTGTTTGCTTTTTGATGTTTTGGCAGCCTGGATCATTTCTACACCACACAAACACTCCCTAGAGACAGATGTCGGAAAGGTTCAGCCCAAAAAATCTAGGGCAAAGGTTCAGGTTCTGATGCTTAGGTGTTGGTGCTGCAATTTTACAATATTTGAGAAAGATGAAAACACAACAGCAAGCCAAAAATCTGTCTACCTGTTCAGTCCTCCTGTATTTTCAGCTTTAGATGCTCAGCCTGTCAAGTCCTTCGGGCTGTGTGAAAAGATGACCAATTCCTGCAGCAACAAGGCCAAATGATTCCCTCACAATTTTGCCAGAAAGCAGAATAATTTCCCTGAACTTGAGTTCTTGTGTCAGAAAGTCATGGGGAGCTGGAGTCTTTGGTTAGAAGCTCATTGATTGTTTGAAGGTCCAATAACAACATTTTGAGAAATAAATGGTTTTGCACATATATCAGCCTACTACCAAACTAATGGCCCGGTTCCAACCTACCTGGTGGGATCAAATGTCCTAATCAGGCTGTCTGGGAACTGAGGTGCCTAAATGGGTGAACACTGACTACCAAGCCTTCATGGTTGGTATGAGTAGTGATAACATAGCTACATAGAGCTCTTCATGATCATGGTATAGCTGTGACCAGCCTAATTAATATTATGGTATTAGTTAATTAGATAACGTAGTAATATCTCCTGGGACAATGGTTTCTGCTTTGGTCCGTTGGTAATATAATGGTGTCTTAAGGGACTTGGGCAGAAGACAATCCTTTGGCTGGTGCACCAAACCCTGGAGACTAGACTCACCAGGACACACCAGAGACAGGAGGGAACATTTTAGGCCTGTCCCTTGTTTTCCAGCACTGTAGAACAATCCAGATGTAGTCACAGGAGGCCTTTCTTCATGAGCAACTCTGAGCAATCATTGTCCCTTCTGCTCCCTAGTCTTGTGCTTCTGAGCTGATGTCCTCAAGAAAACCTGTCTTGTTGACTTTGCTGGGATAATCCAGAAATAAAATATTGTGTGGGTGAATGCTGGGGTTGAGCACATTGGCTGCAAAGTGATTTTTAACACAGGTTTTCTCCAGTCCACCACCATCCTAAAGGGCTGGCAGCAAATCATCATTCTGGGTGACAAAACCCTTCATCCCATTTAAAATGTCACAGGACCCATTCTCTAACCTTGATGATCCCAGGGGATTTATATTCCTCTTCTCTCACTGGATCTACCTTGCCTTTCATTTCTGCTCTGGACTCTTTATCTATCTGCCTCCGCCAACATGCATTCACAGGGACCTCTGGCAGTCTGTCCCTTCTTGTTTTGGGACAGCCTCTGCTCTGTCCCTGTCTGGCTGCTCTCCTCCTCTGCAAACACCTACATCTGCTCCTGCGTGCACTGGCAGCGCTGAGACATGGGAGCAGTGAGAAGCAGCAGGCCTGTACGTCTGAGGCCATGAGTAAGGCCTGAGCAACAAGCAGCCAAGAGAGGTGCTGCTGTGCTCAGGGATCAGCCCTCCGCAGCCAGCAGAGCCGAGACATTGGCAGGGACCTCTGTAACCGATACAAAGAAAACCCACCCTAGCCAAAGCCGGACTCTTGGCACATCTGTGACTGCCGAAAGAGTTATACAATTTGAAACAAAAAAGCATTATAAGGCCAGAGGAGAGGAGGAGGAGGCTTCTGCCTACACAAAAACTGTCATGCACTGTGTGCACAGACATTTATATTTCAGTAGCATTGGTGATATAACTTTTTTTTTTTAATTTTTTTTTTTTTTAAAGTATGTGCATGTGCTGTAACAAGAGAGAGTTACTGGGAATGGAAAGCCAGCTGGAAAAATTTGGTCAAGGTTAAACTTTTCAGGTCCATTCACGCCTGTGAATTAATTTAGCTTGCCATTTTATGATGTTAAGTTATGAAATGTTCATGCAAAGCATTAACAACTAAAGCGATCCAAAAGGCAGTCTATTATGCCAAACTCTAATCAGTAGACTGTAATTAGGCTGTCAGTTACAAAACATAGCATTTGCAATGATTCCAAATGAAGCAACAGGCAGTGCCATATGTTAAAACCAGGGATTGGTCCAGGCAGGTAAGAATGTCTTTATTTGACAATTGCCAACCAAATTTCTGAGCAAATGAAAACTGTGTTCAATTGTGCCAGTGAACACTGGTTTGAAAGAACTTACAGAGACATTCTCAGTGTAAGCCCACAGATAATAAAAGAAAAAATCACTAAGAATATAGTAGAGATTTTTCCATTGAATTTCAGCACAGTGGCAGATTCTTATTCGTCACATAATGTGTGTCCTCAGGATGTTTCTTTAACACATGCACCAGCAGACGTTAAATATCGCAACATCCTGAAAAGTTTAGTGAAGGCTGTTTTATGGCTATTGAAAGCTAGGTGCATGTTAAGTCCAGCATTTTTGAATAACTACCATGAACGTCATACCACAAGATCCATTTTCAGGGTCTTAAAAACGGAAATCAGTAGTTCACTAGATTAGGGGCCCAAAGCACATTTAGTAGACTGTGTGTCCGTGCTTCTTACTCTGAGGCTCAAGGTAACCTTTTACTCACATTTAATCACCAGCAGCTCCCCAGAGCCTGCTAGCTGGGGGAGATGGAAAATTAATATGCACTTAAATCATTTCATGCATGCAAATTGTTTGCATAAACAATACCTAGCCTAAACATAGGTAAAGAAAACACTTAAGCTCAACTGTGGAAACAGTAACTGGTGCTGACTTTGGATGATATAAACAAAGACAGTGACATTTTACGTTCAAATATGCCATTTGGGACTCATGCAGCAGCTTGTTCATGGCTGAATAGTCCAGTCTAACAGCAGGAAAAATATCTCACAGCCCTGCAACTAACCAGCAGCAGGCATTTCAAATTTCAGATGCTGCTGATGAAACCTTTGCAAACAATTTATGGAGTAAGAACTACTTACTGAAGACATGGCATAATTTTCAGCAGTGAACAAGCTGGTTCTTATAATGGGAAAAAAAAAAGAAAAAAAAAAAGGCATGGTCTGTCCTTCCTCAGTAAGGTAAATTGTTGTCTTTTTCCTAAGAACATTCACATGAGCCTGCATGTTTTATTTCAGGCAGCAGCAAAATTCATCTTGGGAAGGATTAATATTCACTATTGAAAAAGAAAAGACTTATTAGAGGTCAATATTATCTCTTTTTTTTTCTTTTTCTTTTCTTTTTTTTTTAAGTTTTGCAGTATTTTATTATTTTCTTTTGAGATCACTCTTCAAATTATGCGTATGAGGGTGGTGAGGCACTGACACAGGTTGCTCAGAGAAGCTGTGGATGCCCCATTCCTGGCAGTGCTCAAGGCCAGGCTTGATGGGGCTTTGAGGCAACCTGATCTAGTAGGAGGTGTCCCTGCCCATGGTGGGGGAGTGGAACTGAGTGGTCTTTAAGGTCCCTTCCACCCCAAACCATTCTATGAGACTATGATTCTGTAATAGGCCATTCTGAGCTTTTATTTAAAGAAATAGGCAGACACCTATGTCACTAGAGGTCCTGCCTACAGATGGGCTTGAATATCTGACTGAAAAATTATTTTCCTCAAAATACCAGAAGACATTTTTTCTTATAATGATTTTTGAACACTGATAGCCAATTCCCAGCCTCGTAGCCCTATATACAGACACACATACTGTACATATCAGCCAACAGATTTAGACAGGATTTTACCTGCTAAATAAATAGCAGGGGCATTTTCCAGTTTGATATACTGGGAAGCGAGCATTAATGGTTTGGTAATTGCTACCAGGAACAACCAGCCCACCCACTGCATCCATTTAAAAGGCTAACAGATACAGCTGTAAATACCAGCAAGCTATGAGACAATGTGAGTAATTTTACTGCCTTGCACAAGAACAGAACAAGTTGCTAGTGACTCTGCATTTCTCAGAAAACTTTAATTGCAGAAACAGTTGTTCAAATACTATAGAGACATTTGGGAATTTCTTTTCTTTTGTCAACATGCCCTTTCTTTTGTATGTCGACCAATCCAGAATCATGCTAACCTTACGCAGTTATTTGGCAGGTACCTAGGAGTGTATTCCGTGAAATCACAGAGAAATTGGGAAGGGTAAACACTGTGAAGGACAGAAACTACTATTCAAATATTTACTGAAATTGAAAACATTGCAACAAATAAGGGACTTTATCTCTGGCATTTAAACAACAACAATATATTGGTGTTTTGCAGTGCTGAAATGTACGTATGCTCACAGCACTACTTAGAGCAAAAGTGTCATACCAGACTCCTTTTCCATAGAGCAAGAAAATATGCTCAGACCTCTCAAATCTTTTACTAGTATCTTAAGCCACCATTCTCCTGTTATAACTAGAAAAATACAATGTAAACATTGTATTTTGGGGAATGAATTACTGCCGAATGACAACAAAAGAAACATATAGAATGAAAGACAGAAATGGAGAGGTATGGGAAACAGCTTTAAAAAAGGCACAGATAAAACATTTGAAATGACTTTTCAGTGCAATATGGTATGAAGAAAAAAATATTTACAAGCTGTGGGGCATTAGGTCATGGTGAAGAAAGCTGCCCATATGGTTCTGTTGAGTCCATACCTAAAAAAATACATTCAGGTTTGAGCAACTTGCTATAAGAATGATTGTGCCAAACTGGAAATGATTCAGAGAACAGCAGAACAATTATTAAAGGGCTGAATTCATGAGGAAAGATAAAACAGCTAAATATATACATAGCTTGGCTATGAGTTATCTAAAGGGAAACATTAATTGTCTGTATTCAAAGGCTTAAATGCCAAAGAGGCTGAAAATTTAAATGAATTATTTAGTGAGATATTATGAGGATGTAGTTAAGGCTAATGAAATTGAATGGTCTCAAGTGATAATGCTTGAGAAAGGGCTGGCCCTCAACCATGTAGTACATGATTACAGTCTTCAGTTTAACTGCCATGTTATCTGTCTGTAGGTTTATCGAGAGTACACGTGTGTAGGCAGGGAGTAGAAAAGAAGGTAGTAAAAGCCATTTCACTCCAAAATTAATTTGTGGCTAATGATGTGCAATTTATGCTCTGGGTGAACAAATGGTGTGATTTATATGTGTAAACTCTTCAAATCTTTGTGGAAACAAAGTATTTTGTATAAGGATTACAGCCTTTAGCCATCAAAAATTGGAAGTTTCTGTGCTACAATCTGCATGCAGGCTACACATTCATTGCAAACTCTAATATTAGTTTTTCCATTACTGATTTACATCTGGGGAAAGTACATATGCAGTACAAATGAATAAACTTAAAATGTTCAGTGGATTTAAAAGAATGTACTTTCCTGCCTACTGGAGTTTCCAGCATGAGAAAGAAATCTTCAGGGATTTTTCTTTTGTTTCCATGTGAGATGGATGAAACTACACAAACACAGAGACCCCAACCTCATTTAATCTCCCCTCATTTCCTGGCAAAGACTGTATAAAACTTTGGAGATCTTTGGTTCTGCTGAAAAAATAGACTTCATCCATTTCCGCTGTGCTGTTACGGTTTTTATCTATGGTGCTTTGTATGGAAGTTGCCAAACAACATCTGTGTTGCTCATGAAAAACAAATGAAAATGTTTTCAATTTGTTTAGATCAGCACAAAAATACATTTTCAAGTGAAACAGTCCTTGTTCTAGCAGCCATCTGATGAAAAATTGACTCACAAATACATGAGTCAGAATTGTTGCTGGCAATTTTCTGCCTTGGGTGAAATCCCAGTCCAAATACCTGTTCAGTTTCTTATCATGTTTGACAAGTTAATTTAAGAAAGCTTTCTATTCAGTCAGATTTTTGTAAAATAATTTGTCTCTTCTGTTTTTGCTGTGCCTTCTACTCTGATCCTATTGTTTTCTATCAGATTCATGCTTTAGCATGCCTCTTTTCTCTAGCTACACTTATTTCCTTAGGATATTGCAATTATTTTTTGCCATCCAGCCTTGATTCATGCATTTCCCTCCTTTTCCTTCACATGCACCGTTTTACTGGAATTCCACATCTTCTGGTCCAAGCCATGCCAATTGCCAATTCTTCTGCAACATGCTGTTCACTGTATGGCTTACTATAGACATGGAGTTAAAGATATAGTATTAAACCGCGGGCCGGCCTTCCACGTCTTTAAGCATTTCATTGAAAACAGAGCAACTGTAATGTTGAACTAGCTGATCTGGTGGAACTCAACTCTGTCTTTCATTTTTAAATCTAACCCTGAGAAATCCTGGCATTATACTGCCCTGCAGGAGTAACTCCTATGTTCATCAACACACCTGTGTACTTGCCTCTCTCAACCAGTCACACATCAGCACTCAGTAAGACCTGAGGCTCACCAATACACTTGCCCCTGGAGGAGAACAGCTCTGCACATTGGCACTTTAAGGGCCTGGGATGTGTAGGAGTGTTAGAGGAATCTGATGCTTTCGGACAGTGCAAGAATCTGAAGAAGAGGAAAAGGCAATAGCTGTCTGCAGCTGCAAAATCTTCTTTGCTCTGTTTTTTTTTGGTTTGGTTTGGTTTGGTTTGGTTTTAATGATTGCTTATGCTTGTACTTCAGTATCAGCAATCTTAGCCTACTATCTTTGAAATGCTGCCTATGAATCTGAAAGTAGAGAAGATCTTGCAAAGTGATCTGCTAGCACTGTGCCAGATGAACACTCTTCTGTCCTTCGCTTATAAATAGTAAGGACCAACCCAATGAGAAAATATTTTTTGTCTGCTGTCCTGCAGGAACAACTGGGATGTGACTGATGTAGATCTTCAATGCAAAAATGTCCTCTTTTGGAAGAGCTTTGAAGTAGATGCTGGCTGCAAAATGCTGCTTGGTCCCAAGGGATTTCTTTTTAGGAAAAGCACCCAGGTTCATGATTTAGAAGATGAGGTTGTGAGACTGGTGAGACAGCACAGAGCCTTGGTGCTGTTCCTGCATTAAAACTTCAGGTCAAAGGCCTAAAACTCATATATGTCCTGCAAATGGAAGACCCTCCCAAAAGGCCCTACTCCCCGTAATTTCTGCAAAAGGGCCAGAAGTGGGCAAACTTCAGAAAGAATGTGCTCCTCTCCTGTTTGCTGAGAAGTCTTCTTTTCTTTGCTGAAACACTGCAAGCTGAGATAATCCTTTGTAACAGTGCAGAGTTAAAAATTTAAGAAGATAGGACATTCAGCTGAGATTCTTCTCTTAATTCTTTGCTCTGTTTGTTTCTGAACATAATTTCTCCTGATCAACTTTCTACAGCAATCAGCAAGTGGTTTTAGTAAGATGTCTAGTCTAATGAGTGCTTAAAATTGCCAGATAACAATATTCAGACTGTCTAGGGAAACTGTGAAACCTGATGCATGAGAAACAGTATGCAAACTGATTATAGAGAAACTAGAAAAGTATCCAGGAGTTTGGGAGTGTAGGCGTTTTTTTCCAAGCACCATAGAAGCACTTAACCGTGTTTTAGATGGAATGTACTACTGGAGTAAGTTGTTCCTTGATTTACTCTTAGAAAAATACTCAAGAAAATTTGGGGCCTCTCCAGGACACACTAATTTTTGGTTTTGCAATTGCAGCTGTCCACTGAGATTAAGGAACTTGGAACACTTCCAGCCTTCATTTACACATGCTGAAATAACAAAATTCTCTTTGCTGTGTCACTTGGAAGTACCTTTAATTAAATGCAGGAATTTGTGTCCTAACCATTGATGTCAAGATGAGGATAGAAATAATAGAGGGAGATAAGCATTGTTATGCTTCCTTCCTGTTTCTTATTTTATTATACTGTAAACTTTGAATATGAAAGTACATATATGACTTTCAACATTAGATCTTGATCCTAAACACTGCTTCAGCTAAGCAGATTCTTGCATTCTCAAAAGTACACAAAACTGACATGCACACCCGCCTCCATTCATGCACACACACAAGGGCATAATCTTGCATCGTTCATAATAGCACAATAAATGAGACATAGCTATTTGAAGAATTTAGAAGAAAAAAGAAATAATTCAGCATATAACTATCAACATATTCAAAAGGAAAATAATACAACAAAGGCCCTGGGCCTGCTGCCTTTGCCAATGTGAATAGGCTATGCTCGTGGGAATAACGCTGTTGTCCTCATTGGGAGGGAAGTACCCTACAGCAGCTGAAGAATGCAAGACATATTCCAGGATTCATTTAATTGTTAACATTCTGCAAGGTGTGTTTGAAAGACTGTATTATAAAATGCAAATAAATGTCCTGATAAAAACTTCTCCAGGCCCAAATGTTTGTTGAACCTATTAGCAAAAAATGACTAATTAAAGGTCAGCTGTGGAGAAGGACTAGTTTCTTACTGCTGTTCCCAAATGCATCTACAACACAACAAGGGAGGTATGAAACCTTTTACAGCTTCCCAGCAGGTACCATCAACTTCTCAATTCTAGGCACTGTTAATGACATCACCAGGGAGCATGACTTCGGTCAAAAGCTTGGCAGGAGGTGCTGGCAGCTGTTAAATCAACAGCAATCAAAACTGGAAAACCAACATGCTTGCTACCATCAAATTTAAAAGAGAACTTACTGTGCCCCAAACACAGCAGCAGGTTTAATAGAAAAGTAGACATGTTTATGGTTTCAGATTTACAACAAGGCTTATAAACACCTTATTACTCAGAATCCAGTCTGCTGCCCTAGAAACTAAGAATGTTACTTTGTTGAGAAGGATCTGTTGACACAAATGTCTTGCCTTAGTTTGCCATTGTGGTTAACCAAAATACATTTACTACTGAGAAGGTAAATAAAAGCAAACAAGATGCCTCTTATACTACAATACAGTAAGGTTCAAATTGACCAAGCTTAATGCTATGACATAAATATGCTTAATGTTTATGGAATTTTTCTAGATGCCATTTGCCGGGTTGGGCTTAACGTCTTATATGTGCCCTAATGAATGGGAATGTGTTTTCAGTATTACATGTACTTAAAGACCTCATCAAAAATATTCAGAAGAGCTGTCATGAATACCACAGTCAACCATACTGCAAATGAAATGGTTCATGGTTTACTCTTACATTAACATGAATAAGTCATTCTTGTCCCACATAGTATATGTATACAGAAAAATTAACCGACAATTAAAATGATAACACTAATGGAAACATTCTGTATAAACTTAAGTCAACTGCACAGACTGTGCTTGGGGGTATTGGTCAATAGGTGGCTGAATATGAGCCAGCAGTGTGCTCAGGAAGCCAAGAAGGCCAACAGCATCCTGGCTTGGATCAGGAATAATGTGGCCAGCAGAACTAGGGAAATGATGGTCCCTCTGTACTCTGCTCTGGTGAGGCTGCACCTCGAGTACTGTGTTCAGTTTTGGGCCCCTCACTACAGGAAGGACGTTGAGGTGCTGGAATGTGTCCAGAGAAGGACTACAATGCTGGTGAAGGGTCTGGAGCACAAGCCCTATGAGGAGCAGTTGAGGGAGCTGGGTTTGTTTAGCTTGGAGAAAAAGAGGCTCAGGGAGACTTTATTGTTCTCTACAACTTCCTCAAAGGAGGTCAGTCTCTTCTCCCAAGCAGCAAGGCCTCAAAAACAAGAACAAGAGTAAATGGCCTCAATCATCGAATCATAGAATGACTTGGGTTGGAAGAGACCTTAAAGATCATCTAGTTCCAATCCCCCTGCCATAGGCAGGGATGCCACACACTAGATCAGGTCACCGAGGGCCTCATCCAACCTGGCCTTGAACACCTCCAGGGATGGGGCATCTACAACTTCTCTGGACAACCTGTTGCTTCACCACCCTCTGAATGAAGAATCTCCTCCTAAAATCTAATCTAAACCTCCCTTCTTTTAGATTAAAACCATTCCCCCTTGTTCTGTCATAATCTGAATGAGCAAAAAGTTGCTCTCCATCTTTTTCATAAGCCCTCTTTAAGTATTGAAAAGCTGCTCTCAATTAATTCTTCTCTGTTGTGGTTTAACCCGGCTGGCAGCTAAACACCACACAGCCGTTCGCTCACCCTCCCCCCTCCCTCTCTGGGATGGGGGAGAGAAACGGGAAAGTGAAGCCTGTGAGTTGAGATAAAGACAGTTTATTAAGACAGGAAAATAATAATAACAATAATAATAATAATAGTGATAATGGTAATAGTATTAACAATAATAATGTGTAAGAAAACAAGTGATGCACAATGCAATTGCTCACCACCCGCTGACCGATGCCCAGCCTATTCCCGAGCAGCCGGCCCCCCACCCCGGCCAGCCACCCCTATATATTGTTTAGCATGACGTCAGATGGTATGGAATACCCCTTTGGCCAGTTTGAGTCAGCTGTCCTGGGTCTGTCCCCTCCCAGCTCCTGCTGCACCCCCAGCCTGCTCGCTGGCAGGACAGAGCAAGAAGCCGAAAAGTCCTTGGCCCGGTGTAAACACTGCTCTGCAACAATTAAAACATCAGCATGTTATCAGCGCTCTTCTCATCCTAATCCAAAACATAGCACCCTACCAGCTACTATGAGCTACTTAACTCTGTCCTAACTGGAACCAGGACAGCTATCCACCCCTTATTCCATACCATTTATGTCATGCTCAGGTTACACTCTGTCCAATACATTCTAATTAATCACCATTTTCATCTATGATATATAGCAATCATGGTAGTGATGACATACATTATTATATAATAATTAACATACTACAATTCAACTCATGGGCTATTCTCACCCAGTATCAAATCCCCTTGAGGT
Organism: Anser cygnoides; assembly: GCF_040182565.1. Classification (NCBI taxonomy): domain Eukaryota; kingdom Metazoa; phylum Chordata; class Aves; order Anseriformes; family Anatidae; genus Anser; species Anser cygnoides. The sequence goes on along the minus strand of NC_089912.1, from coordinate 65,339,266 downwards.
ACACACCGGACCTCCCCATTCTTTTGCATTACCCACCAAGTGCATCCAGGTCCCTGAGCAAAAGCAATTCCACGAATGGGTTTGCCTTTTCCTGAGGCAGGAGTAGCCCAGACTGTTTTACCCAGCATGTTTCTTACGTGCACTACAGGAACTTTATCCCCTTCTACAGTGCGTAACAGGTTTGATTGGGCAGGTCCAGCTCGGTTGGCAGATCCCCTGGTATTGACTAACCAGGTGGCCTTTGCCAAATGTGTATCCCAATTTTTGAATGTCCCAGCACCCATTGCTTTCAGTGTAGTCTTCAACAGTCCATTGTATCGTTCAACTTTTCCAGAGGCTGCTGCATGATAGGGGATGTGATACACCCACTCAATACCATGTTCTTTGGCCCAAGTGTCTATAAGGTTGTTTCGGAAATGAGTCCCGTTGTCTGACTCAATTCTCTCTGGGGTGCCATGTCGCCATAAGACTTGCTTTTCAAGGCCCAGGATAGTGTTCCGGGCGGTGGCATGGGGCACAGGATATGTTTCCAGCCATCCGGTGGTTGCTTCCACCATTGTAAGTACGTGGCGCTTGCCGTTGCGGGTTTGAGGGAGTGTGATGTAATCAATCTGCCAGGCCTCTCCATATTTATATTTCAGCCATCGTCCTCCATACCAAAGAGGTTTTGACCGTTTGGCTTGCTTGATTGCAGCACATGTTTCACAGTCATGAATAACCTGTGCTATAGTGTCCATGGTCAGGTCCACCCCTCGATCACGAGCCCATCTGTAGGTTGCATCTCTACCTTGATGGCCTGAGGTGTCATGGGCCCATCGGGCTATAAATAATTCACCTTTATGTTGCCAGTCCAGGTCCACCTGAGCCACTTCAATCTTAGCAGCCTGATCCACCTGCTGGTTGTTTTGGTGTTCTTCAGTAGCCCGATTCTTGGGCACATGAGCATCTACATGGCGTACCTTTACAACCAGGTTCTCTACCCGGGCAGCAATATCTTGCCACAATGCCGCAGCCCAGATGGGCTTGCCCCTGCGCTGCCAGTTGTTCTGCTTCCATTGCTGTAACCACCCCCACAGGGCATTTGCTACCATCCATGAATCAGTATAGAGATAGAGAACTGGCCACTTTTCTCGTTCAGCAATATCTAAAGCCAGCTGAATGGCTTTTACTTCTGCAAACTGACTCGATTCACCTTCTCCCTCAGCAGCTTCTGCAACTCGTCGTGTAGGACTCCATACAGCAGCTTTCCATCTCCGATGCTTTCCCACAATACGACAGGACCCGTCAGTGAACAAGGCATATTTCTTCTCATTTTCTGGTAGCTTGTTGTACAGGGGGGCTTCTTCAGCACGAACCACCTCCTCCTCTGGTGATATCCCAAAGTATTTGCCTTCTGGCCAGTCCATAATCACCTCCAAGATTCCTGGGCGACTGGGGTTTCCTATTCGAGCCCGCTGAGTAATCAGTGCAACCCACTTGCTCCATGTAGCATCAGTTGCATGATGCGTAGAGGGGACCCTTCCTTTGAACATCCAGCCTAGTACCGGCAGTCGGGGTGCCAGGAGGAGCTGCGCTTCAGTACCGACCACTTCCGAAGCAGATCGAACTCCTTCATATGCTGCCAACATCTCCTTTTCAGTTGGAGTATAGCGGGCTTCAGATCCTCTGTATCCCCGACTCCAAAACCCCAGGGGTCGACCTCGAGTTTCCCCAGGTTCTTTCTGCCAGAGGCTCCAGGTGGGACCATTCTCTCCGGCTGCGGTGTAGAGCACATTCTTTACATCTGGTCCTGTTCGGACTGGCCCGAGGGCTACTGCATGAACTATTTCCTGCTTAATTTGTTCAAAGGCTTGTCGTTGCTCAGGGCCCCATTCAAAAGCATTCTTCTTACGGGTTACTTGGTAGAGCGGGTTTACAATCAGACTGTAATTTGGAATATGCATTCTCCAAAACCCCACGACACCTAGGAAAGTTTGTGTTTCTTTTTTGCTAGTTGGTGGAGACATAGCTGTTATTTTGTTGATCACATCCATTGGGATTTGACGGCGTCCATCTTGCCATTTTATTCCTAAAAACTGGATCTCTCGTGCAGGTCCTTTAACTTTATTCTGTTTTATGGCAAAACCAGCCTTCAGAAGGATTTGGACTATTTTCTTCCCTTTCTCGAAAACTTCTTCTGCAGTGTCACCCCACACAATGATGTCATCGATGTACTGCAGGTGTTCAGGAGCTTCCCCCTGCTCCAGCGCAGACTGGATCAGTCCATGGCAAATGGGAGGGCTGTGTTTCCACCCCTGGGGCAGCCGATTCCAAGTATATTGGACTCCCCTCCAAGTGAAAGCAAACTGTGGCCTGCACTGTGCTGCTAGAGGGATGGAGAAAAATGCATTAGCGATATCAATTGTGGCATACCACTTGGCTGCCTTTGATTCCAGTTCATACTGGAGTTCTAGCATGTCCGGCACTGCAGCACTCAGTGGTGGCGTGACTTCGTTCAGGCCACGATAGTCCACTGTTAGTCTCCACTCACCATTAGACTTTCGCACTGGCCATATGGGACTATTAAAAGGTGAATGAGTCTTGCTGATCACTCCTTGGCTCTCCAGTTGACGAATTAGCTTATGGATGGGACTCAGGGAGTCTCGGTTGGTGCGATATTGCCGCCGGTGCACAGTTGTGGTAGCGATCGGCACTTGCTGTTCTTCAACCCTCAGCAACCCCACAACAGAAGGGTCCTCTGAGAGACCAGTCAAGGTAGACAACTGTTTAATGTCCTCTGTCTCCAAAGCAGCTATGCCAAAAGCCCAGCGGAACCCTTTTGGGTCCTTGAAATATCCTCTTCTAAGATAGTCTATGCCAAGGATGCACGGAGCATCTGGGCCAGTCACAATACGGTGCTTTTGCCACTCATTACCGGTTAGACTCACTTCAGCCTCCAATACAGTTAACTGCTGGGATCCCCCCGTCACACCATAAATACAGATGGGCTCTGGCCCTTTATAGCTTGATGGCATTAGAGTACATTGTGCACCGGTGTCTACCAAAGCCTTATACTTCTGTGCGTCTGACGTGCCAGGCCATCGAATCCACACAGTCCAATAAACTCGATTGTCCCTTTCCTCCCCCTGGCTGGAGGCAGGGCCCCTCTAGTCCTGGTCAGAATCTTCATTTCTGTGTTTAAAGGACTGCCTGCTGGAAGTTGGAGCAGCAAACCTTTCAGAGAACTCCTTTTTCCCAATTGTTTTCCTTTGCAATTCACGTACCCGTGCCTCTAGGGTCGCAGTAGATTTTCCATCCCATTTTCTCATGTCCTCTCCATGGTCACGTAGGTAAAACCACAGGGTGGCGCGGTGTGTGTGCCCACCATATTGTCTTCCTTGCATAGATGAACGTTTACCCCTAATAGCTGAGACCCTGGTTTGTACAGGTGGGGAGGAAAATAAACTCTCTTTAAGTTGGTGGATCTCTTCAGAAAGTTTCTCCAAGGTATTCTCTTTTAGCTGGTGGACACTGGTTCGTTCAGGTGAAGGGGAAGATAATCTTTCTTCAAGTTGGTAGATCTTTTCAGAAAGTTTCTCCAAAGCATTCTCTTTTAGCTGGTGGACACTGGTTCGTTCAGGTGAAGGGGAAGATAATCTTTCTTCAAGTTGGTGGATCTTTTCAGAAAGTTTCTCCAAAGCATTCTCTTTTAGCTGGTGGACACTGGTTCGTTCAGGTGAAGGGGAAGATAATCTTTCTTCAAGTTGGTGGATCTTTTCAGAAAGTTTCTCTAAAGCATTCTCTTTTAGCTGGTGGACACTGGTTCGTTCAGGTGGAGGGGAAGATAAATTCTCTTTAAGTTGGTGGACCTCTTCAGAGAGTTTCTCCACAGCTGAGACACAGGCCTTTAGGGAAGAGGAGAGATTTCCTTCGTACTGCCGGAGTATTTTAGTCACTTCATTCACTGTGGGATTCTCCTCCGTTTTCCAGGCTAGCATTGCCAATGAGCTGGCATATGATGATGGGGCACTCTGTACAAACTTCCGCCACATGGGTAGTGTACACCGGACTGCATCTGGATCTGCGGATGTTTGTGCGTCGTCTAGGTCCTTATAAATTACTTCCCGTACGGCCAATTCCCTCAGGTACTGAATTCCCTTCTCCATGGTGGTCCATTTGCTTGGTAAACATACAAGTTCTTCCTTGAAGAGATACCTTTCCTTCACAGCTGACAGGAGACGCCTCCAGAGGCTGCGAGATTGTGCTCCATCTCCAATTGCTTTGTCAATGCATGCGTCCCTAGCAAGGGATCCCAGCCGCCTGGCTTCCTTGCCCTCCAATTCCACATAATTGGCTCCCGTGTCCCAGCACCGGAGCAGCCAGGTGACAAGCTGCTCGCCTATACAGCGACCAAAATCTTTTCGCACATCTCGTAGCTCACGCTGGTATAGAGTCCGGGTAATTACTGTTGATTTTTCGACATCCTCATCCTCATCTTCAGTCTTCTGCACCTTTGATGGCCGGTGTAGAGTCCGGGTAGTTACTGTTGATTTTCCGACATCCTCATCCTCATCTTCAGTCTCCTGCACCTTTGATGGCTGGTATGGAGTCCGGGTAGTTACTGTTGATTTTTCGCCATCCTCATCCTCATCTTCAGTCTCCTGCACCTTTGATGGCCCAGCCTCGTCTTCACTACGCCCAGACTTAGCAGAAGACTGTCTGCGTTTTAAACGACCTGAGCCTCTATACCATTTTTTCACCTTGTCTACAGGGGCAACTTGCACTGCTACAGCTCGTTTCTCTGACCCAGCCACAGGGTCTGCCACAGGGGTTGGAATACCCTCTGCGGGGTCAACTTGCACTGCTACAGCTCGTTTCTCTGACCCAGACACAGGAGTGGGAGCAGCTGCACGAGCTGGGGCAGCTGCAGGAGCTGGGGCAGCTGCAGGGGCTGGAGCTGGAGCGGCTGCAGGAGCCAGAACGGCTGCAGGAGCTGGAGCGGCTGCAGGAGCTGGAACTAGAACGGCTGCAGGAGCTGGAGCGGCTGCAGGAGCTGGAGCTGGAGTAGCTGCAGGGGCTGGAGCGGCTGCAGGAGCTGGAGCGGCTGCAGGAGCTGGAGCTGGAGTAGCTGCAGGAGCTGGAACTGGAGCGGCTGCAGGAGCTGGAGCGGCTGCAGGAGCTGGAGCTGGAGCGGCTGCAGGAGCTAGGTTGCTAATAGCATCAATTGCAGCTCGATAGGCACAAGCCAGACCCCAGCACGCTACAGTGATTTGTGTCACTTTGGAACTGCCAGAGTCATGACACCTTTTTTTCAAGCATTCTGCCAGCTTTTTAGGATTTTGCAGTTGTTCAGGGGTGAATGTCCAAAACACTGGAGGTGACCACTGCTCTAGAAACCTGCCCATATCCTCCCACACTCCCTGCCACTCGCAACTATCCCGCCTCAAGACAGATCTCCGGATGAGATTCCTAAGTAGTTGTTTAACCCTCCACAAAATCTGAAGCGCATTCAGGAGACATAACAACAAGAGCAGGCTGGTCTGAGTATCCCAAGGATATTCAACATCTCGGAGAACCACCGTAACTAACTCGGGGGATAAGAGGGTGGTGGTGAAGGAGAAAGGGAGAGTGAACAGGTAGGGAAACATGTCTTCCCCTGTCCCCTTCACAGATTGGCTCCCTAACGAAAACAGGCAATAGGTGTAATTGCTAATAGTTTCCGAGATATGGGTTCCAAAGTATAGAGTCGATGTCAGTGCTGAGTACAAATACCAGGTTAAAGTCATGACCAGATATCTCATCATTTCATAAGCCATTGCTACACCGCACAGTACCATAACAATCTTAAACCAGGGCCCGGAAAGGATAAACAGTGCAACAGGGAGCACATACAGAAAGTAACGCACCATAAAACTCAATTTGGAATACAGGTACAGCAGACTGGAGATTAAGGCAATCAACATCGTGACTAGCAACTATTAAGCAGGTCCAATACTTATACCAATTTTAGTTTAACACACTCTGGTCAGATTTGTCGATATCTCAACCCTTCGGGCCCCACGTTGGGCGCCAAAAAGACTGTTGTGGTTTAACCCGGCTGGCAGCTAAACACCACACAGCCGTTCGCTCACCCTCCCCCCTCCCTCTCTGGGATGGGGGAGAGAAACGGGAAAGTGAAGCCTGTGAGTTGAGATAAAGACAGTTTATTAAGACAGGAAAATAATAATAACAATAATAATAATAATAGTGATAATGGTAATAGTATTAACAATAATAATGTGTAAGAAAACAAGTGATGCACAATGCAATTGCTCACCACCCGCTGACCGATGCCCAGCCTATTCCCGAGCAGCCGGCCCCCCACCCCGGCCAGCCACCCCTATATATTGTTTAGCATGACGTCAGATGGTATGGAATACCCCTTTGGCCAGTTTGGGTCAGCTGTCCTGGGTCTGTCCCCTCCCAGCTCCTGCTGCACCCCCAGCCTGCTCGCTGGCAGGACAGAGCAAGAAGCCGAAAAGTCCTTGGCCCGGTGTAAACACTGCTCTGCAACAATTAAAACATCAGCATGTTATCAGCGCTCTTCTCATCCTAATCCAAAACATAGCACCCTACCAGCTACTATGAGCTACTTAACTCTGTCCTAACTGGAACCAGGACATTCTCCCAGTCTGTACTCTTGTCTGGGATTGCCCGTAACCAGGTACAGCAGCTTGCACTTGGACTTATTGAACCTCACTAGGTTCACATGGGCCCAATTCTCAACCTTGTTCAGGTCCTTCTGAATGGCATCCCTTCCTTCTGCAGTATCAACTGTACCACTCAGCTTAGTATCATTTGCAAACTTTCGGAGAGTACTCTTAATCCTACTACGTCAATGATAAAGATATTAAACTGTACCAGTGCCAAGACAGACCCCTGAAGGATACCACTTGTCACCAGCTTCCTCCTGGACATAGAGCCATCGACCACCACTTTGTGTGTGTGACCTTCAAGCCAATTCCTTATCCACTGGATGGCCCACTCAGATTGCGCCAGGGGAGGTTTAGGTTGGATATTAGGAAAAACTTCTTCACTGAAAGGGTTGTGAAGCATTGGAACAGGCTGCCCTGGGAAACAGTTGAGTCACTTTCCCTGGAGGTCTTCAACAGACATGTAGATGTGGTGCTTGGGGACATGATTTAATGGTAGACTTGGCAGTGCTAGGTTGTCGGTTGGACTTGATGATCTTGGAGGTCTTTTCCAACCTAAGTGATTCTGTGATTCTATGATTCTATGAGATAATACAGTGACTCCTAAATCTGCAGGACTGAGAAACTGGAATACCCAGATTTTGTGTCTGAGCTTCTGTTCAGGGCTGCAAGGTCTTACACAGCTGCTGGGCTGCTTCTCCAGTAAGTAATCAAAAGCATGCCCAACATCATCTGTTGCTAATGGAGAAACTCCAGCTCATAAAGAGACTCGTGATGTTCAGTCTTGGATTATTCTGATGCCACAGACAGTATAGACTCCTCTGGAGTTTTGTCTTCTACCTACAAAGGGGAAGAATGAAGACAGAAAAGAGGGAGATGGAAACTACAGATAAGAAAATAAGGCCATCGTATGTCCATTTCAATATACAGCATTAAACTGGATCAGATTAGTTTTAAGTCTAAGGAATCTTGAGACAATTCCCTTTCATCTGAATTACTTTTTGCTAGATGAAAGCTTTAACACTACTTTATTTCTGTTTTTAAAATAAAGCTTGAAGTCATTAAAAGTGATGCAGAAGACTAGATTCCAGTGACTTTTCAAAACATCTGTTATCAAGCCTTGCTCCAGAACATATCTATGTAAGCAGAGATCGCGCATTAAAATAAGTTTGTTTTCTCATCAGAAAGTCTTTCTTAGAGTCTAAGACGACATCCTCACGAACATCTGTGAGCAATAATGGAGCCTTATATCAGAAGTGTTACAATTAATATGAAAACACAAAACAGTCAGCAGCTGCTGAAAGGAGAAAAAAAAAAGAAAAAGGTTAAAGCAATAAAAGCATCACATGATTTCTTGGTAAGGCTATAATTTACACTGTGCCACAAATCAGCATGGGAAGGGCAAATTTTGTTCAGAGATCACAGATTCCTTCAGAGAAGATCCCCAAAGTCCTGCTGTAATTTATGACATAACTAGTCAATGGAATAATGCTGACAAGTCAGTAGTTTTCCACCTTCACAGGAAAAGCTCCAGGCTCTGAATTTCACAGCTTCTACCTCCTTTTTTCTCTTTTTTTTTTCTTCATGGTGGTGAAGAACAACATTTCTAGTCACTCTGTATTTAACAATATTGTGCAAAAACTTGTGAAACAACTTTTCTTATGTTGTGTCCTGAGAGAATCAGGGCTCAGGGGTGGGTTAGTCACACAGTTCATTTGTGAAAGATGAGATGCCATTCTCCCATGACTCTAATGTTTAGATGAGATGGAGTAAACACACTTTTGCCCATACTATTACAAAATAAACCAGATTCAGTTCTATTAAAACTGTTCACATGGCCAGATATTGTGTAGTAGTAACATCTGGAAAGACTCCAACTAGGAAATGGTTGGCTGGCCATGGATACCATGCTATCCTGATTTCCAGTTTGTACCTTTCCACACTTCTCACTTGGTCCACAGAGCATCTCTTCCATTTCTTGTAGAAATTGAGAAGGAGGGAGATAAGGCAATGTATCCGGTAGCTGAACCACAGTTCCCTGATAGGTTTTTCAAAGTACTAGTATCAGCCACGCTTTTGAGCTGCATCCAGGATTGCTTAGGCTTTCCAAACTTCCAGAATGCTGCTGCCCAAATACCTGCATCAACTTCTTGTCTACAGACCTCTTGTATATAGATACAGAGGTCTACAGACCTATTGTATATAGATACAATATAACAAATCATATCTAAAACCAAATAGGTAACAACAGAGAGAGGACAGGCACTCTTGTATACTGAGTTTGCAAAACAAAAAGTTAAATCATTTTCTCTCAAACTTCGGCAACCGAGTTTAGCTTTGAAAGTTAACAACTCTTCCAAAATTGGGGGGAGGGAGGTTGTGATGTTCATATGGCACAACAATCACTATCTTTTTACAAAATGTTTTCTCTGAGACCTTAAGTCTCCTCTTGGTCCAGCAGGTAAAGTACAGGTATGAGTCTCTATACACATATGATTAAGTAGTGTTTCAGCTTTAGGCACTTTGGGGTTTTTATATGGAGTAGGAATTCTCCCTTGTTTAAGAAGTGGAGACTGTGGATTGTTGTATGTTTGCATAAAACTAAATTTGCAGAGGGGGCTGAGGTGTTTTTATGGGTGTTTGGGCATTATGATTTTGGTTAATAAGATTCCATGATTTGGGGTTAGCATGGGTCGTTTGATGCCTTTATTAGCAATTTCCTGGAATTTAACTATGACGTTGACAGGAAATGCAGCTGAGCAATCCTGAACTCTAAATTAATTTTCTAAGAAAATAATTTACTGTTTATACTTATTATAAAAGGAAATGTTAAAGTTTATGGAGAACTAAGAAATATACATTTCCAAAAAGATTGCATCACTAATTCATTAAGGGGTTAACTAGAGATTAAATTATTAACCTCTAGAAAATGTCACTTAAAACAGCTTTCAGACTTATACACCAGAGGACACTTATTCCTTTCTAAGCACTTTTTTCAGGCTAAAATATCTGGACAACAAACACCATAAGCACATGCCATCCTAAAAGAACAAGTGTGATTCAAATTCCATTGAAAATAGTCTGTTTTTCAGATCTTGGTGTGGGTCTCTGGTTTACCTGCCCCATACAATGAAATATAAAAAATGTATTGTACAGTATATCTGTAAGATATAATGTATCTTTAATCTACTAACTGCCTTATTTTTGAGACACTTAGAAAAAAACTATCTATTTCTGTTGGGCTAACCTCTTTCCATGTAGATGCATTCTGTCGTCTGCTGAAGTGTTGGGTGCCTTTTCCTGGGGCAGGTGTCCAGGGGATGGCACAATTCTAGCTGCAGTGTTTTGGGTTAGTTTTGTTCCTTATTCTTGACCCACATGACAGATTAATTTAATTAGTAAACCACAGTGATAAGCATGAATGATGTCCGCAGAAAAGCAGACAGGTAGGTCAATTGCACTTCCCACATCTGAAATGTGAGTCTCTGTTAACTAAGTTCTCAGTTATTTTGCATTGTGCAGAACAGTTGCAGCACACTCTTGAATCTGGCCTTTGGTGTTAAGGTACTCCACTTCTTTTGAGGAAGGCACCAAAGCAATTTGTTTATCTTTTCTTCTTTAAAGTTATTTTTGTTGCTTGGAAAACTGTTTGCACAATGCCTACCTCTGAAGTCTTTATCAAGCTATCAGACAAATGTGACTTGGTATACTCAAAGTAGAGGCAGGGGAAGCTCTCTTGCCTTATAACAATTTCTGCACCAGTTGATTCACTGAACAGCTCTACAGAACGTGAAATGAGTTCTCATGCTGTTCTCTGCCTTCAGAAACAGTTTAATACGGAATACAACCTACATGCTTTTGACCATCCTGTTAATAAAGATCACGGTGACAAAAATGTTAATATTTTTCTTACCTTTGAGCCTGGAAATCTGATATTTTTACCTCTAAGAGGATACTTACTATTGTGCATGATGTCCAACAACAGCCATTAAGATTATTATTATACTTTTAAACTGATCATACCAAGCACATTATAAATGTACATCTTGATACAGAATATATGTTCCAATGAAAGATACATTTGGCATACTGGTAAGGCTATCTTCTACTTACAGAGGGAACGAATGAACTTCAGGGAGAAACATTAAATATTTGTAGAGCTAGTAGACCCCAAAGGCAAGACTGGCTAGAATAATGAGCATGTTCCATAAGAAGAAGAGGGAAGGACCTTACAGGTCATCTAGTTCGAATTGCCCTGCCATGCCCTTGTGATAGGAGCCCCTGATCTGGATGCAATACTCTAAGAGGGGCCTCACAAGGGCAGAGCAGAAGTGGGGACAGTCACCTCCCTCAACCTGTTGGCCTTGCCTCTGTTGATGCAGCCCAGGGTGTAGTTGACCTTCATGGCTGTGATTACACAATGCTCACTCATGATGAGCTTTTCATCCACCAGAACCCCCAAGACATTCTCTGCAGGGCTGCTCTCAGAGAGTTGTTCTTCCAGCCTGTACTCATGACTGGGACTGCCCTGACACAGGTGCGGAACCTTGCATTTGGATTTGCTGGACCTCATTAGGTCCACATGGGCCCACTTCTCAAGATTGTCCAGGTCCCTTTGGATGGCATCCCTTCCTTCTGTTGTATTGAGTAAATCACTAAGTTTGGTGTCATCTGCAAACTTGCTAAGGGTGTTCTCAATCCCACTGTCTATGTCATTGATAAAGACATTAAACAGCACTGGTCTCAAGACAGACCCCTAGGAGACACCACTCATCACCAGCCTCCACCTGGACATAGAGCTGATGACTGCAACTCTCTGTCTATGGTGTACTGGGTCTGGCTGGGACGTTAACTTTCCCTGCAGCAGCCCATACACTGCTGTGTAGCTAGAACAGCAGTGGTATCACACCAGTGTTGTGTCTGCTGCTGAGCAGTGCTGGCACAGCATCAGGACTCTCTCTAACCCTCCTAGGGGGTGGGCAAAAAAAGTGAGAAAGCAACATCACCAGGACAGCTGACCTAAACCAACCAAAGGGATATTCCATACTATATGATGTCACACTCAGCAATAAAAGGTGGAAAAAGGAAGAGGGGAGGGGTGGGTTTTTGTTGTGAAACATCTGTCCTCCCAAACACCAGCTACGTGTGTTGAGGCCCTGCTTCAAGGACGTGGTCAAGCTGTCGCATTAAGGGTTGTAGCCATTCAACCATTACAGGTCCAGTCGGATTCATGGTACTGAACTATCACAATCACAGATTCACCTATAACGCATTAACCGATATGGGTCTGGTCGGATTCAGAGCACTGAACTACCACGGTCATGGATTCACCAATAGTATATAACCGTCCTTACTCTAGTTGCGTTCAATGAGAACTATCACGGCTAGGAACAATGCAGTTAAGTGCAATTTATTACAGCAAAAGGTACACAGGTTCTTTGGATTGTCGGCAATAATTTACTGTCTGCAAAAGCAAGCTAGCATGCATGAAATGCACAGGTGCGCAGCTTGGAAATTAACGCGTTAAAAGGCACAAAGACTCTATAGAGATTTCTAAGTTTCCACAGAGACACACAGTATAACCAAGTGTTCAAATCTCACCAAAAGGTGTCCCAGTGGGGGGGGGAAGAGAGGCTCAGCCCGTCAACTGGTCTCAGGAGTCAGGAGGTCCTCAGGATGGTGTATTCCCTTGGGATGGTATCTCCCCTGACGGTGGTATCTTCCCTAACAATGGTATCTTCCCCAACGATAGTATCTTCCCCGACATCCCCTCTATCTTAGGCCAATTTATATTATTTTCTATCTTTTAGGTGGAGCTTGAGTGACTCTAGTCAAGCATATCTTAGTTACAATTGGTGAAAAGTTTTCCCGTCTCCTTTCAAAAGGAACAGGCTCCGAGAAATTCAGAGCGTGTGCTCAATGAGGGGTGGTTGCACCTTGGAGGCGGGCAGCTTTTGGGATGGAGGTGTGTTTTGGTATTATAATGATATTATAATGAGCAAAAGTACACTAGAGTACAGCATTTGTCAAAACATGACAGGTCATCAGCTCAGGGTAGCAAAAAGAGTGGCTTATTGGTCACGGTGTGCACAAGAACAATCAAGTCCCCACCTGGTCACAGAGCCTAGCCGTGGTCTCCACTGCACTCTATGCTCCGTACTGTTCCTTAGAGCCAGCACACGAGGTTCCCCCAGCGTGATAGTATCTCAGGTTGGAAGCCTAGGTAACGCTAATGCAGCTATGCCCTACCCTGAAAGCCTCTTCAGTGCTGTACATTTTCTTTAAAATGTGAATGTTAGTTTTATTTTCCTAGTTACTTTAGGCAATTGCACCACACAAGCATTGCTAATTTGTGGGAAGTAGAGAGTAATTTCTTTCCTCTGCACTTCCACACAGCCTTTACTTATTTTGTTTTGTTTTTTTTCCCTTTTCCCCTCCCTTTTCCCCTTTCCCTTTTTTTCCCTTTAGTTAAATTGTTTAATTAATAGTAATCTTTCCTTAATAATTATTTTTCCTTTTAATTAAAGTATCCTTATCTCAACCTGTGAGTTGTTCTTTCCTTTACTTCTTCCCCTCCTCTTCTAAGGAGGGGGAGTGAGAGAGCAGTTGTGGTGGAGTTCAGTTGCCTAGCACGGTAAAACCACCACATATGGCCATCCAGCCAATTCCTCATCCACCAAATAGTCCATCCTTCAAATCCATCTCTTTCCAACTTAGAGATAGGAATGCTGTGTGGGAGAGTGTCAAAGGTCTTACAGAAGTCCAGGTAGATGACATAGGTCAGTCTTCCCTTGTTGACAGATGCAGTTACTCCATCATAGAAGGCCACCAGATTGGTCAGGCACAACTTGCCTTTGGTGAAGCCATGCTAGCTGTCTTGGATCACCTCCTTGTCCTGCATGTATGTCCTGGTTTCAGTTAGGACAGAGTTAATTTTCCTCCTAGTAGCTGGTAGGGAGCTATGTTTTGGATTAGGATGAGAAGAGTGCTGATAACATGCTGATGTTTTAATTGTTGCAGAGCAGTGCTTACACCAGGCCAAGGACTTTTCATCTTCTTGCTCTGTCCTGCCAGCGAGCAGGCTAGGGGTGCAGCAGGAGCTGGGAGGGGACAGACCCAGGACAGCTGACCCAAACTGGCCAAAGGGGTATTCCATACCATCTGACATCATGCTAAACAATATATAGGGGTGGCTAGCCGGGGTGGGGGGGCCGGCTGCTCGGGGATAGGCTGGGTGTTGGTCAGTGGGTGGTGAGCAATTGCATTGTGCGTCACTTGTTTCATACACATTATTATTAGTAGTACTATTATCATTATTATTATTATTATTGTTGTTGTTGTTATTATTATTTTCCTGTCTTAATAAACTGTCTTTATCTCAACTCACAGGCTTCACTTTCCCGTTTGTCTCCCCCATCCCAGAGAGGGAGGGGGGAGGGTGAGCAAATGGCTGTGTGGTGTTTAGCTGCCAGCCCGGTTAAACCACAACACTCCTTTTTGGTGCTCAACGTGGGTCTTCTTCAGCACGGACCACCTCCTCCTCTGGTGATATCCCAAAGTATTTGCCTTCTGGCCAGTCCATAATCACCTCCAAGATTCCTGGGCGACTGAGGTTTCCTATTCGAGCCTGCTGCGTAATCAGTGCAACCCACTTGCTCCATGTAGCATCAGTTGCATGATGTGTAGAGGGGACCCTTCCTTTGAATATCCAGCCTAGTACCAGCAGTCGGGGTGCCAGGAGGAGCTGCGCTTCAGTACCGACCACTTCCAAAGCAGATCGAACTCCTTCATATGCGGCCAATATCTCCTTTTTGGTTGGAGCGTAGCGGGCCTCAGATCCTCTGTATCCCCGACTCCAAAACCCTAGGGGTTGACCTCGAGTTTCCCCGGGTTCTTTCTGCCGGAGGCTCCAGGTGGGGCCATTCTCCCCGGCTGCGGTGTAGAGCACATTCTTTGCATCTGGTCCTGTTCAGACTGGCCCAAGGGCTACTGCATGAACTATTTCCTGCTTAATTTGTTCAAAGGCTTGTCGTTGCTCAGGGCCCCATTCAAAATCATTCTTCTGATGGGTTACTTGGTAGAGCGGGTTTACAATCAGACTGTAATTTGGAATGTGCATTCTCCAAAACCCCACGACACCTAGGAAAGTTTGAGTTTCTTTTTTGCTAGTTGGTGGAGACATAGCTGTTATTTTGTTGATCACATCCATTGGGATTTGATGACATCCATCTTGCCATTTTATTCCTAAAAACTGGATCTCTCATGCAGGTCCTTTATTTTGTTTTATGGCAAAACTGGCCTTCGGAAGGATTTGGACTATTTTCTTCCCTTTCTCGAAAACTTCCTCTACTGTGTCACCCCACACAATGATGTCATCGATGTACTGCAGGTGTTCAGGAGCTTCCCCCTGCTCCAGCGCAGACTGGATCAGTCCATGGCAAATGGGAGGGCTGTGTTTCCACCCCTGGGGCAGCCGATTCCAAGTATATTGGACACCCCTCCAAGTGAAAGCAAACTGTGGCCTGCACTCTGCTGCTGGAGGGATGGAGAAAAATGCATTAGTGATATCAGTCATGGCGTACCACTTGGCTGCCTTTGATTCCAGTTCATACTGGAGTTCTAGCATGTCCGGCACTGCAGCACTCAGTGGTGGCATGACTTCGTTCAGGCCACGATAGTCCACTGTTAGTCTCCACTCACCATTAGACTTTCGCACTGGCCATATGGGACTATTAAAAGGTGAATGAGTCTTGCTGATCACTCCTTGGATCTCCAGTTGATGAATTAGCTTATGGATGGGAATCAGGGAGTCTCGTTTGGTGCAATATTGCCGCTGGTGCACAGTTGTGGTAGCAATTGGCACTTGCTGTTCTTCGATCCTCAGCAACCCCACAACAGAAGGGGCCTCTGAGAGACCAGGCAAGGTAGACAACTGTTTAATGTCATCTGTCTCTAAGGCAGCTATGCCAAAAGCCCACTGGAACCCTTTTGGGTCCTTGAAATATCCTCTTCTAAGATAGTCTATGCCAAGGATGCACAGAACATCCGGACCAGTCACAATACGGTGCTTTTGCCACTCATTCCCAGTTAGACTCACTTCAGCCTCCAATACAGTTAACTGCTGGGATCCCCCTGTCACACCATAAATACAGATGGGTTCTGGCCCTTTATAGCTTGATGGCATTAGTGTACATTGTGCACCAGTGTCTACTAAAGCCTTATACTTCTGTGCATCTGACGTGCCAGGCCATCGAATCCACACAGTCCAATAAATTCAATTGTCCCTTTCCTCCCCTGGCTGGAGGCAGGGCCCCTCTAGTCCTGGTCAGAATCTTCGTTTCTGTGTTTAAAGGACTGCCTGCTGAATGTTGGAGCAGCAAGCTTTTCAGAGAACCCCTTTTTCCCGATTGTTTTCTTTTGCAACTCACATACCCATGCCTCTAGGGTCGCAGCAGATTTTCCATCCCATTTTTTCATGTCCTCTCCATGGTCATGTAGGCAAAACCACAGGGTGTCACGGGGTGTGTACCCACCATATTGTCTTCCTTGCATGGATGAACGCTTACCCCTAATAGCTGAGACCCTGGTTTGTACAGGTGGGGGGGAAAATAAACTCTCTTTTAATTGGTGGACCTCTTCAGAAGGTTTCTCCAAAGTATTCTCTTTTAGTTGGTGGACACTGGTTCATTCAGGTGGGGAGGAAGATAATCTCTCTTTAAGTTGGTGGACCTTTTCAGAAAGTTTCTCCAAAGTATTCTCTTTTAGTTGATAGACGCTTTCAGAAAGTTTCTCCACAGCCGAGATGCAGGCCTGTAGGGAAGAGGAGAGACTTTCTTTGTACTGCTGGAGTTGTTTAGCCACTTCATCCACTGTGGGTTCCTCATCCTCTTTCCAGGCCATTATTGTCAATGAGCTGGCATATGATGATGGTGCACTCCGTACAACCTTGACATTGCCTCCAGGAGGATCTGTTCCATGATCTTCCCAGGCACAGAGTTGAGGCTCACTGGTCTGTAGTTCCTTGGGTCCTCCTTTCTAACCCTTTTAAAAACAGGAGTGATGTTTCCCTATTTTCAGTCACCAGGGACTTCACCTGACTGCCAGGGCTTTTCAAATGTGGTGGAGAGAGGCTTGGCAACTCCATCAGCCAGTCCCTCAGGACCCTGAGATGCAGGTCATTGGTCCACATAGACTTGTAACTGTTCAGTTTCATCAGGTGGTCTCGAGCTTGCTCTTTGCTTACAGTGGGAGGGACTTTGCTCCCCCAGCCCTTACCTACAGGTTCAGGGGCTGGAGAGAAGTGGAAAGCCTAACTGGCAGTGAAGACTGAGGCAAAGAACTTGTTGAATACCTCAGCCTTCTCCATGCCTGTTGTTACCATTTCTCCCTTCTTGTATATCAGAGGGGGGACACCCTCCTTGGCCTCACTTTTCTAAACTATGTACCTATAGAACCCTTTCTTGATACTCTTTGCATCCCTTGCCAAGTTCAGTTCCATGGTAAATACCAGAGGGTCAGGAGAGAACAAACCAGCCAGATACTGGAAGAAAGGGCCCTGTGAAGAAAAATTTTGTAGCTCAACTATAGATTTTTCTTCACATTTCTTCACAGCATTTTCAGCTACACTGGCTATTCTGAATGCTAAAGGTGAATGCTTGGATTTGCATTTTTTCTTGATCTGGCTTAAGATAAATATGATTTAAAGTAGCTGGAGAACAAAAAGTGTGGAGTAAATCCATAAACCACAACTCTGGCAGATACCCTAGTTCCCCAGCCCATCCTAAGTGTAACACAGTGCAATCCCCATTTGGGCTTTGATAGATAAGATGAAAATCTGGTAGAACAGGGCTGGGGATGACAGTGGGAGTACAAGTGTCTTCCAGCAATTGGTGACATTCAAACCACACTAAGGGGCCGAGGCATAATGCCCCTGTTATCAGCTTAAATTCTGTTTTCTGTGCTGGAAAAATGAGAAATTCAAATTTATATTATTTAATCAATAGAAAAATCTTTTTTTCTTTTTTTTTTTCATAACAAGAGGGACTCTACCCAACCACACGCTGAATATGACTCACATTAATGAAGATGCCACCCCTTAAAACAAATCTGTACCTAGTCTGAAGAACTTCCTTTTCAGTCTGAGTCAGAGCAAACAAGTTTCAAGCTATGACAGCACTACTGTTCTGTAGCCATGAAGGCCATTGACTCATTCATCCATCTTAATTTTCTGATACTTATTAACATTCACCTTAGGTTTTTCATAAATAACATCCATTTTGTTCATAAAACTGGTCCTAGCTGTGGACTGCTATCTATAAAGGCCCAAAGGAGACAGTGCTTCCACCATTAACCACTTTATGTCTGTGCTTTGAAGACTGAAGGAGATTCCAGCTTTTTTCGTGGTATAATTAGAAGTGTGTTTGTGTGGATGACTGGGAAAACTATCTCTTCCATGTGAGTTCATGAAGGAACTTGAGCCAGGTGTTCTACTTCAACAAGAAAAATGATTCCTTTACTTTAGGACTGTTCTTTCTGGTTTGGAATTACCCAAATATCCCAACATTAAACACTTGCAGCAAAATCTATTTATTTTAATTTGTTATTTTAAGAAGATACCAAAAAAGTTATTCAAAGATGGCATGTTGGAGTGAAGACTGGTTTGATTTTCATATGACTTCTTATAAGACTTATGCTTCCAGCATAATAAGAGATAATAAGGGAGATAAGAGCACTGTGAATCAAATCAAATACATTTATGAAGATGCAAATGCTCAGTTCAATGCAAAAAGCCTCCCAGGAAGGCCGAATGAGTGCTTATATTCAACACTACTCTCTCACTTTACCGGTAGATGTCTCTGTGTCAGCTTCTCCTTCTATCTTGCCTCTGATAAAAATCTGCATTTGAACTGTATGCTGCAAAAGGATGCCTAACATTTTTCATGACACCTGCTAATCTATGTCCATTTCCAAGTGAATTTGAAAAAAAAATCAAAGAATCTTGTTTTTCTAGGTTATTTTAAAATGCATAACAAGATTTATTTTTTTTATAGTTAAACTGCTAAAAAAGAAAAGAATATTAATTATGATATCTTTGTCTCAAATAGATATATGTTATTTTATTTATGAACTAAACTAATAGATGAAATCCTAATTCAGGAGAAGCACGTTTAAAAAAAAAAAAACTACTAAAATAAGGAAAAACTGAGTTAACACAAAACAGAAAACACACACACACACACACAATAAGAGTGGCTGTAAATCCCAGCATTACCTTATTGCACTCTTATGTCAAAAGAAAAAAAAAGCAAGGCAGAAATATCAAATTGCAATGCAAATGCAAATGTCTTTCCCTCAAAATGTTGGTTGGCCTTAAGAAAATTGACTGAGAGAATGAAAGCTACTAACTAATAACAGGGATTTGCAGTCCCCATGTATAAATGACAGTTTATCAAATACAAGCCACTGAGATTTTTTTCTCCTAGTGGTAAAATTAGTCTTCTTAACGCCTGCTCCAGTGCACCAATCCTGCATGCAGAGACTGTACCTATGCTGAAGTGTCATTCCATGCCTTCCTTTCCTCTAAGCCCACAATCTAATCAGAGTCATTTGGACTGCAGCACGTAAGGGATCGAGGTTAGGAAGCAAAGATGCATACAGAATACATCTTCAGGAACTCTGAGTACATTAGACACTTTTATCTTCAGGCAGTATGCATTTATCAAACTTTCAGCAGTGGCAAGCAATACATACAGAATTACCTTGCAACTAGTGTCAATGCCACACATGAACTGGGATGTCAACATGTCAATGCCACACATGAACTGGGATGTCAACACAATGCTGGTTGTTCTTGGTAAAGGCATGAACAATAGTCACCCACCACCGTTAGAGATGGAGGTATGCCACAGGAAGGCTGCAAACTGAAGGGGACTTGACTTTGCCTGAATTGTTTCACTTCTGATGCTCAATGTATATGACTGTCATTCCTCACATGACAGAGACTGGCAGGATCAGAGGCTGTCTCACAGGAAAGAGAAGGCAGGGAAAGGAAAGGGAAGTGTAGAATGGTAGAGACAATGAACACAAGCAGAAGAGGAGTAAACAGAAAATGTAAATAGAAAAAAAAATGGGAAAAGGGGGTAGTACGGAATCAAATGCATTCCTCTGTTTCCTTGTTACATAGGGTTAAAAAGATGTCTGAGAGCAAATGTAAATTCAGCTTTACCCTGAAGCAGAATACGTGCCAGCCCGTGGGAGCTGAAGGCCACTGATCTTGGAGTATTGCTTGACACTGAATAGATTCAACAGAACTAGTGTTCAAATCTCCTGTGATTGAAAGATTTACAATGGTTGAGGTCATTTGACAGAATATGGAACGTAAAACCACAACTTCATACATGTAAGTGTGTATATACAGAGGTGAATCATGGGCTCAACAATTTCAGTGATCAGTGAGTAGGATGTGATCTTACCTTTTTAATAAGAAAATGTAAAGGGAAAAGCAAAAATGACAGAAAAAAATCAGGGCAGTAAGTGAGCAATCTTCTCTGGAGAAGAGATCAGATATAGCGAATGCTCTGTCTGGTAGTAAGCTGAAAATAATATACTGTGTGCTGTGACTGCTATGATCTTTTACTAACATGACACACACTTTTAAAGTTTAGTGTCATTGTGAAAAAAAGAATCCAGTCTTCAGTATAGCCCAAAGTCTGAACAGACATGTTGTTTATCTCTCTAAGTAATCACTATTAGAACCTTTCTGACACCTACAAAAAGATAGTTACTCCAAGCTACAATAATAACAGCTTCAAGTCTCAGTCAATTTAAGAATAGTTATTCAAATTACTGAAAAATGGATCTTCAAGAAATTTCAGAAAGAATCCATTCAGTTCTTCGTGGCATGCTGTGAACCACTAGAACAGACCACTGCTAAAATAATCCAGGGAATTTCTCCATCAAAGCTTTTGTTTTCAAAGACTGTACATGAACATTAAAAATTGGCTTCAGATCCCGAAAGAATTAAGTGTAGAAATTAAAGCTTCTTGGCATAACACTTAAATGGAACACATTCATCATTCATGGAACAACTGACCCAAATGTACTGGATATGTGAAAACACAGTATTTTTCTCACAAATTAACTATTCTCCGGTTGAATTAAGGCTCTTCACTGAATTGTTCTACTAAATTGCCATATTTTTCTTCCTCCAAGCACTTGTTGTTAAGAATATTTGCTTGTCTCAGTCCATATCTAAGCATCTCAGATAGTTGTTAGTGCATAAGATCTTTCTTTAAGCACCATCCATTTTTTTACTTAAGGAATCCAAATGCAGATTTGCACAGTATGTCAATGTATGGGGCTGAGAAGAAAGTTACTTGCTCTGCTTATTTCTATTCCTAGAGAGGGGATATACTCCCTGTAGGGTTGCTATTTCCCCATGCCTTTGGCATATCATTTAGAGCCAATTAGTTTCATGGCCAGAGATGCAGTCTCCAGTTGTAGAACTGACATATCATTCCCCATCTAAAAAGATGTGAAATGGAAAACAGAACTGCAGCTCTAAATTCCAGACTATTTTGTGGTCTCTTTCTGAAAGACAGCTACATAAAAGATTTAAATTCTAAAAAACAAAAGAAGGTGTACACAGAGTTTCACTCAATATGGCTTTCAAGGAACAGCTACATTATTAGCCTTCTTCCTTTCACTGATGACCAAAACAGCAGTCTGGACTTTTCACTGGGATGGTTCCATTAGATGTTAGTGTACTGTCACTTATGTGAGGTTATTATCTCCTTGAACACTGTTTGTGCCTGACAACATGTTCAGGTTTCCTGGGTAAATAAACTGTAAACAAAAGAAAAGCAGAAAACAATATTATTTTAAGTTGAAGAGGGTCAAATTGCAGAAATAGTTGTTGATAAACATGGCACAACAAAGAATGGTCACAAACAGGCTACATGGACATGGTTAAACCTACTAGATTTCAGTATGTAATAACTAAGGAATTCAACAAGGTACAGAGAACAATGAAGCTCAGCCTCTAAGAAAAAAGATTTAGCATGGTACAGGAAGGGGCAAGTTGCCAGTTACTGGACCTTATATATTGTTTCATGTTAGTAGATTTTTCCTCCTCCCAAACAGAGACTCTTACATTTCATTTCATATTAGTTACATCTGACTCAACTAAATAAGAATCCATCCAAATTGTTTGTTCAAATGAAAATCAAACTTATGAGTTCAGGTACATTCATTAAAGAATTATGTCCATTTGTCTTTCTTCTCAAATACCAAAGTTCAGATGCATAGCTATCCTTTACAGCTTTGCATCAGTGTACTCCTCCTGCCTCATGTGTAGGCAATGTTTAACACAATCTTTTCCAAGGCTTACTTCCCAAGTATCCTCAATCCCCTTCAACTCTCATCTGCATGTACTCAACATACAATTTTCTCCTTTTTTTTTTTTGTGTGTGTGTGTGCGTGTGTGTGATTTGCAGGCCTGTCTTCTGACTACTTCTGAATTCATACCTCACGTGTTCTGTAACTCCTCTCTGTACCATATGTCCTCATCACTCTGGTTTGCAACAATTTAGGTGAGCACTTGTATAATCCCATTGAAGCTGACTTCTATTATCCTACAGTTATTTTTAAACAATGGCCTTTTTGAATTCTTCCCAAAAGCAAGTGGCTTTAGGATAGGAAAAGCATCTTGTTGAAAGACTATGATGGTTAACCTGTGATATTTCTATTCAAAACAGGGAAGGGGTGACAAGCCCCAGTAAGGTGAGCACTTCTGGAAGAAAAACAGTAATTCAGACTTGAAAAAAACAAACTCTCATAAGTTGAACAAAAATGCTAATTAACTGATGGTGATCAATAAACGCACTATTTTCTTGAGTGCCAACATTTATGTTATTTATAACTACAGAGCGTGACAGCAATGAAACTATAAACATGAGGGAGTGAGAATTCAAGCATGGAACCTGCTAGTTGGTAATCAGTGACAGCTAAACACAAAGCAGAAAAGCTGTCCTGAAAGGTAAAGGTATTAATGTTTCATTTCCTTCATTTAAATATTCATAGGGCTCCCAATTACTTAGGTACCTAGAGAATTCTATATGAACAATACATTTAGAAAGCTTTTCATGGCACTTCTTTCTCTTCTCACTAAAATCTTCAGAGAGAAAAAGAAAACAGTAGTCTAAGGAATCTCCTGTAATTAAAAGAAATCCTGCTTATCATTGTCATTTCAAGAGACATTAAATATTCATTGAAATCGCCTGATAACAAAACAGAGAAAAAAAGAAATCATAGTTTAGTTCTCCTCTTTCATCACAGTCATCCTTTGATGAACAAACCCTCATGCTTCTCCTGTCACTACTTCTGTGTCTAAAGTACTCAAAGAGATTTTCCCTCTTGCAGCACTGTGTAGTTAGTTTACCCAGCAGAAAATAGATAATTTTAATATGTTCTCTCCTTGTCTTTTTTTTTTTTTTCATCTTGTTCAAATTTCCCCCCATTGCTCTCTCTTTCTTCCCCACCAATATTACTACCACGTGTACAACCTTCTCACACAAGGGCTTTTTTTTTTGGCCCTCCATACTAAGTACAAAAATGTAAAACCTGCAGTTCTGGGTATGTTACCAAAGGAAACAGTTTTACTTAAAATCTTGTTTTTGCCAAAATATTTTCAAAGTATCTGGAGAGCACTCAAACCACAGTGGCTCTCAGTTGTATTTCCTTTTACTATTTCCCCAGGTACTCCCAGAACAGCACTAAGTAATTGGATATTCTTTCAGAAAAAAAAAAAAAGAAAAAAAAAGAGGCTGCACGAGACAGTTTGTAGGTCTAAGAATTATCCTTCTGGGGCCTATGGGTATGAATAGAGGACACATGGTTGCCAAACTTGAAATCCTCTCCTGTGTTAGTTGTTTCTGAAGACAAGAATCAAATATGACAGTTTGTACTAATTGCACTGATTATATACAGCCTTTATAATGTCATTTCAAATCTACATAATTCTTGAAAATTAAGAATCAGAGATTTAAATTACCGGTGATTTTACTTCATATTTGTATTTGATTTAGCTTGTTTCGGATCAGCCTTTTCCAATAATGCAGATAGAAATTATGAGTTTAGATATATGTTACTCACAAAGCATTAAGTGCAGTGACAAAAATATTTTCTAATGCAGCTAGGTATGCTGAATTAATGGTATAATTTATGGCATAGATGCTATCATTCCATTTTACATGCCATCTAACTAAATCTTGTTATATCCCAGACTTCAGCTTATATTAAAAACACAGCTGCAAGGCTTCTTGGTATAAGCCAAACACATATTCCATGTGTACTGGGGGTCTTCCCACAGGCTGCCTGTAGTCCATTATTTTAAAATTTTACTTAATTCTTCTCAAGCTATTTGTGGTCTTGCTGACATCTCCAGAAGACTTATTCCACATCCCCCTTTAGGAGTGTTAAGATCTTGAGAACACAGGCACTTCACTTTGGCACTAAGGATTCTGTCTGCTTCTTTTGACGGTTGCTGAATTCTCTCCCACTAAAACTGGAAAAAATGGTTTAGAGATGAAGTAGGAAAAGCCATTTTGTCCTGCGCCTTCATTATTGTCATAAAAAGCTTTATGTAAATCAACTCTCAGTATGTTTTTATTTCTTTGCAGGATCGTAATTTCTGGGTAACAGACATTGATTGGTGAAGAGCACATGAGAAACTGTTTGAGGGAGCAGCAGAAAAAAACGTAATGCAAATATCACAGTTCACAAGACAAGAGTCTACAGTTAGCCCCAGAAGCATGTCTGCTGTACTCAGTGCGTGCGACTAGGGGTTTGTTGGATAGCTCATTCAGTGAGTCAACTGTTCCTTTACATCTTTGAGGAGCCAGTGTTAGCAGATGGACTACGTCTAATGGATTTGTAGAGAAGAGATGACAGTTTCCTGGAGTACACATTATTGATATTCAGTATATGGGCCCTACTGCAATAATGTCTTACAGCCCTTAATATGCCTTCTTAAAGATTATTCATTTGAAAATGCGCACACGTAAACAACATACGTGCAGCTGGAACCAAAACAGAACCTTTCACCTCAAGCTGGGATTCTCTCATCACCCAGTGTTTTAACAAACACCCCTTTCCCAGAAGTGTTAGGAGGAATTATAGACTCTGCAGTTTGAGATGAAAGTCAATATATTTATGCTCAGTGGGATAGCAACTGATATGGTTCTGTTCCATTGCCCTAAGTGGCAATAACCAAAAACTGCATCAGAGAAGAAATTATTCTTAACTACAAATACTGTCTCACGGTGTACTACTAATATACTAACACGTCACAATACCTTGTTGCTTCATTCAGATCTGTAAGTCAACTTTTTTCACAGCACTGAGAGCAGTTCATACACCGAAATGGCATTTTGGATCTATGTATGCAATAGGAAGCAAAAAACAAATCTTCATGCCTGGGATTGTATTGCAGAATATTTCACTACAAGTCATATTTTCTTGCTACACTAGGCTTACAACACAGGTGAAGCAGTCCCTCTTGGAGAATATGTGGCATATGGCAAAATATCAAAAGGATCTGCAAGTAATTTTTTCATTTGCTATTCCAGCAGGAAAAAGTCCTCTTTTGGAGTTCATTTTGATCTCCAAAATGAAAATACAAACTTTCTGTCATAACAGCCCACAGCTCTTTGAAGGGTAATTACAGAGACAGTGGAGATGAACTCTTCCCTATATGCATATGACAAAAAAGAAAAAAAAAAAAAGAAGCCATCAGCCACAAGTTGAGGTTCAGAAGGTTCAAGCTGGAAGTTAGAAAAACTTCTTCACTATGGGGGTAGTGTGGTATTGCAAGAGTTCACCCAAAGAGGAGGTGGACTCTCCATCCTGCGAGGTTTTCAGCACTTAGACATACAAAACTCTGGCTGATTTGATCTAGTGTTAGTGAAAGTCCTGCTCCAAGCGGGATGTCATGCTAGTTGACCTCCATAGTTTCTTCCAGCCAGCATTTTTATGATTTTGTTGTAGATGAAAGATGTGACAAATGCTAAATGCAACAGTAAGAAAGCACACCAGAACAAAAATCAAGTCAATCCAACTTCAAAGAAAAGGTTGCAGGAAGAAAGAAGTAGAGTTTGGCTAGCTGTGTGCTTACTCTGCTTCAACATCAATTAACATAAGCATCAGCTAATAAGTGTATATGGGAGTTTCCCTAGAAAAGGAGCATTTGGAAGCATCTCCCATCCAGTGTTCCCTCTGTTGCCCTCCCACAGTGTAGGGAAATAAATATAGGTGGTCAAAACAGAGACTAGACTGGCTTTACCAGAGCACATCAAATGAGGCAGATCACCTTGCAAACTTTGATGAGGAGTCAGCGCTAGATACCTGTTTTTGGTCTATCAGCAGCAGAACCAGAAAAGCAATATGCATACATATATAATGTGCCTATGCTGCCATCTCTTCTGAGATGTTCAGCAAATGCCTACAATGAATGCTGTCTTATGTTTTGAATTGTGCCCTGTCTTTCTGTAGGAAAATTAGGCTTATAATGAGGGCTAAATAATTCACATAACAATTCAATTTCTTGTCTTTTGCCCACTCACACATATACTTTTTTTTTCTTTCCCTAAGAATGAAAGAGTCTGTATTTCTTTAAAAGTAATTACTTTAAAATATTCCATCTGCTGCCTTCCCATTGGCTGCTAAGTTTAAGCACAAAGAAATCACTCAATATCACCCTTCAGTCAGACTCTGAAATGAAATAAAAGTATTTATTTCTGAACATCGCTGTTTTTCTTGAACACACCCCAACTTATAATTGGTCCCAAGTTGTTTCTTAATTTCTCCATATTTGTTCTTACTATGTTTTATTATCATGAGGACAGGAAATATGAGTCAGTAACCCTAAGATCATCCATTTCACTCACTTATGGGGGGTTGAAGACCAAGGCAAACAAAAAGTGTCAAATATTTCAAATAAACTGAAAATACCTCTACCATTTACCACCCACAGCTGAGTTCACATTTTCAGCAGAATCATAGCTCGTCTAAAACATATTTAAAGAATTAAGCATAGTAGCCCCACAGAAAGGAATGTTTAGGCTCTCAACAGTTACTCCTGAAAAGGAATATATTATGAGGTGTTCTTTTAAACAGAACATTTAATGGCTTTAGATGAATTGCATATATACTTTAATGCATTAATAAGGTATTCACATATGCCTTGGACTGCTGAAAATGTACCTACACTGTAACCAGTCCCATTATTTTCTTGTTTAAAAAATGTCAGTGTTTTCTTCTAACAATTCATTTTCCTGACCTTGTCTTCTTATTTTCAGCTGAATTATAAATAACCACTTTTCTAGTGCTCATTTGATTTCAAAAAGACCTTCAGATCTGTATTTAAGGTCAGAGGTTCAGATCTTTTAGATAAGTTTATGTGTGGTTCTCCAGACCCACCTGAGCACAGCTAATGGGCTCCAGCAATCCAGAAGATCATGCTTACCTAGAAATGGCCACCAAAGAAAACATCCAGCACCAAAAGCCGAAAGCAAGTGGTGACTGCTGGTGCCCTAATTTATTGACTTACCAATTACCCAATTGTTGAAGTTTCTTAATAAAAGCAATCAGACACAGAATTCTGGAATTGCAGAGTATGGCAAAACCGCTATTCTATGAATTGCACGCTTGATAATAGCATTCACAGAAGGCAGTACATAGAAGAGGACACCTTCACCAGCAGTCAGGAGCAGTGATGGAGGAAGACATCTTAATGACCACCTTCCTTCTAGATTTAGGGTCTGTCTGCAGCATCAAATCAGAAGGTTGTTGGAGAATGTGGGTAACGGTCACAAACCCATCCTTGACTTAAATTGTTACATTTGGTGTGGGAAGCTGCTTAGTCTTATTTTAAAGGACAGGGAGAGATCCTGGTAGTACCACATTTTTCTGTAATACTGTAGTGGTGAGAGCTTTTATGCAAATTGAGAGTCCTAGGTTCAGTGATATAATATATATGGATTACGAAAATGTCCATAAATAACTTATTGCTATTGATAACTATAACTAATACTATTAATCTTACTATTGATAACTATTATTATTACAACCCCTGAAATTGTTAATGCGTTTAGAAGAAAATTAATTTGCATTTTGGGGGATAGTGGCATCACAAATTCTGATTTCATGGGAGGTTTGCAATACAACCAGAGCATTGCTGAACCATAGACTGCCAATCTTGAATGAGTGTTTTGACCTGAAGGCTTACTACACAAAAGGCTGGTACAACCAATTTCATCAGCTGTGTGGTTTTAGTTAAGGTGGCTAGGGTTGCCACTGCTGAGCTGTATGTCAAATCATAAAATAACAGAATATCCCAAATAGGAAGGGACACACAAAGATCATCAAGTCCAACTCCTGTGTCCACAAAGAACCACCCAAAACTTAAAACTTGTCTGAGAGTGTTGTTCAAATGCTTCTTGAATGCCAGCAGGCTTGGTGCCCTATAGCAGCCTTCCAGTACCTAAACATGGACTACAGGAAAGCTGGGGAGGGACTCTTTATCAGGGAGTACAGTGATAGAACAAAGAGTAATGGTTTTAAACCAAAACAGGGTAGGTTTAGATTAAATATAAGGAAGAAATTCTTTACAATGAGGGTGCTGAGGCACTGGAACAGGTTGCCCAGACAAGCTGTGGCTGCCCCATCCCTGGAAGTGTTCAAGGCCAGGCTGGATGGGACTTTGGGCAACCTGGTCTGGTGGGAGGTGTCCCTGCCCATGGCAGGGGGTTGGAATTCAGTGGTCATTATGGCCCCTTCCAACCCAGACCATTCTGTGATTCTATGATTCTATGACCACTGCCCTGGGGAGCCTGTCCCAGTGCCCGACCACCCTCTGGGTGCAGAACCTTTCCCCAACACCCAGCCTGACCCTCCCCTGTCCCAACTCCATGCTGTTCCCTTAGGTCCTGTTGTTGTCCCCAGAGAGCAGAGCTCAGCGCCTGCCCCTCCGCTCCCCTCGTGAGGGAGCTGCAGGCCGCCATGAGGCCTCCCCTCAGCCTGCTCTGCTTTGGGCTGAACAAACCCAGGGACCTCAGCTTTTCCCCATATGTCTTCCCCTCTCCACCCTTCATCATCTTTGTAGCCCTCCATTGGACACTCTCTGACAGTTTTATGTCTTTTTTTACACTGTGGTGCCTAAAACTATACCCACTGCTCAAGGTGAGGCTGCACCAGTGCAGAGCAGAGCAGGACAATCTTTTCTCTCAACTGGACATCAGGGCTGTGCCTGATGTACCCCAGGGTATGGCTGGACCTTTTGGCTGCCAAGGCACACTGCTGGCACATGTTCAGCTTGCTGTTGACCAAAATCCCCAGATTCCTTTCTGCAGGGCTGCTTTCCAGCCTCTTGGTTTTGCCAGGATTACCCCTTCCCAGGTGCAGAATTTGGCAGTTGCCCTTGTTAAATTTTGTACTGTTGGTGATTGCCCAAATTCTAATTTGTCAAAGTCTCTTTGCAAGGCCTCTCCATCCTCGACAGGGTCAACAGCTCCTAGCAATTTAGTATCATGTGCAAAAAATGTAGAAGCTATGCTCTTAGCCCAGCCTTGGGATTGGGTCACTCATAAAACTTGCCAATGGGATAACCTATTTCAGGAATTTCAGGTGTGCACACACTGCTCAGTGTCACTCTAAACAAAAATATCTTATAGTAAACAATGCAGCAATATTCTAGATGACTAAGTAACTTAATCGGTGGTAAATAGGCATCTGTTGTCCTTTTGCTCAATTTGGGAAGCAGAAGCTATAGATTAGTCAATTATTCATTTAATTTAGATACCTAAGGCACCCACTAGACTCCTAAAAGGTTTTTAGACCTATCTTTTAGGTGTCTGATTCAAATCCGCCGCTCCCCCCACCCCACCCCCCCCAAAAAAAATCTTTCTTCTTTCACAATTTTTTTAGATGTCAACTCAATTCTCTTGTCTGATATGAAGAAATACTAATCTTAGGTTGTAACGTACCTTTCTAAAACAATTATACAAGCTTAGCTGGAGACCTGCACGGTGATAGGGAAGAGGGAAATGGTTTCACATAGTTTCTGTGCTTGTCTGGTGCTCTGAGAAGAACACCATGTACATGTACTATTCAACCCTTTAATGAGTTTCTTATACAGCTCTTCCTGTTGATATGAACCAAATTATTCAAATTTAACAAAGCTCTTTAACTAAAATTGTCTCAGGGTCATTTTGCTGATTAAGTGGAGACACTGTCTGGAGGTATTTTGCCCCTCTTTAGCTCTGAAGCCCTGTATTTCATATGTTGGGGAATTCAGTCAACTCAAGGCACAAATTTTTTGTGGGAGGTTTGCAGGATATGCACTGCATCATTACATTTATCATATATATTTCCTTGCTATGGTGTAGGCTGATTTGTATCATGTTCTTATGGTGCTCAACAAGCCCAGGAACTGAGCCAAGCCTCCTATTACACATTTTACTAGAGAATTTAGTACATTTGGGAAGAGAGAATTGTTATTAAACCAGATTATATTATACCTTCATTTCTCTACATTAGAGCAGCATGATATAAAATGGATTAAGTCAAGTTTGGGGCCTTTGCATTAAGGCAATGAGTTAAACATGAGTATGGTACAGTCTGGGAGATAAAAAATCTTTTATATTTTCAAATAAATCTTTTAATCTGATCAATAGTCATAGTTTCCTCTTATTCTATCTGTCTAATAAAACTCTGCTAGTCTGATTGCATTCTGATCCTTAGCACAGTTTTATACATTTATGCTTAGCTTGGCTCAGAATCACACATAAGGTTTACGCAAAAAGATGGCTCCTCTAAATATTACTCTTTCAAACAAGACCTGATCTAAAGGTCAGGCTAAGTTCTTTCTTGTGACTCATCAAGAATAATAATGTTTCTGCAAGCCAAATTCTGCCCTTAAATTCATGGCCTCATATTCACCTGTGCAAATAACGAAATGCAGAACTGGATATCCAAACAGATCCCTTTGCAAACTATGTTGTCTTCTGCAAGGTTCCGCAAACGTTCTGTAAGGTCCAGGTCACCTCAATCTATGTTTTGCTAAATAATTTCTCTTATTTTTTCTTTAAAAGAGAAAAAAAATATGTATTTTTGTTTCTAAAGCATCCAGAGAATTCCCTCTCATATAATTTTTTCTCAGTTTCTCCACACTCTAGCCACAGACCAGAATTGAGCATTTGTTGTAATACAAATTAGAACTGCTGAATTGCCGAGCTTTCTGAATGTTTTGATATGATGTTTGAATTCAGATCCATTTCTAAATATCTGGTAGATGAAAAACCTCAAACATAGTAGTCCTAAATAACAATTTATTTTTGTTAAAATTTTCCCATCAAAACTTAGACATAAATATGTTTGAGTTTCTTGTTTTCTGGACAAAACCTGAAAGTTAGTAAGTACTCTTGAAAGCAATAACTATTAAAGGAAAATTCGTAAAATGAAGACTCTTGTTAACCATTAGAAAAACTACTAAACTAGCTGGTGAAAAGTGTCAGCATGTAAAATGAGTAGCAATAGCAATGATTCTAGTGGGAATGTGGAGTAAGTTGAGGCAGGTTAAGTTGGCAGACATGAAAATAAAACAAGGGATTTGGAACACACAATATATTTGAACAATGAGAACATAATTTCTGATGAATAACTAACGCAGAGAGGAAAATAAAGAAAATAATTTAGTCCGGAGCTTGGAGGAAAGGTGATCCAGACACAAGCTTTTCTAACTTTTCTATCAGCAACACGAGTTTAATAAAATTTTTTTCATTTCCCTTTACGTCTTTCATTTTCTAAAACAAAACAAAACAAAAACTAAAACCCAGCAACTCATTTACTACTCATTTTGTAGTAAATGCTTTCACAGAAACAGGTTTTAAAATCTTTTCTGAACATAAACTGTGAACTAGTCTGAAATTTTGTGGATTTTTCTGCCCATCAGAATGTCACAGAAGATTTATTCCCAATGTCACATTCTGTGGTCTGCATTGCTCTAGAAGAAGCAGTTGTTGCAGTGGTTGAGACCCCACAATTCAAGATGTAAACTTCATCTATGGAGTTGTTACTGAAATTAGAATCAAAAGCTTGGACTGTGATCACAAGTGAAGTAGGAACCAGTTGCCAGCTGAAGTCACAGGTCATAAGTCACATACATGTTTTAACCTGGGAGTCCAAGTCACAGTTTGACACAGTAAGATTGTCTTCCAGACAGAGTGTGGCAAACTCATTCAGACTTGTCTAGAAGAGCATTGCTAAGGTTTTACAGTGTTGTGGGCTAAACGCCTACAGGGACAAGTGGAAACAATATCATGGACAACTTTTTGATGTGTTCTTTCCTTCCACAATATCGTCTTCATCTTGCTTGTTTCAGCTTGAGTCAGTTTGTTGTCAGCTGAAAGGTTATTTCCTGACCTATGCTGATGCATTAGACATAATGACAGTTGCATCAGCGAAGAACAAGATAAATAGTTGGGTGTTATCATTCTATTCTTGGTAGCTAAGATCATGGTGTTTCTCTTTCCCCTTCTCCCAGAAGTCTCATGCAGATTTTGAAAAATAATAAGAAAAAAAAATAAGGTTAGCACTGATCTTAGCAAGATGTTGGGAACATCTTGGCTAGATGCTCAGAGGGAAAGAGCAGTCACCCACCATAGTTTGAAGAAATCTAGTATCATAGAATCATAGAATCATTAAGGTTGGAAAATACCTCCAAGATCATCTGGTCCAACCATCACCCTACCACCAATATTACCCACTAAACCACGTCCCTAAGCACCATGTCCAACCTTTCCTTAAACACCCCCAGGGATGGTGATTCCACCACCTCCTTGGGCAACCCATTCCAATGTCTGACTACTCATTTTGAGAAGAAATTTCTCCTAATTTCCAACTTGAGTAGTAGACTATCCCTATGTATTCCTGCAATGTAACAAAGGTGTAGATGTTCGTGTTAGTGTGCTTTGCTCTGTCAAAGCTACAAGAAAGTCCAGTAGTTTGACCAGGGAGTGTTTCATATACACTTAAGGCCTGGAGGAAGTCTTTAAGTAGCCTTAGCTCTCCATCCTAGTGTGAGAAACAAAGTTGTGTTTTTGCAGTAGAGAATTACTTTTCTGTATTCCAAGGTAGTTGTGTAGTCATAATAAGGAGAAATGCTAAGTAGGTAAGTGGACAGTAGAAGGCCTCACTGTTCCAAAATAAGGTAGAAGCTTGAGAAAAACAGGATGAGCAGTGTGAGAACAGTAAAACAAAGATCACAAGTTCTCAAAACATAAGAAAGGAGAAATCAAAGCGTTGAAAAAAAGAAAAATTGTACATATATGGTATAGAGGAGCGTCGAGTAGCTTGTGAACCTGTAGTCCTCAGCCAATGAGGAAACAGGGGAGGTGATCAGGCATCGGGTAATAGGGAATAAAAGGTTATGATTTATTTACTAAAATGCTCTCCTGATTGACAGGATGCCCGCCATTGCAATTGTGAATAAAATAGCTTCACAGAAGATCCTGTCTGAAGAAAATTATCTGAGATTTTTCTCACACTAGTTTTAACTCTGCTTATGAGCCTTCCACTACGTCAGTTAATGTCATCTCTTGTTTGATCTTGGTGGTTACATTTTTCTTGTTTATTTGACCCAAAAAGAGAGGCTGGAATCAAGACGGTATGTGAAGAATACCCTGCCTATCTGCAAACTGGAAGGTGAAACCCTGTGCTCTAAAACCAGCAGTTCAGTCCTCAATGCCATTCTGTAGCCTAAGTCTTAAGGAAATGGTAGCAGCTGCTGTTATCCCACTCTGAGCAAAAGAAACATTAGTCTCCACCTACCGGAATGTCTGTAGTTTCCAGGTATTTTTCAGCAAAAACTTTTAAAGAAAAATCAAAGTTATTACTCAGAATCCTGAAACTACAACTCAGAAACTGCAGCATTATTAAATACTTTGAAAAAAAAATTAGCAACTTACTTCAATATTTATCAAAGTTGAGAAAATCTTTTTGTCTCTCTGCTTTTCTTATCGTCAACTCTTTCTTTGTATTTATGTTCAAAAAGAATTTACAGCATTTTAGCTATGTCTTGTTGAACATGCAGGTGACTCATCAGCTGGTCTGCTTCTCACCATGACAACAAAGCCATGTGATTACATCTCTTGAAGTAAATCCTCCTGTAGGCTGTGGACCCAAATCAACAATATTCTCTACAAATATCCAGACTTTGGATTTCCTTAGCTGATCTTTATGTCTTTCTAACTGAGGAAATCTTTGAAAGACACTCCCTATGGCTCCTGGCAGAGTGAGCTGCCAATTAGCAGGGGAATAACAGAGCCAGGCCTTCATTTAATATGTTTTATCTCATGCAGATAGAGATTCCTACTGTGTTCATAGCTAAGAACAGAATTTGATCTCTGGGGTCTGCTAGAAATCACCAGCTTCTGAAATGTCAAATCACAGCTCTTAGAGGGAAAGACAAGAAAGAAGCGCCCACCACTCAGGAAGCTGCTAAGTGCTTTATGGAGGAGCAGTCAAATTCATGGTGGCCTCCAACATGCAAAACAGATGCAGCTAAGGAAGACATAGAATATGAGGTTATAGAATGGCTTATACCCACATGCTATGAAACAGACAGAAAAGGGCCAAACAGAAACTCATCTCACATGATATTTTTCAAAGCAGTACCTTGTGTACTGATGATGTCTTTTTCCCCTACCAGTCTGATTTTTCTCAGATGATACTGCTTTTTATCATTTTATCATTCCCTCCCCCATAATCTGAAGTTCCACACAACATTTAGCTAGTGCTGTCTCTGCACGGGCTGGGTGAGCTTAGCGTTTCTGAGCAAGCGAGTGTTATTGGGATTCCATTCATTCCAGCTGGGGAACGGCAGACTGTGGGAACAGTTCGAGAGAGAGAGAGATTCCCCTTCTCTCTCCCTTTCTTTTTCCCTCTCTGTTTTAACCTTTTTTTCAGGATAAATATTTAAACACTAGAATGAGGCAAAACTCCCACAAGACTGGAAACAGACAAGATCACACCAGACTAGTCTGCAAAATAGCTTTTTTTGTTTTGTTTTTCTTTTCAATGTCCAAGCCTTAAAGATTTCCAGCTTTTAAATTGTCTTTGAAAAGAAAAGAAAAGAAAACCTACTACGGACTTTTTGGTGAATGTAACATATGGAGTATGACTTTTAGTTCCAGGAATTTATGCCATGTAATTACTAGAATACGTCTTGGTGAAGAATAATAATAACAACAACAACAATAATAAAAGTCAAAGGAACATAATGAGAATAAAGCAACAGAAAACTGGTTTTCACATTATCATCAGAAGCTCAAATGCTCACACAAGGAGGTTGTCACAGCAGTTTTGCCATCTTTTATCATTTTTGTCTTTTGGCCATAAAAGCTTACAGTGAGGTTAAAGCAATTTCCCTTAATAGTTTGTAAAATACTACAGAGGCAGCAATATTTCTGGTGTTTTTAAGGCTCTCCCTCATAGCATGGTACAGCTGGTGAATAACTTCTAATTCAGACTAGCATCACTCAAGTCTTCCTTGGTATGATCAGGTATTCCAGAAGTTGTATTAATTAGATTCATGTATCCCATGTCTTTTAATCACTCACACAATACAAATATTGAAATCCTAGTTCTGTCAACATGAAATTACTACTAGTAAGACTTTGCTCCTGTCACCTGAA